>NC_044389.1:71371653-71688528 GCF_006542625.1 Nomascus leucogenys | reverse complement strand
CTCATGCTGCTAATTGTATAGTTAAAAATGGTTAAAATGTTAAAGTTTATGTTATGTGGGTTTTTTGTTGTTGTTGTTGTTTTTGTTTGTTTGTTTGTTTTTGAGATGGAGTCTCACTCTGTCACCCAGGCTGGAGTGCAATGGCGCAGTCTCGGCTCACTGCAACCTCCACCTCCTGGGTTCAAGCGATTCTCTTGCCTCAGCCTCCCGAGTAGCTGGGATTACAGGCACCTGCCACCACGCCCGGCTAATTTTTGTACTTTTAGTAGAGACGGGGGTTTCACCATGTTGGCCAGGCTGGTCTCAAACTCCTGACCTCAGGTGGTCTACCCACCTCAGCCTCCCAAAGCACTGGGATTACAGGCGTGAGCCACCGTGCCCAGCTGAGAGGGAAGTTTCTTCTTGGGGTAATGAAAATGTTCTAAAAGTGATTGTGATGATGGATGTACTAGTCTGAATATACTAAAAGCATTGAATTGTACACTCTAAATGGGTGAGTTGTATAAGATGTTAATTGTATCTCAGTGATGCTGTAAAATATTTATTTACAAAGGCAAAGAGCTGAAATTCAAATTAGTCAAGTTTGCTACTATTTATTTATTTATTTATTTGAGACAGAGTCTCACTCTGTCATCCATGCTGGAGTGCAGTGGCACAATCTTGACTCACTGCAACCTCTGCCTCCCGGGTTCAAGTGATTCTCCTTCCTCAGCCTCCTGAGTAGCTGGGATTACAAATGTGCATCAACACACCCAGTTAATTTTTGTATTTTTAGTAGAGACGGGGTTTCACCACGTTGGCCAGGCTGGTCTTGAACTCCCAACCTCAAGGGATCCACCCACCTCGGCCTCCCAAAGTGCTGGGATTACAGGCGTGAGCCACTGTATCTGGCCTCAAGTTTGCTGCTTAAAGAAGCTTTTCTGTGGTATTCAGTGGACTAAGGTTTAGAATGAACTACATGTACCTATACGTAGTACAGAACAAAATAAGAATAATATGATCTTCCTTGGTACATTTTCAGTTTTAACTAAGATGTATGAGGATCCGGCAAGTTTAGGCCTTAATGCTGTCAAATAGCATGAATCTGGGCATGGAATGAAGTTTCTTTCAAACTACTATTAAAATAACGTTGAGACACTGAGCTGTTTTCTCTCTGTTTTGATAGCCACCATTATGCAACCCCACTGAGACTTGCAAATGGATCAATACTATAGCAATGAAGGAGCCAAGTTTTTCTTTATTTTTAGTAACATTACAGGCTGAGCTCTTGGTGAAGAACATGTGTTTCTTGGTATTTATTCCCCAGACAGGCCTTGCCAATGTTTCTTTAACCCATTTGGAAGCATTCTGGTGTTCCATCTCAACAGCTGTTTATATAAAAGATTGCTGGTTTGGCCTATAACTTCCTGATTTGAAGAATATTACTATTAGAGAGGAAAGGTGTCATATATGCTATTTATTCTAATACAAATGATAAGAACAGTGGGTATATTCTTTACACTATATTTTACACTGTACCCTAGGAGCATGTTGCCCATATATGTACAAAGAGGAAAGTAACTTTTTAAATAAGTTGAAAAGGAACTATGAAAGTATTAATAAGTTCAACTTCTAAGAATATGCAAATTTTAGTTCCCTCTAAGTCATGCATAGTAGTAGGCTCTATTGGAAATATAAGATGAGTTGGAGAGATTCCCTGCCCTTAAGATACAAGGCAATGGGGATAAATACCCTCGCAACAAATTATGATATATAAGAGACTCTAATAAATGCTGTGAGCAAAGGTTAGACGAATTCTGTGAGAATAAGAAAGAAGTAATTGATTTTGATGGGAGAGAGGAACAGAACTTTAATTGAACATTGGAAGATGGATAGGATTTAGTAAGTAAAGAAGGAAAAACTCAGCATCATGAGTTCTGAGGTTGAAAATGTATTGTTATGTCTTGGACCCCAAGGCGCAGGGGAGAAAATAATGAAAAATAAAACTAAACGTTACTTGAGGCATTCAAACTGCTAAAAGTTTGATCCTAATCACCTTTGGTAAACATAAAATTTATAAGTAATCTGAACACTGAGACTTATATTCTCTTTTAACCACTAATTAATTTGAAAAGTTTCTATAGGCAAGATCCTGAGTTTATTTAAAGGAAAAATGATATTTTCCCTCCTGCTTTAAAATGAGAAGTTGTCCTGAAGTTGAGTTTCTAAAAATGTTTTTAATTTTGCCAGAGTTGATAGAACTCATCCACACAACCACCTGCTCATTTATTCAATAACTGGTGTTCTAAAGTCATCAGAAGTCTACCACTCGCCCCACCCCATCGTCTGCTTCTTCAGAAAAGTAGAATTAAAGAAATGGAAGGGATCCAATATATCATCTAGGACAAAACCCAGATTTTCAAAATGGGAAGGTTTCCAGAGAGGTAAGGTGTCCAGGGTGACACATATAATAAACAGCAGCAGCAGCAGCAGCCCAGGGGCACGGTTATTCTGGCCCTTAAGACCATTGCTCCTCCCAGCCTACAGCATAACAGAGGACCCGGCAATCGGGTTTACACCTTCGTACCTGGGCCCCACCTCCCTTCACATGTCTTCTGTTGTAATATTTTAGTTGCTCTATCTAATGCAGGTTCTCTGAAACTTCACAGATGCCCTGACTGCCTACAGGTCTTGCGGTTTAATAACAGCTGATGGCCATAACAGAATTGATAACTCTTCCGGGTTGGCCACCATTGAGTTATTGACCCATCACTGTTAATTTAATGTGCTGCTTTAACATCAGCCACATCCTTGTATAAAAATGGGAATTATAGAAAAATTCACCCATATTTTAAGTTAGACCACTCTTCTTCATCTGGAATAAATCAGCTCCTTTCTAATTGTGACTATTTCGGATAAATAGTATACACCTATCTTCAAGATGCTAACACTGTCACTCTTTTTTCTAGTAGTGGATTAGAAAAAGCCCATCCACCTCTTTACTTCAGTATTCTTCTTGCTTCTATACTATTGATGGCTTTTCTGTAAGACACACAGGAGTTATTCTTTGTTGTAATATAACATACAAATGTTTTGAGAACTAAAAATGATAGTAATTATATCCCAATTGTCATGTACTTCTATATATCAATTAATAGTGATCTGATTTTTAGCTGGGCATGGTGGCACAATTAAATATCAATTAAATATATCAATTAAATTTGATCCAATTTTTAGCTGGGTATAGCTGTGCACACCTATAGTCCCAGCTACTCAGGAGGCTGAGGCAGGAGGATTGCCTGAGCCTAGGAGTTCAGGGTGGTAGTGTGCAATGATCACCACTCCAACCTGGGCAACATAACAAGACCTTGTCTCTTAAAAAAAAAAAAAAATGCCTGATTTTTATCATTGCAAATGTAATAGTAATTATCCTTAAGAATAATAATTACTTACTACTTTTTTACTAATTTTGTTGAGACTGTGTGTCTAAAACAGATCGAAACATATCTAGTTACCCAGTATAAAACTTTAAAAATTATTTATCCACCCAAATGACTGGTAACTTGATTTCAGACCTAAGGGTATTTGAAAATATCTCAGAAATTAATGTCAATTTTTCCAACGTATCCAAAATATTGATTACTATGTAGACATGGTTGGGTAATTGTTGATGTAGTACTCCAGAGCTTTCACTTATGACATTTTACGTTCTGTAGTTCTTTTGAGAGGCACTCATGAGTTGGATTAACAAATGGAACTGTTTATAAACTCTATAATGTGAGGGAAAAATGGAAGCTGACGTACATAATATAAATTGAGTTCCTGGAAACACCAATGTCAGTAATTCTTGAGAAGGGGAAGATTGCCAAGGGTGGGGCCAGGTACAAAAGCAGTTCTGGAAATTTTAGTTTCCATTGCCTCACCTCAATTCTAGGAAACATTAGGAACTTTATAATTGAGTGTTATCTTTTAAAAAAATCTCCCAGCTTTTTGTTTATACTGGATTTTCATTTATAACATCTTAAGGAATATAGGACCATTCAAATAAATTCAGAGACAGGAGAGTACAAATTTGGAAACTTTGGCATCTTTTAAAATGGTTATTAAACCTGGCCTCAAGTGATTCCTTTCAATAATAGATTTTTTTTTCTTTTTCTGGCAAGGAACTACATAAGGGAGAATGTTCCAGTGTGTCAGCATTTTTTTAATTGCAAATCAATTAAGGACATAGTATCTGCATGGAATTTATGTGGACAAGATAGAGCAATTTGATCAGGTGATAATGCAATTAGGTGTATTTGGGCTTGGTTGAACAATCATTGTAAGGGTATTGCTTAATCAAATGATGCCAATACCAAGAGGGGTTACAAATTAAGTATCTTATTGCTCTTTATTTACTTATTAGGCCTTTTTATTAATGACTTAGATTAAGACATAGAAGGCTTATACACATAAAAGTCATCAATGAAAGAAAGGTGAGGATAACTAATATGTTGAATAGTGAGGCTAGAAATAAAGATGAAGAAAACTACAAAAATATTAGTTTTGTAAAAAAAGTTATTGTAGGTAGAAAGAATGTCTAGAAACTTAGCAAATTGATATTTACAGTGAATAAATGTTTAGTCTTGAACTTTGATTCTCAAGAGAGATCAGGACTAGAAAGATCTAGTTTAATACCAGTTTGCAAAGCATTATTTTAGAGAGTTAGTTTTCCTGAAGTACAATCTACATGCTGTAAAATGCATCTTTTTTAGTATATTGCTCTCAGACAGTCATAACCACTACCACAATTAAGATACAGCCCAGGCTGGCACGGTGGCTCACGCCTGTAATCCCAGCACTTTGGGAGGCCGAGGTGGTTGGATCATCTGAGGTCGGGAGTTCGAGACCAGCCTGGCCAACATGGTGAAACCCTGCCTCTACTAAAAATACAAAATTTAGCCAGGCTTGGTGGCATGTACCTGTAATCCCAGCTACTCAGGAAGCTGAGGCGGGAGAATTGCTTGAACCCGGGAGGCGGAGGTTGCAGTGAGCTGAGATCATGCCACTGCACTCCAGCCTGGGTGATAAAGTGAGACTCTGTCTCAAAAAAAAAAAAAAAAAAAAAAAAAGATACAGGCCATTTCCATCATTCCAAACAGTTCCTTCATGTCCCTTTTAGTTGACTCCTCCTCTTACCCCAGCCACTGGCAACTTCTGACTGTTTTCTAACCCCATAGTTTTGCAAACCTTCCTTCATATAACTTTTTAAGAATTTGATCTTCATAAGATCTCTACAACATTAATATTATCAACAGTTCTATTTTACAATAGAAGAAACTAGTGTTTAAATTAAACAGCTTTCCAAAATCTACACTATATGAGTTGTGGAGCCAGAACCTGAGCCCCCATTTTCTAACGCAGGATCCTGAATCCATCCCTTGACCCTTCCACCTAGCCCCTTGTTCCAAGAGCCCTGCTCTTTTCTGCATTGTTTAGTTACCTCCAGGTTGATCTTATATTAGGAGCCAGTGTTTAACATTCATAGTAATGTACTGGAGGGACCAGAGCAGTGTTTCTCAATCTTTTTTGCATTATTGTTCTTCTAAAGAGCCTTTTTAGACTTTTTTTTCCTAATCATTCCTTGCCTCCATTAAATTTTAACACCATTAATATAGTGTATATCTGTATGTATAATGTATGTCTGTACTTAATAGATAACCCGTCTTTGTAATTTCAGCCTCTGAGGACCAGGCTCTCAAGGCCTGAGAATATCGATCTATGACTTTCAACTTTACTCATCAAAACACAAAATTGTAACAAATTTACTGTAAAGATATCAGTTAGCTGTATTTGGGATTCTATTATCAGGCAGTCCTTCATTCTATTATAGAATAAGTGTCCTAGGAAATCAAGCAGAGGAAGTTGGCTTCATAGGCAAAAAAAAAAAGGGGCTAAAGAAAGCAGAAACAAAGAAAAAGTGGATTGGTAGTTTCAAAGTTACTTTCCTTGTATGGCAGGAACAGGTAGCCAAAAATATAGGTTAAAGATCAGAACAGACAGAAATTTATTATTATGCCAATTGAAACTGGCCTGTTTGGGAAATTAGGCTGTCTCTCTCTCCGGATTTTTCTGGCAGTCAGGTAGCAACTTGGTTTTAGTTATGTGAAACTTTAGCATGGGTGACGTCATTTCTGTGTGTTTTTTGTTGTTGTTTTGAGACAGTTTCTCTCTGTCACCCAAGCTGTAATGTAGTGGTGTGATCACAGCTCACTGCAATCTGCCTCCCAGGTTCAACACATTCTCTTGCCTCAGCCTCCCAAGTAGCTGGGACTGCAGGTGCATGCTACCAGGCCCGACTAATTTTTTATATTTTTTGGTAGAGACAGGGTTTTACCATGTTGGCCAGCCTGGTCTTGAACTCTTGGCCTCAAGTGATCTGCCCACCTCAGCCTCTCAAAGTGCTGGGATTATAGGCATGAGTCACTGCTCCCAACTGGGACTTCATTTTTGAAGTTTAGGCTGGTCATCTTGGGCCTCATGCAGGTGCTTAATCCAAAACAATGGCCTCCTATACTTTTTATTTAATAATTTTCCCCTTTGGATCAGGCCAAAGCCTGACCTATTGACCTAGGTCAATAGTGCTGCTTTCAGTTGTGCTGGGTCTCCAGTTTCAACATGTCCTTCATAGGTTATGGTGTATTTATGATCTTGCATTTCTTTGAGTTTTTGTCATTCCTGCTGAAAAGACTCCATTTGACATTTGAAGGATGGCTTTATGCAAGCACTTGGAAGTTTTTAAGGGGACACAGTGTACTAGGGAAACTGGTACTATTACTTTCAGGAGGATGATAACTGATAATAACTCTGGCTCCTTAGCCAGAGTCTTTATAAACCAAACCAACTAAAATCAAATAAATAAAAAAACAGCTGAGCCAGACAAGGAATTTACCTGTTTTAACCAAGTAGCCCGTTTGTTAATGTTTTGTAACTGAGTCTCTCCAATACCCAGCATATTTATCTATATGCAGCAAGAAGTGTCAGCAACTGCACAGATTCCTCCAGGTTCAGTTAGTAGGTAGTAATTTTTTTTTATTTTCCTTATTTTCTTTTTTGTTTACTACCTTTTCAAATAAGTAGGTAGTAATTCTATCATCTGGCATCCCAGGTATGTGTTAAATTAAAGCAGAGGGTGCTAATTCTATAAAGGAGACCATGTTGGGAAATGAAGTTTTTGGTGTCACCAAAAAAAAAAAAAAAAAAAAAGAATTAACACAGGAGCAAATGATCTCTCAGCAAGGCCAGCTTTACTTTCTGCAGAAAGGGTGCTACTTAATAGCTATCCAGCCACAAGAGCACACCGAACAAAGGAGACTGAGTTATTTATAACCTGATGCATCTGCCCTACTGCTGTGTCCAGTTTCCACTGGCTGAAATAGGACCTCGCATTTTACAGTTTACCAGATTGGCTATTAGCTTACAACTTTGTTAATTAGGTAAGGGGAATAGAACAAGGAAAGAAAAGGAAGTTGCCCAGGGATAGTTAAGGAAGCATCTCCAAATAAGGTATGGCATGTACTATGGGCTGGGCTTGTCTGGTTCTATCCAGGCATGCCACAGCAAGCTAGGACAGCTGATTTGGATTATCTATCTATATACACACACATACATACTATGTGTATATATATACTATGCATATAATATATACTATATATATATAGTATGTGTCTATACACACACACACATAGAATACATAGTATATATACATATATACACACATATATATACTAATAGTGGTTGGCAATCTTATAGTAAGAAAATGTGACTTTTTGTAATCTTTGAAGAAGAACTTTTCCATTTCTCACAGACCGCTAGTACAATTTGAACAAACAGTCGCATTAAGGCTGTTGCTAAAGCTTCCCACTAGGTGCTCTATAGGATCTCTTAGATTGTATAAATATTTGGGTTTGATATGAGAGATCCAACCTTGTCAAGTGACCCCCAAAAACTACTGATTGGGGAATTCTAACTACAGCCTTACCCTTCCAAGAGAAAGAAGTAGGCCTACATATGGAAAAATTAAGAGGGGCAAGAGTCTTACTACAATAGGGAGTCTCATTCCATGCAGCTTGGGAAAAACTCCACAGCATGAAGTTGGCAACTTCTCGTCCTGATTTGCTGTTGAATGTCTCTGGTTGTGCTAGCAGGCATTATATTCAGCTCTGCCTGTAGTTCACACATCAGACATGAAACTTGTCCCTTGAAATTTATGTTGAGTTGTCCAGTTTCGCAGTTTTTGTTCTTAGTTGTAGCCAGATTTTGGAGGAAACTGGAAGAATTTAGGATCCAGTTCAGTCTACAGTTGATAATAAAAAATCAAAAACAATTAACAGAGCTACAATCTAATTACAGGTATAATGTAGTTTTCTTTTGAAACATAATTTTTCTCTCTACAGTCACCCCCATTTCTACCAAAGATAATCAGCGTTAAGACTAATTTGTTTGCAAAATAAGTTTAATCTCATAAAAATTGCCCTGAGGTATTTACATAAGTGCAGCAAGAATAACCCACAGAGGTTCCTTTTACATTTGCTTTGGTAGAATTTTGACGAGTCTCAGATTGAACTTTTTTTTTTTTTTTTTTTTTTGAGACCGAGTTTCGCTCTTGTTGCCGAGGCTGGAGTGCAATGGCATGATCTCAGCTCACTGCAACCTCTGCCTTCTGCGTTCAAGCAACTGTTCTGCCTCAGCCTCTTGAGTAGCTGGGACTATAGGCGCCCACCACCATGCCCAGCTAATTTTTTGTATTTTTAGTAGAGACAGGGTTTCACTATGTTGGCCAGGTGGGTCTCGAACTCCTGACCTCAGGTGATCTACCTGCCTCGGCCTCCCAAAGTGCTAGGATTATAGGCGTGAGCCACCATGCCCTGCCAGATTGGACTTTTAAAAGCATCTTAACTCTAGGAAGTCAAACCAATGCAGACATCAGACTTTGCCTACAGCATCTAATATCTTGAGGTTCCTGGGCCTGCCAGGAAGTGGCAACTTTTTACTCACTGGCTATAAGGCATGGAATCCTTGAAGCTAGGCAGTCTATCCACATTTTCAAATAGGACATTCCAGTCAAACCCTTGGTAATAAAACCAATGTTTCCAGTTACGTCATGTTATAAAGAGAGCAAATTATTCTTTTTTTAAAGAGGAACTAGGGTCTTGCCCTGTCACCGAGGCTGCAGTGTAGTGGTTTGATCACAGCTTGCTGCAGCTTCAAACTTCTAAGCTCAAGAGGTCCTCCCACTTCAGCCTCCTGGATAGCTGGAACCATAGGTGCATGCCATCATGCCCAGCTGATTTTTAAAATGAGGGTCTCACTATGTTGCCCAGGATGATCTCAAACTCCTGGCCTCAAGTCCACCTCCCACGCAGTCTTCAAAGTAGTTGAGATTGCACGTGTGAGCCATCATGCCCAGCAAGAGCAAACTCTTATTGAACTTATGCAAATAATCATAGTGCTGTAAAAATAAAACATAGTATAGTTTTTTAATTTCAGAGGTGTCAGGTAGGGGGGAGAAACAAATGTTTCCATTTTTGTTTACAGAAGTATCCTTTACCAAATTGCTGTAAACTATGGATAGTTTAAAAGAGAGAGAAAAAAAAATGTGTCCTTAAACTGAAAAACAAAACATTAAAAGAACCAGCAATGTTTCAAATTTTTTAAAAGCTTTAAAAATTCATAATTCTTCTTCATCAGTTCATTTAGTCTCATGTAATTAATTCTTGCTCTATTTGAGCTTAGTTAGCAGTTTCACAAACTCATCAGTTTCCTCATTAGAGTTCTAGAAATTCTCACCCAGTCCGGTGTTATCTCAAGGTTAGCAGAAACCTGAACTTGCCAGAGTTCCTCCCATCTTTTCTGTGAATCATCTTGAAGACACAATGCTTTAGGATTCTAGTTGTTTACAGAAAGCTTTTAGAAAGGCATCAGAATAAAGCAATTAACTGTGGACAAGATTTAAAATGGCCATGTTAAAACCATGATGAGAATCCTTTATAATAATGATACAGTTGACAAGGAAGTTTGGTTATTTCTGTGGTGTACAACATTTTAACATAAAGTTATGACTGATAGCACAACAGATTTACAGAAATCTCATATAGTTTTTGGAGCACATATTAATGACATGTCCATACAATTGGAACTCAAAGATTAAACATCATTTCTTATTTTTTTTTTTTTATTATACTTTAGGGTTTTAGGGTACATGTGCACAATGTGCAGGTTTGTTACATATGTATCCATGTGCCATGTTGATTTCCTGCACCCATTAACTCGTCATTTAGCATTAGGTGTATCTCCTAATGCTGTCCCTCCCCCCTCCCCCCACCCCACAACAGTCCCCGGAGTGTGATGTTCCCCTTCCTGTGTCCATGAGTTCTCATTGTTCAATTCCCACCTATAAGTGAGAACATGCGGTGTTTGGTTTTTTGTCCTTGCGATAGTTTACTGAGAATGATGTTTTCCAGTTTCATCCATGTCCCTACAAAGGACACGAACTCATCATTTTTTATGGCTGCATAGTATTCCATGGTGTATATGTGCCACATTTTCTTAATCCAGTCTATTGTTGTTGGACATTTGGGTTGGTTCCAACTCTTTGCTATTGTGAATAGTGCCGCTATAAACATACGTGTGCATGTGTCTTTATAGCAGCATGATTTCTAGTCCTTTGGGTATATACCCAGTAATGGGATGGCTGGGTCAAATGGTATTTCTAGTTCTAGATCCCTGAGGAATCGCCACACTGACTTCCACAATGGTTGAACTAGTTTACAGTCCCACCAACAGTGTAAAAGTGTTCCTATTTCTCCACATCCTCTCCAGCACCTGTTGTTTCCTGATTTTTTAATGATGGCCATTCTAACTGGTGTGAGATGGTATCTCACTGTGGTTTTGATTTGCATTACTCTGATGGCCAGTGATGATGAGCATTTCTTCATGTGTTTTTTGGCTGCATAAATGTCTTCTTTTGAGAAGTGTCTGTTCATGTCCTTCGCCCACTTTTTGATGGGGTTGTTTGTTTTTTTCTTGTAAATTTGTTTGAGTTCATTGTAGATTCTGGATATTAGCCCTTTGTCAGATGAGTAGGTTGCAAAATTTTTCTCCCATTCTGTAGGTTGCCTGTTCACTCTGATGGTAGTTTCTTTTGCTGTGCAGAAGCTCTTTAGTTTAATGAGATCCCATTTGTCAATTTTGCCTTTTGTTACCATTGCTTTTGGTGTTTTAGACATGAAGTCCTTGCCCACGCCTATGTCCTGAATGGTATTGCCTAGGTTTTCTTGTAGGATTTTAATGGTTTTAGGTCTAACATTTAAGTCTTTAATCCATCTTGAATTAATTTTTGTATAAGGTGTAAGGAAGGGATCCAGTTTCAGCTTTCTACATATGGCTAGCCAGTTTTCCCAGCACCATTTATTAAATAGGGAATCCTTTCCCCATTTCTTTTTTTGTCAGGTTTGTCAAAGATCACATAGTTGTAGCTACGCGGCATCATTTCTGAGGGCTCTGTTCTGTTCCATTGATCTATGTCTCTGTTTTGGTACCAGTACCATGCTGTTTTGGTTACTGTAGCCTTGTAGTATAGTTTGAAGTCAGGTAGCGTGATGCCTCCAGCTTTGTTCTTTTGGCTTAGGATTGACTTGGCGATGCGGGCTCTTTTTTGGTTCCATATGAACTTTAAAGTAGTTTTTTCCAATTCTGTGTAGAAAGTCATTGGTAGCTTGATGGGGATGGCATTGAATCTATAAATTACCTTGGGCAGTATGGCCATTTTCACAATATTGATTCTTCCAACCCATGAGCATGGAATGTTCTTCCATTTGTTTGTATCCTCTTTTATTTCATTGAGCAGTGGTTTGTAGTTCTCCTTGAAGAGGTCCTTCACATCCCTTGTAAGTTGGATTCCTAGGTATTTTATTCTCTTTGAAGCAATTGTGAATGGGAGTTCACTCATGATTTGGCTCTCTGTTTGTCTGTTATTGGTGTACAAGAATGCTTGTGATTTTTGTACATTAATTTTGTATCCTGAGACTTTGCTGAAGTTGCTAATCAGCTTAAGGAGGTTTGGGGCTGAGACAATGGGGTTTTCTAGATATACAATCGTGTCATCTGCAAACAGGGACAATTTGACTTCCTCTTTTCCTAATTGAATACCCTTTATTTCCTTCTCCTGCCTGATTGCTCTGGCCAGAACTTCCAGCACTATGTTGAATAGGAGCAGTGAGAGAGGGCATCCCTGTCTTGTGCCAGTTTTCAGAGGGAATGCTTCCAGTTTTTGCCCATTCAGTATGATATTGGCTGTGGGTTTGTCGTAGATAGCTCTTATTATTTTGAGATACGTCCCATCAATACCTAATTTATTGAGAGTTTTTAGCATGAAGGTTGTTGAATTTTGTCAAAGGCCTTTTCTGCATCTATTGAGATAATCATGTGGTTTTTGTCTTTGGTTCTGTTTATATGTTGGATTACATTTATTGATTTGCGTATGTTGAACCAACCTTGCATCCCAGGGATGAAGCCCACTTGATTATGGTGGATAAGCTTTTTGATGTGCTGCTGGATTCGGTTTGCCAGTATTTTATTGAGGATTTTTGCATCAATATTCATCAAGGATATTGGTCTGAAATTCTCTTTTTTGGTTGTGTCTCTGCCAGGCTTTGGTATCAGGACAATGCTGGCTTCATAAAATGTGTTAGGGAGGATTCCCTCTTTTTCTATTGATTGGAATAGTTTCAGAAGGAATGGTACCAGTTCCTCCTTGTATCTCTGGTAGAATTCAGCTGTGAATCCATCAGGTCCTGGACTCTTTTTGGTTGGTAAGCTATTTGATTGTTGCCACAATTTCAGAACCTGTTATTGGTCTATTCAGAGATTCAACTTCTTCCTGGTTTAGTCTTGGGAGGGTGTATTTGTCGAGGAATTTATCCATTTCTTCTAGATTTTCTAGTTTATTTGCATAGAGGTGTTTGTAGTATTCTCTGATGGTAGATTGTATTTCTGTGGGATCAGTGGTGATATCCCCTTTTTCGTTTTTTATTGCATCTATTTGATTCTTCTCTCTTTTCTTCTTTATTAGTCTTGCTAGCGGTCCATCAATTTTGTTGATCTTTTCAAAAAACCAGCTCTTGGATTCATTAATTTTTTGAAGGGTTTTTTGTGTCTCTATTTCCTTCTGTTCTGCTCTGATTTTAGTTATTTCTAGCCTTCTGCTAGCTTTTGAATGTGTTTGCTCTTGCTTTTCTAGTTCTTTTAATTGTGATGTTAGGGTGTCAATTTTGGATCTTTCCTGCTTTCTCTTGTGGGCATTTAGTGCTATGAATTTCCCTCTACACACTGCTTTGAACGTGTCCCAGAGATTCTGGTATGTTGTGTCTTTGTTCTCGTTGGTTTCAAAGAACATCTTTATTTCTGCCTTCATTTCATTATGTACCCAATAGTCATTCAGGAGCAGATTGTTCAGTTTCCATGTAGTTGAGCGGTTTTGAGTGAGTTTCTTAATCCTGAGTTCTAGTTTGATTGCACTGTGGTCTGAGAGACAGTTTGTTATAATTTCTGTTCTTTTACATTTGCTGAGGAGTGCTTTACTTCCAACTATGTGGTCAATTTTGGAATAGGTGTGGTGTGGTGCTGAAAAAAATGTATATTCTGTTGACCTGGGGTGGAGAGTTCTGTAGATGTCTATTAGGTCCACTTTCTGTAGAGCTGAGTTAAATTCCTGGATATCCTTGTTAACTTTCTGTCTCGTTGATGTGTCTAATGTTGACAGTGGGGTGTTAAAATCTCCCATTATTATTGTGTGGGAGTTTAAGTCCCTTTGTAGGTCACTGAGGACTTGCTTTATGAATCTGGGTGCTCCTGTGTTGGGTGCATATATATTTAGGATAGTTAGCTCTTCTTGTTGAATTGATCCCTTTATCTTTATGTATTGGCCTTCTTTGTCTCTTTTGATCTTTGTTGGTTTAAAGTCTATTTTATCAGAGACTAGGATTGCAACCCCTGCCTTTTTTTGTTTTCCAGTTGCTTGATAGATCTTCCTCCATCCCTTTATTTTGAGTCTATGTGTGTCTCTGCACGTGAGATGGGTTTCCTGAATACAGCACACTGATGGGTCCTGACTCCTTATCCAGTTTGCCAGTCTGTGTCTTTTGATTGGAGCATTTAGCCCATTTACATTAAACGTTAATATTGTTATGTGTGAATCTGATCCTGTCATTATGATGTTAGTTGGTTATTTTGCTCGTTAGTTGCTATAGTTTCTTCCTAGCCTCGATGGTCTTTACAATTTGGCGTGTTTTTGCAGTGGCTGGTACCGGTTGTTCCTTTCCATGTTTAGTGCTTCCTTCAGGAGCTCTTTTAGGGCAGGCCTGGTGGTGACAAAATCACTCAGCATTTGCTTGTCTGTAAAGTATTTTATTTCTCCTTCACTTATGAAGCTTAGTTTGGCGGGATAGGAAATTCTAGGTTGAAAATTCTTTTCTTTAAGAATGTTGAATATCGGCCCCCACTCTCTTCTGGCTTGTAGAGTTTCTGCTGAGAGATCAGCTGTTAGTCTGATGGGCTTCCCTTTGTGGGTAACCCGACCTTTCTCTCTGGCT
This sequence comes from Nomascus leucogenys, assembly GCF_006542625.1. NCBI lineage: Eukaryota > Metazoa > Chordata > Mammalia > Primates > Hylobatidae > Nomascus > Nomascus leucogenys. Next base: position 71,673,919 of record NC_044389.1, on the reverse strand, counting down.
GCCCTTAACATTTTTTCCTTCATTTCAACTTTGGTGAATCTGACAATTATGTGTCTTGGAGTTGCTCTTCTCGAGGAGTATCTTTGTGGCATTCTCTGTATTTCCTGAATCTGAATGCTGGCCTGCTTTGCTAGATTGGGGAAGTTCTCCTGGATAATATCTTGCAGAGTGTTTTCCAACTTGGTTCCATTCTCCCCATCATTTTCAGGTACACCAATCAGACGTAGGTTTGGTCTTTTCACATAGTCCCAAATTTCTTGGAGGCTTTGTTCATTTCTTTTTATTCTTTTTTCTCTAAACTTCCCTTCTCTCTTCATTTCATTCATTTCATCTTCCATCAGCGATACCCTTTCTTCCAGTTGATCGCATCTGCTACTGAGGCTTCTGCAATCTTCGCGTAGTTCTCGAAACTTGGCTTTCAGCTCCATCAGCTCCTTTAAGCCCTTCTCTCCATTGGTTATTCTAGTTATCCATTCTTCTAATTTTTTTTCAAAGTTTTTAACTTCTTTGCTATTGTTTTGAATTTCCTCCTGTAGCTCAGAGTAGTTTGATCGTCTGAAGCCTTCTTCTCTCAACTCATCAAAGTCATCCTCCATCCAGCTTTGTTCCGTTGCTGGTGAGGAACTGCGTTCCTTTGGAGGAGGAGAGGTGCTCTGTTTTTTAGAGTTTCCAGTTTTTGTGTTCTGTTTTTTCCCCATCTTTGTGGTTTTATCTACTTTTTGTCTTTGATGATGGTGATGTACAGATGGGTTTTTGGTGTGGATGTCCTTTCTGTTTGTTAGTTTTCCTTCTACCAGACAGGACCCTCAGCTGCAGGTCTTTTGGAGTTTACTAGAGGTCCACTCCAGACCCTGTTTGGCTGGGTGTCAGCAGCGGTGGCTGCAGAACAGCGGATTTTCGTGAGACCACAAATTCAGCTGTCTGATAGTTCCTCTGGAAGTTTTGTCTCAGAGGAGTACCCGGCTGAATGAGGTGTCAGTCTGTCCCTACTGGGGCGGTGCCTCCCAGTTAGGCTGCTCAGGGGTGAGGGACCCACTTTAGGAGGCAGTCTGTCCGTTCTCAGATCTCCAGCTGCGTGCTGGGAGAACCACTACTCTTCAAAGCTGTCAGACAGGGACATTTAAGTCTGTGGAGTTTCTTGCTGAGTTTTTGTTTGTCTGTGCCCTGCCCCCAGAGGTGGAGCCTACAGAGGCAGGCAGGCCTCCTTGAGCTGTGGTGGGCTCCACCCAGTTCGAGCTTCCTGGCTGCTTTGTTTACCTAAGCAAGCCTGGGCAATGGCGGGCACCCCTCCCCCAGCCTCGCTGCCGCCTTGCAGCTTGATCTCAGACTGCTGTGCTAGCAATCAGCGAGACTCCATGGGCATAGGACCCTCCGAGCCAGGTGCGGGACACAATCTCCTAGTGTGCCGTTTTCCAGGCCCATTGGAAAAGCGCAGTATTAGGATGGGACTGACCGGATATTCCAGGTGCCGTCTGTTTCCCCTTTCTTTGACTAGGAAAGGGAACTCCCTGACCCCTTGCGCTTCCCGAGTGAGGCAATGCCTCGCCCTGCTTCGGCTCGCGCACAGTGCGCTTCACCAACTGTCCTGTACCCACTGTTAGGCACTCCCTAGTGAGATGAAACCGGTACCTCAAGCAGAAATGCAGAAATCATCCGTCTTCTGTGTCGCTGGGGCTGGGAGCTGGAGACCGGAGCTGTTCCTATTTGGCCATCTTGGCTCCACCCCCCAACATCATTTCTTATTTGACAGTGTTTCCACATATAATTTAACATCTCAAATAAGCCTAATTGATTTAATATTTCTCTTTCAGACTTTAAGGAGCCCTTCTGGAATGTCCAAAAGTTAGTTTGTGATCAAAATGACTTAATTTTGAATTCAGTTTTGGGAAGTTTGTCAAAAATAAAAGTTCAAAACACTTCTCAATAATAGGCTCACAAATCACTGTGAATAATAGTCATTCATTTAACCAAAGTTATAATTGTAAGATTTCAAAAGCAGTTATATAGTTGTAGAAAACCTTAACTCTTTTAGTAGAGACGAGATTAAGTTTTCCTAAGTAATCAGTAACCTAAGAAGGAAAATATGAGGCATAGGGATTATTTTGATAAGACTCAGATTATTTGTTTCCTAGGCCAGTTACCTAGAAGTTCTCACCATTTTTTACTAAGAGCAGATAAATACTAAAGAAAACCTTGTTTTAAAACAGGAAACCAAATACTAGTTTTGCGTCAGTGTATTGTTGATATCAAAGCTCAATTTTTCACCTTGGAAGGAGAATAGTTTTTTCAAAGAAGATAGGCAATTCGGAGAGTTAGTAGCCTATGAATATTCAGGCAAGGTAGGAAAGAAGGGAGCAGTAGGAGTCAGGTGGGCTTTACTGTCTTTGATATGGGTGATATCTTGCATTGTTAGCTTTTTATCAGCCTTCGCAATACATTTCTTAAAAAGCAATTTTAGAACCCTATTTTTTTTGACATTTCTATTTATTTATTTTTTGAGTTGGAGTCTCACTCTGCCACCCTGGCTGGAGTGCAATGGCGTGATCTCGGCTCACCTCAACCTCCGCCTCCTGGGTTCAAGTGATCCTTGTCCCTCAGCCTCCCAAGTAGCTGGGATGACAGGCCTGCACCACCGCGCCCAGCTAATGTTTGTATTTTTAGTAGAGACGGGGTTTCACCATGTTGTCCAGTCTGGTCTCAGACTTCTAACCTCAGGTGATCCGCCCACCTCAGCCTCCCAAAGTGCTGAGATTACAGGCATGAGCCACCATGCCCAGCCTCTTTGACATTTCTAAATGTCAATTAGAATAACAATCCCATTCTCTCTGCCTAATTCAAGAGGCTTGGGATTCAAGTGCGCCTCTTAGAAGAACAGTTTTTTTCATCTAGGATATTTCATATGATGACCATTGTAATTCTGAATTATCTTTAGTAAGATTTTGCCACTTTTGTAATTCTTTGCAGCTTCTGTGGCCATAATTTTTATTCATGAGAAAGTCAGGTGTACCAGAGGGCAGAGTACTGACATCTTTAGAAATTAGGGATCTCATTTTTATGTTGGATCTTGGGTCTTAGAGCCAAGATGGCTTTGGCACTGAAATCTCAGCACACAAGAAAAGAAGAAATAAAGAGCCCCCCTGCAGTAATAACCACTTAGTGCAGCTGACGGCAGTTACCTTAAAAACTGCAGCTTTTTTTGCCAGTGACTCTTCAGTCACTGCAAACCAAAGGTTATGTGCCCTGCCATAGCACAAACTACCTGCTGGTACCCCAAAAGCCAAAGAGATCAGAGTACTCAAATACAAAAGAGAGCAGAGCCCAGACCTGAGAGGAACTTACACATGGTTCTCAGGGCTCCAGGGGGAAGACAGGGGACCCACCCCCCACCACTTAAAGGGGAGGTTAGCAGCATCTTTTCTGTGTTCCTCAAGGAGTCTCAGAGACATCAGTAACCTTCTTCATTCAGGTCCCTTCACTGGTCTGTCAGAAGACAAAATTACAACAAATTTAGTTTAAAAATCTGAATTGGCTTTATTTGCAGTTCTAGAATCATGCAATACTTCATTCCATTAAGTAGAATAAGTGTCCCAATGAGTCGAACAAGGTTGGTTTTATAGACAGAAAAAGGCCTTAAGAAAGCAGAAGCAAAGAACAAAAAGTGGATCGGTCATTTTAAAGTTACTTTCCTTGTATGGTGGGAGCTGGGAGACACAACAATAGAAAAATAACTGTTTGGTTAACATTAGGTTGTTTCAGGTTAAGGATTAAAACAGGAAACTTCACTATTCATGCCAATTGAAGCTCCTGTTTGGGAAGTTGGATATTTTCTCTCTTTCCTGATTTTAGAAAGTCAGATAACAACTTAGTTTTGATTTGGTGATGTGGAATTTTGGCATGGGTGACTCCATTTCGATTTTTAATCTGGTTTGTTGTGCTTAGTCCAAAACAATGGTCTCCTATGATTTTTATGTAATAGCCCTCTAGATTCTTGGTTCTGCCCTCTAAGTCATGATTTATTTTTAATGAAACTACTCATGTTTGCAGCTGAGTAGTTTTATCAACCTGCTTCCTGCCAGTAGAATTTGGGGGTGCCAACATCATCCTTTCATTTTGATCCTCTCTATCCCTTTGATTCCACGTTGGCAGTGTTTTTGCTGAAATAAATTTTTCAAAAACATTGTGAGTCTTCTGTGGATTTTATAGAGATTCACTTCATTATAAGAAAGGCATATCCACAGATCTTTTAAAAATAATCCCTTTTCCATCTCATGCCAAAATGGCTGAGGGATGATGCTTTTCAGTTCCTAGAGGGCCTCTGATTTGATCGACAGGATCTGTGAGGCACACCCTTCATCACTTGAAAGGGACCTTTGCCTGACTGCATAAAACCAGCTTTTGATCTTTCTGAGGTTTTAGCAAAAGTCTTATAGTCACACCCTCAACTTTTTCTATAGAGCTTGCTTTCTTGACAGTGAATTTCTTAATTTTAGTGTCTTTTCTATTGGGAGAATCTGAAAATTTTTAAAATCCTGTCTCCTTTCATTTTTGTAAAAGTTCTCTCAATGTCTTTCTCTTTCTCCTCTTGCATTTTACTGTAAGTGATAAGAAGAAACTAGGTGGCACTTTCAAACCATTGCTTGCAAATAATGTTAACCGTATATCTAAGGCTATTGCTTACAGGTTGATCTTCTCACGTAACTACAGGATACAATTTCCCTAAGTTTTCTGCCACCATCACAAGGGTCTCCATTGCTCCAATTTCCATTAACATATTCCTCATTTCCTTCTGAGCCGTCATCAGTGGTGTCCTTAAGGTCCAGGGGTCAGTTAAGAACTGGTTCAAGGCATTTTAAGCCTTCTCTATGATGCTGCCCAGTCTCCTTCCACTACCCAGTTCCCAAGCCACTTCCACATTTTAGATATTTGTTACAGCAGCATCCCCTTTCCAGTTACCAAACTCTGTATGGTAGTGTAACAAATTACCACACATTTAGTGGCTTAAAACAACAAACATTTGCTATCTCACAATTTCTAGGGGTCAGGAATCTGGGCACAACTTAACCGAATCCTCTGCTCTTGGTCTTACAGTGCCAAATTCACAGTATTAACTGGGTTGCATTTTCATCTAAAGGCTTGAGTTTGGGGAATGATTTGCTTCCAAGCTCATTCAAGTTGTTGGCAGAGTTCATTTCTTTGCAGCTGCATGACTAAGGACCCTAGCATCTTACTATGTCCTTATGGCTGTAGCCCTCCTGAAGTCCCATGGTTCCCTGCCACGTGATCCTCTTACAGCCATCTCACAACTTGACTGCTTATATCTTTAAGGCTGATGGGAGAATCTCTCACTTCAGTTTTCTGAGTTTCATCCATTGTAACATAATCATGGGAGTGACATCCTATCACCTTTGCCAAATCATATTGATCAGAAGCAAGTCACAGTTTCTATCTACACCCAAGTGTAGGAGACCTTAGGGTGTGTATCCCAAGATAGTCTAGTAGGTTAAATAGTATCTCCTAAACATATCAGGTCATAATCCCTGGAATGTGTAAATGTTACCTTCTTTGGAAAACAGAATCTTTGCAGATGTGATTAAGATAGGGATCTTGAGATATAAGGATTATCCTGAATTTTTGAGAGATAGGGGAGTGGACATGAAATGCAATCACGTGTATCCTTATAAGAATGGGGTAGAGGGAGATTAAGCACATGTAGAGAAGGCCATGTGATGATGGAGCAGAGAGAGATTTGCAGATGCTGGCCCTGGTTAAAGATTGATGTGATGCACCTATAGTCAAGCAATGCTGGCAGCCACCAGGAGCTAGGGGAGGCAAGGAACAGCTTCTCCCCTAGAGCTTTCACGGGGAGTATAACCCAGCTGACACCTTGATTTTGCCCCAGTGATACTGATTTTGTTCTTTTGGCCTCCAGAACTGGAAGACAATACTTTCTGTTGTTTTAAGCCACTTAGTTTATGGTAATTTGTTACAATGGCCTCAGAAAATTAATACAGATAAGTAGTAAACGAGACCTAAGTGGTGCTTTTTAAATGTATTTCTCTGGTTATTCAGTGAAGCTAAGTATCTTTTCATAAGGTTATTAACTATTCTGCAACATTTCCAACTCATGTCTTTCGTCTCTTTTTCTTTTGGACTTACCTATTGATTATCTTTACATAGTGTAACTACTAATCTTTGTCAGTTATACATGTTACTGAAGAAGTTTACCAGTAAATTATCTTTTTACCTTGTTTATGGGATATTCTGTGTTCAGATATATTTTCAACTATTTTTATTGTGAAAAATTTTAAGTACATTCAAAAGAAGAGAGAATAGTGTAATAGACATTCCATGCACTCATCACTTAGCTCAACAATTATTATTTTTCCCCAGAAGTAGTCATTTCTACCTTTAAGGTTTGTACTTTTTGTGCATTATCTAAGAAATCCTTAAATAAAGATTGTGTTGCTATTATTTGTGTGGCTATTTCTGTTATGAAAACCCTCATTCTTTTTTTACTTTTATATAAATATTATGTGTAATAATTTTTAATATATTCAAAGTACTACTGGCCTCAGTGTTCATCTCCATCTTCTTCCTGAACAGCCTGTATTTTTCTTATTCAGCCCAAGCTGTTGATTCAGAACTTGGGAACTCTCCAATTGCCCCAACAATGTCATGCACGTTACCAAAGAGCTTGTTGAAAATCCCATGCATCCCTATAAGGCTAATTATTCAGGAGATTTCAAAATACAAGTCTGAGTCAGCTAGCAGGCATTGTACTAAGTAATTCCTCTCTTTCCCTTTCTTGTTTCTAGTGTGCCCCCTGGGCTTGAAGGCATGAAGAAACAGGACCTGTGCAACAAGATAATGGCTAAAATTCTAGAAAATTACAATACCCTGTTTGAAGTAGAGTATACAGAAAATGATCATCTGAGATGTGAAAACCTGGCTAGGCTTATCATAGTAAAAGTAAGCAACTTGGTTTTTAATTTTCAGTATTGCTATAATTTTGGACAGAAGATTTTATTTAATTCTTTCTCATAAAAATTCCATATGGATATAACCCTCAGATTATTATTCCTGTGTATAGTGAATCCTTCTTATGAAATCTATTATTTCAAATGCTTATTAAATTGAAATATAGCTTTCTAAAATTCAAGAATAATAGCAATTTTATGTTTTCTTCTTGCTATAAAGTCATCTCAAAACACTTGCATGAGCCCAGTGCTCTGGTCAACTGGCCGCACCACCGTTACTGCAGAAGCCTGATGTTACAGCAGGAGTAAGTGCATATGGCTGTGATCAGGAGTGCTAGCTTACTAACTAGATTGCAAATTCCTGAAGACAATATTACTGTGTCTTTTTGTCTCTTTTGTGTCTGGCACAATTTGAAGCCCAACCTCAGGTTCTAAGTCCCATATATTAGTTTTTGGTAACAATCATCAGTAAAGGAGAATATTTTAAAAACCTATAAAGGAGTCCTTGACAATACTATCTAAATCTTTTTATACATTAATAATTTTATAATATACCCTGTATATATTATGTAAATGCCTGTAGGTCTCCAAAGACCTATAATTGAGAATCAGAGGGTAAACATCCAAACAAATCCTCCAGATGTGGGAAAATAAGGAAGTCATCTTATTTTGTCCTCATTTATATTGAGGTAAATCATGATGGAGCTGGTATGAGATTTCCTCAGGAGGTTTCTTGAAGCTTATCAGGTTTACAGACCATAACATACTCTTTGCTGATTCATATAGCAATGAATGATAAAATCAGAGGCACTTGGTTTGGGCACTTAAAGGAATGTTTTCATCTATTCTCCCAGTTGAGGCCATGACTTTGAAGAAAGGTTAAAATGATATGAATATCAAGTAGCATCCTACGAAAGGATCTAAAACTAGATTTTCTAGTTTGCTCAGTTAAAATGATAACATGAGATAATTGGAGACTATCAGTTGTAAAGCTGAGTTAGAAGTAACACAGTAGCTGAAAAAAATGTCAGTGATTCACAAGAAAAAATAAGAAAACAACATTACTTCAGTTTTGCCTCAGAAAAGTTAAAATAAATGATTTTTTTAAATAGAAAAAAATCGCCCTAAGTTTGTTCCTCTGGTGCCTATAGTACTTTGAAAAGGATCTCTTTTTAAAATGTTAAAAGATAATTAACTTTGTTTCAGCAGCATCTCTCAATCACATATACCCCATAAATATGTACAACTATTAAAGGACCCATAATGAAAATTAAAAATAAAAGATTTTAAAAATCTCTTAAAAACAATTTTTAACACTCATACCTTTTTACTAGGGCAGATAAAATAATAAGGTGAACCTGAAGTATAATGGAAATAGATAAATATAATCTTAGGCAGGGCAAACTTACTGAGATAAAGCTAATTGCTGGAATATGCCAATGGGAAGTTGATATGGTTTGGATGTTTGTCCCCTCCAGATCTCACGTTGAAACGTACTCCCTAGTGTTGGAGCTGGGGCCTGGTGGGAGGTGTTTGGATCATGAGGGCGGATCCTTCATGAATGACTTAGTGCCATCCCCTTGGTGATGAGTGAGTTCTTGCTGTGAGTTCAAACGAGACCTGCTTGTTTAAAAGTGTGTGGCACTCCCCCCCCACTCTTGCTCCCACTCTCGCCATGTGATGTGCCTTCTCCCCGTCATCTTCTTCCGTGATTGTGAGCTTCCTGAGGCCTCACCAGAGGCAGATGTTCTGTATGGCCTGCTGAACCGTGAGTCAATTAAACCCCTTTTAAAAATAAATTACCCAGCCTTAAGTATTTCTTTAATAGCAACACAAACAGACTAACACAGATGTTATTTGCTGTGCAAGTAAAATAACACCTGTTGAGATCTGTGGAAGAGTGCCCTGCTTGGAAATCCTTGAATGACTAGGTTTAAGGCTGGTGGAGAACATAGTGTGAGAATACAATATAAGACATAATTCTGTGGGAGCCAAATACAGATGTCTTAGGTAGATGAAGAAGAATATAAAATGCTGCTCTTTTAATCTACGTTTCAGATCGGCCTAGAGGCAGATAAATGTCATGATTAGAAACTACGTTTATATTCTCTAGAAGTGTCATTCTGCCAAAGCAGAATTTTGATGCATTTTTTTTAACTGATCTTGCCGATAGTCTCTTCTTTGAGAAAGTAGAGAATGTGACAAGGGGTGTGATTCTCTGGACTTAATCCTAACGAGTAAGGATGAAATAGAAGTTATGGAAATCATTTCAAAAGGATGTGCCAATGCCATTTTAGAGTTCATAGTAATAAAAGGAGAATATGTGAGCCACATTTAGGTATGTAAACATTGACAATGCTTAGAAAACAGACTTTTTTGAAAATTGTAAAGATCATAGAAACATTAGATAGAAACTAAAAGGTAGATGGGTTTAAAAGAAATTGAGAATCTCAGAATGAAATCATTAATATACTGAAAAAGAAGAAAAATGAGAAGGTAATTAAAGAAAAGTTATCTTTCTGTTCATTTTTTCACGAGTTCAGTTTTTGGAAGGGTGAATATAAAGATAGGAAATGAGCGCAAAGTAAATTATAAAGACCCAAGAGTAACAGGGACATAAAATACATGAATTGAGAATAAGGCAAGTCTCATGTAAATGACTTAGATATAAGGCTTGTAAGGGGGGAAAAAGACTAAACATAAACACTGGCATACCTCTGTATATCCCAGTTTGGAGAACAGAGTCATAAAGAGTTGAATGAAGTTTCTTATATATTCTTGCATGCGAAACGGAGATTTGGGCCCCGAGAAATATGTTTGGTTGTATTTGGACCTAGATGAAGAACTTTGACCAGAGTATTGGAAGATGGAGTCTTTTTTTGTCATAGGCTATCAAAGCCTAATGTCTGTTTCTGTTCAGCTGACTCTGGTCAGTAGCTGCAAAATTGATCATGGCGTCTACAGCACATTCATCAGCCTCACTTCAAGACAAACTTCCTCTGTCTGAAGGCCAAGGTAACGATAAGGGGAAAAGTTTTGTCAGTATGACTTCCCCTTCAACTTTGCTTTCCCTGCTATTCTCTGGGAGTGAACCTAGGTCCCTACAGAGTTTTTCCAGATTCTGCAATGGTTTGGCCATGTTGACCAGATGTAGTTACCCCAGTGAAGGAAATTTTGGATAGACCTCTTAGCACTGTGACATTTGGATAAATCTGAGAATGTATATGTTGGCCTTTGGCATTTTAGCCTACATTTTGTTGAATTTGGCAAACAGTCTTCACAGTCAGTGGTCCACAGTTATGGCCATCTCTTACTTCACTGAAGTTGGAAGTTTCTTTTCTCTCTTTCATTAATTTTGTTTTTATAGGTTTCAAGAAGGAAATTTGCATAGAAACATTTTTATTTTGTCAAAATCACGGCTGTATTTCTGAATAACTGGGTTAGGAGAAGCACATCTTTCCAGTAGGCATCTAACAGCCACAGTCTAATTTCTCCAGCTGCAGGATAATTCTAGATTTTCTCTTCAGAAGGTGTTCTAAATCCAGACATTAGTGAAGCCCCATTCAATAATTAACTTAATCATCCAGATATTTACATACACAAAATTCAGTGAGAAAAGTATGGATAAAATAATGGACTATGGACTATACACTGAATTCATTAAATCCAAGTGTTAATAGTTATTTGGTGCCTACTAGGAGCAAAGCATTGTTCTAGGCACAGTGAGCAATAAATGAAAATCATTGCCCTTATGATTCTTATGTTCTAATGGAAATACAATAAACAACAGCCAATAAAAAAGAAAAGAAAAGAAGTAGTATGTCAGATGGTGATATATTCTATGAAGTAAAATAAAGCAGGGAAAGGCAGAAGTGGAGGAGTGGCATTTGCTTATTTAAATAGGACAGTTAAAATGCTTCATTGACAAGAAGACATTTGAGTAGAGACTTGAAGGAAGCGAAGGAGCAAGCCATGAAGACACTTGAGAGAAGAGTATTCCAGGCAAGAAGAAGAGCAGTACAAAGCCCTTGAGATTTGAATATACCTGGTCTGATGAGCAGTTGAGAGGCCAGTACAGTTGGATTACCATGAGCAAGATAGAATTGAAAGGAAATGAGACCACAAAGGAAACAAGGGATCAGCAGATTGTGTCTATTCATAGATCATTTTGAGGACTTTGACTTTTACTCTAAGTGAAGCTATTAGTCAGTATTAAGCAGAAGAGTGCTATGTTGTGACTTCTGTATTAAAAAGATTACTAGGCTCTTGAGAGGGATAGGCAGAAGTAGGACAATCTATTAGGAGTTTATTACAATAGTCCAGGTAAAAACGATGGTAAATTGGGCATGGATGATGGTAATGAAGGTGATGAGAAGATCTGAAGGTAAGCAAGGGTGTACAACAGCAATACAAAAGGAGGTACTAGAGACTGTAGTTAGGCTAAAGAATGTTTGAGGCAGAAATAGATGAGCAAGCAAGCTAGAAGAATAGGGGCTGAAAATAGGAAATAGGAGGTTTGCATTACTGATTTTGGAGGTTGAGCTATCTGGAGTGAAAATAAGGCTTAGATTGTGTTTATGAGCATGAGGGACTAAAGTGAAGGAGAAGAGAAAATTATGGGAAAGGAGATGGTAAAGAGATGGGAGATAAAGATATTGATGGTTTGTCCTTATTGACCCTGAATTTACCCAGAAGGGTGACAGATATTGAGGGGGACAGGAGTCTATGAGCCTGGTTTGTCTGGTTGTCCAGTTTGTGTATAAGTGTTATGAATATATATGTAATGGGGTTCATGCAAACCTCATATATATGCATACTATAAAATAATGTGATTAGCATATTGCTAAATATCTATCTAGAAATATCTAGATGAATATGAACCTATTCCAGATAAACATGTTATAAGACTTTATTAGACAGTGTTGCTATTGCTCATTATATCTTTTGGAATTTTAAAGCTGTCTTCAGAGCATATATATGTCATTCATATACCATATTTTTCTGTATATCATTGGACTGGGAAATCTTTGTACTTTAATGCTTTATTTGATTGTGGGAAGTAATAGTCATTTTAACCTATGGCATATCACTAAGTTGAGGAGTGCTGATTATATGTTAACTTTTGGGTTTAAAATTTAAATCTGGCTATAAAATAATTATGTTGATTTTCTTATATGACTCTTAAGCAAACTCTCAAAACAGTTACTAACAAATGCTCTGAGCAAAGCAAAATATTATTAGCATGGCCTTCCATAGTGATTAGTTCGGAGGAAGTGCTCACATTAATATATGTTATGGCAAGTTTGACCACAAAGCTCATTTTTTTGTATATTTGACTTTCAGGTCAAAAAATTTAATATTGTTTATGTAGAATCAAAGTCACTTACCATATAAACTGATATATCACAGAAACTTCCTAAACCATTTCCCATATCCTTTTCATGCTCAAAAACATTGCATGTATCTCCATTTTCATTTAGGGCCACAGCCTAAGCACAATTAATTTCAACAAATGTTTGTTCACTTTTTTTCATATTTAATGCAAAACTACTCTGGGCAAAGCTCTGTACTAAGTGCTGGAAAGCTTCAGAAAATAAATAAGACATGTCACTGTCCTTGGGGGACCTTACAGTCTAAGAGAAACAAACAAACTCAGTGTAGGAACACAGGGGCAAAAGGGAAAATAGGGCTTTATGCTAGAGATTGTGCCAAATTCTTCTATATATGTATCTCATTTACTACTGACAGTAACCTCACAAGTAATTGATCTTAATACTGGCTTACAGATGAGGAAATGTCAGGGTAAACTGCTTAAGATCACATGACAAGTAAATGACAGAGCTGGGTTTTGAAATCAAGAAAGTACTGATTAGAGGCAAAGTAGAGAAATAACCAAAATCTTGGAGATCTAACTTAGGCCATCAGTGCCATGAGCTTTTATATGTGTTTTCATTTAATGAGTATGTACTGTAGCAACTTAGTGTCAGTGTCAGAAAAGTGGTTGAACTCTGTTCTTCTGACTCCTATATGTCTTCACTATTCCTAACCTCTTCTGTAGCCCCTCAAGAATAATACAAACTTCTGAGCAGCAGGGGAGTTATAACAGGAAATAAAAGATGTTTTTGGTTTTTTGTTGTTTGCCTCTTTGTAATCTGATTGCATTATCTCTCCTTTTGTGTAGGTAAACTTACGTAGTGAGAATGACTAGCTTGTACCCACCAAAATCTGTATGTTATCATTTTGAGCATTTATGAAACTCAGAGGAAGCACTTGTTTAGAATTCGTTTGCTCCTTTCTTCAGAACAAATCCTTCTTTTGATCGTGAGTTATAATTTTTAGATAGATTCTGAGTTTGGAGGTTAAAAAATGTTAAATGATGTATTTTTAAAATGCAACGATTAAATACCATGACAGATCATAGAGTTGAGATCAAGATGGCTGAATAGACCCAGGTAGTATATGTCTCCTTCACAGAGAGGGACCAGAATAGTAAGTAGATACATTTTGAACAGATCGTCTAGGAGAAGACACTAGGATTCACCAGAGAAGAGATGGGAAACACCAGAGATAAGTAAGGAGAGGGTTTGAGGCAGTCTGCGTGGCCAGGGACTGACTGAGAGCCAGGAGACGCTCCTGGACGTGGGGAAACAGTGAAAGAGAAACCCCCAGTGCTCCACACTCTGGAACAGGCTTTTATAGTTTTGGATATGGGAAAAACTCTCAACCCACTAGGGCCTTTGCCTTGACATATGGAGCTCCGGAAAGGGAACCCACACAGAATCCCACAGGCATCCAAGCCTAGAGCAGCTTCATCTGGATGCCACTTTGAGAGCAGCCTAGATACCGAGCATCTACAGACACAGCTGCTGCCCCCACATTGCTCCAGAGAGAGAGAGAGAGGAAACCAAGCACTCCCATGCACCCATGGGAGGGTCCCTGCCACCCTGCTGTGAGCTGCTGTTGAGACTGAGATGTGAGTGGACCGCACTCCCCACAGCTTCTTGTCCAGGCTTCTTGCCTGAGAGGGCCCCCACTCTTTCTGGTCCCAGGCCCAAGGCACCATTTTGAGAGTTTAACACTAGGCTGTGCCTCACCATTAAGCCAAATTTGAGGCAACATGGCTGCACTCATCACCTAGCCATGGGAAAGACAGGAAAGAGCAAGCTCTCCTAAGCTTAGGACAATACATATCACCTTGCTATAGGCAGCTGTGGGACTGGAGAATAGGCTGCCCCACTCACTGCTGCTTTCAGCAACATTAACACAGACCACTTGGGGGCCAGTGGGTTGCTCCACCACTGCTGTGCCATCACCCACACCACTTCAGTTGCCTAGGACCTTAAGAGCCCACTCACACATATAGCCCAACACTCTCACAACTAGCTTCAATGAAAGCCACGAGGAGGCCCAAGAATCAGCCCTCCAGGACCCACTAATGCTGGAGCAAGCTAGAGTAAGCTGCTCTGGGGCCTAAAAACAGGGGCACTTACTCCATTGCTGCCACCACCAGGGCCCAAATACTGGCTTAGTTGAAGTCCAAGTCCCCAGCAAAGCTTCACCGCAGCCTTACCTAATAACTACTCTAAACCACCTAGGAAATCACAGATACCACTGACCTTGTGTACTGCTGAGTGTCATACAAAGATTATACTACCTCAGGCACCCAAAATCAAAGCCAAAGTATGCTACTCAACCAGAAAAATACATCATCAGAACAAAATTCTCCCCTACAAAAGCAATTTTTAACAATGGGAACAAGTGACTACTATACCAGATGTGTAATTATCAAAGGAAGTACCACCAGAGGACACAACAAGTGTCCGGTAACAGATCCCCATCAAAAAAAAATTCTTAAAGTGCCAGATAAAGAATTCAAAATATTGGTTTTAAAGATGCTCAATGAGATGCAAGATAATTCTGAAAACCAGTACAAAGAAATCAGAAAATCAATTCAGGGTATGAATGTGAAACGTACCAGGAGATTGATATCTTAAAAAAAAAAAATGAGCTCAGTGGCTTACCTGTAGAATCCCAGCACTTTCGGAGGCTGAAGCAGGAGGATCACTTGAGCATAGGAGTTCAAGACCAGCTTGGGCAACATGGCAAGACCCTGTCTTTGCAAAAAAATTCAAAAACTAGCTGGGCATGGTGGTACACACCTGTAGTCCCAGCTACTCAAGAGGCCAAGGTGGGAGGATCACTTGAGACCAGGAAGTTCAGGCTGCAGTGAGCTGTGTTCCAGCCTGAGTGACAGAGAGAGATCCTGTCTCAAAATCAAAACACAAAGCAGAAATTTTGGAATTAAAAAATACATTGAAGCAAATACAGAATACATTTGAAAGCTCCAATAATAGACTAGACCAAGTAGGAGAAAGAATCTCAGAACTTGAAGACAGGTCTTTTGAAATAATCCAGTCAGACAAAAAGAAAAAAAAAGGAAAAAAAGATGAACAAAGCCTTCAAGACATATGGAACTACAAAAAGTGACTGAACTTACAAATTATTGGCATTCCTGAGGGGGAAGAGGGATAAAAAAAGTTTAGAAAATCTATTTAAGGAAATAATTGATGTAAACTTCCCAAATCTAGCGAGAAAGTTAGACATCCAGATATAGGAGTCCCAGCAATCTCCAGGAAAATACATTGCAAAAGAGACTACACTGTGGCATATTATATTCAGAATGTCTAAAGTAAAAGTGAAAGAAAGAATTTTCAAATTAGCCAGAGAAAAAAGTCTAGTTATCAATATAAGAAACCCCTTCAGTCTAATGTTGGACATTTCAGCAGGAACCTTACAGGCCACATGAGAATAGGATGGCACTTTAAAAGTGCTGAAAGAAAAAAAAAAACTATCAGCCAAGAATTTTATATCCTTCC
Organism: Nomascus leucogenys; assembly: GCF_006542625.1. Classification (NCBI taxonomy): domain Eukaryota; kingdom Metazoa; phylum Chordata; class Mammalia; order Primates; family Hylobatidae; genus Nomascus; species Nomascus leucogenys. The sequence continues at coordinate 71,658,066 of NC_044389.1, read as the reverse complement.
AGAATACGCTTCATAGATGAAGGAGAACTAAAGTTTTTATCAGACAAGCAAATGCTCAGACAATCTGTCACCACTAGACTGGCCCTACAGGAAATGGCCAAAGGGGTCTTAAAAATGGAAATGAAAAGTTAATATTCACCGTCATGAAAACACCTGGAAATATGAAACTCAAGTTCTTATAAAGCAATCACAGAAAGGAGGAAGAGAGAAGAATCAAATGGCAACATGGTAATTTCATCAAACCACAAAGACAAAAAGAGAAAAAGAAACAAAGAATTTATAAAACAATTTGAAAACAATTAACAATATGACAGGATCAAAGCCTCACATATAAATATTAACCTTGAATGTAAATGGATTAAACGTTCCACTTAAAAGATACAGATTGGCAGATTGGATTAAAAAGAAAAAAGCATGATCCAACTATATGCTGCCAACAAGAAACCCACCTTACATGCAAAAAGACACATAGGCTGAAAATTAAATAATAGAAAAAGATATTCCAGGCAAACAGAAACCAAAAGCAAGCAGGAGTAGCTATACTTATATCAGATAAAACAAACTTTAAATCAAAAACAGTAATAAAAGACAAAGAAGGTTTTATGTAATGATAAAGGGATCAATTCAGCAAGATATACCCTGGGAACCCTACCCTGGAACACCCAGAGTCACAAAACAAATATTTCTAGGTATAAAGAAATAGACAGCAATACAGTAATAATAGGGACAGCAATAGACAGATCATTGAGACAGAAAATTAACAAAGAAACATTAGACTTAAGTTGGAATTTAGACTAAATGGACTTAGCAGACATGCGCAGAACATTCTACCCAATAACTACGGAATATACATTCTTCTCATCAGCACATGGAACATTCTCTGAGATAGACCACATGATTGGGCCACAAAAAAAGTCTTTATAAATTTTTAAAAATCAAAATATCAAGTATTTTCTCAGACCACATTGGAATAAAAACTAGAAATTAATACCAAAAGGAACTTCAGAAACTATACAAACACATGGAAATTAAACAACATGCTCCTGAATGATCACTGGGTCAATGAAGAAATTAAGACAGAAATTTTAAATTTTTTGAATCAGTTGAAAATGAAAACACACCATACACAGGATATAGCAAAAATAGTGCTAAGAGGGAAGTTTGTGGCATTAAATGCCTACATTAAAAAATTAACAACCTAACTTCACACCTCAAGGAACTAGAAAAACAAGAACAAAGCAAATCCCAAGTTTGCAAAAGAAAGGAAATAACAAAGATCAGAATAGAACTAAGAGATCCCCCCAAAATACAAAGGATCAATGAAATGAAAAGTTGGTTATTTGAAAAGACAAACAAAATCGGTAGACCACTCACTGGACTAGCCAAGAAAAGAAGGGAGAAGATCCAGATAAACACACAATCAGAAATGAAAAAGGAAACATAACAACTTACACCACAGAAATAAAAAAATATCATCAAAGACTGTTATGAACAACAACTGTAGGCTCACAAACTAGAAAACCTGGAGGAAATAGATAAATTCCTAGAAACATACAACTCTCTGAGATTGAGCCAGAAATAAATAGCACTCCTGAACAGACCAACAATAAGTAGAAAAATTGAATCAGTAATAAAAAAAAATTCTACCAAGAGGAAAAAACAGCCTAGGACCAGATGGACTCACCAGAGCAATCAAGCAAGATAAAAAAAAAAAAAAAAAAAAAAAAAAAAGGCATCCAAATTGGAGTAGAGTAAGTCAAATTATCCCTGTCCATTGATGATACAGTCTTATATCTAGAAATCCCTAAAGGCTCCACCAAAAAACTCTTAGATTTGGTAAAGGCTCAAGATACAAATTTGATGTACAGAGATCAGCAGCATTTCTATATACCATTAAGGACCTAGCTGAGTACCAAATCAAGAAGGAAATCCCATTTACAGTAGCTACAAAAAAAAAAAAAAATACACAGGAATATATTTAAATAAGAAGGTGAAAGATCTCTATCAGGAGAACTAAAAAACACCAGTGGAAAAAAAACTGTAGATGACACAAGCAAATGGAAAAACATCCCAGTCTTATGGATTGGGATAGCACTATTCACGATAACAAAGATAGAATTAACCTTAGTGTCCATCAAGGGAGAATTGGATAAAGAAAATGTGTGTGTGGGTGGGTGGGTGTAGGTATGTGTGTACACACACTAAAAGCCCAGACTTCACCACTGTGTAATATGTGCATATAAGAAATATGCACCTGTCCCCTAATTATATAAAAATTAAATTTTTAATAGCATGGTAGAGGGTTGCTTGCTTGAATTACTCAAACGGGCACCTTTTAGTAGTAGAAACTAATTAGATTAACAAGAAGTGTAAAGCAATAAGTAATAAAAGTAATATTAAAAGTTACTTCATAGTTTGGAATGCTTTATGGCTCCAATTTTTAGATCATACTCATATATTTACAATTTAGATTGCTGTTAATTTCTTCTCCCCAGACATTTTGTTTTATAGAGTGATTATAGGTAAACACTAGAAACTAATGTCTTCTCATGAATCATTAGATGTAACACATTGCAAGATATTACATTCTTTCCTATTATAAGGAATAATTAACAGAAGACAGACTAAATTGCTTTGCTTATGAAGACCCATTATGCTATGTATCCTTTAAACTGTTTCCAGTGAGATGGCAAAACTTTAGAACTGTTTATTAAAGAAGTTGACTACTTTAAATCATTATACTGTGTATATTTGGCAAATAGGAGGCACTCAGTAAATGGCAAGTGAATATTTGAGGTTTTTAAAGATCACTTATGTTTTCTATAAAATTGAATTTCTGATATTTTCTTCAGTTGATCTCCTCAGGATGGAAGTTATACTTCTGTGGGCTGGAAGTGCCTAGAAATGAACATCCTTCCAGGCATGGGGGTAAGCCTTACCCGTGGCTGAAAACTGTGGGGGTGTAAATTCCCGGCTGCTTTACTCCTCGATTGGAATTATTCTGGGGTGTGTATTTTACACTGTTCCCCGAGCTCTCCCCTAAATTAAAGCTTCAGAACCACTGTGAGAGCTTAATAGTGACATTTCTTGTTGGCTCCCTTCCTCCCTCTATTATCACCCCCGTTCCACAGCAGAACCACCCGCATAAACTACTTGCTCTCAATCCTCGTGGCAAGTTCTGCTTCTGGTTAAGTTGGTGCAGGTCCAACAGACGTCTCAAATTCTACCCCCTCCATGAAGCCCTCTCCATCCTCCAGGTACAGTTAATCCTCATCTCCTTTGTTGTCTTGTGGCACTTTCTTTCTCCTTCTGTTAGAACATTCTGCCTTGGATAAGTTGGGGTTTTTTTTCCTCTCATGTTGCATTGTAAATTTTTCTAGGGTGAGAACAGTATCTCGTATTTACTTATACATTGGCATTTCTCTTTAAATTGTGAATCAACTCATACATTCCTGTATCTTCTAAAACACTTATTCTAGTTCTTTATATTTACTCAAAACATCTATTAAATTACAATACATTTATCTAAGTGAAAGTTAACTCAAATTTCCTTCAAGAAAGTCATAGTAACTATTCTGAGCATTAATAATTGTTCACATCTCTAGTGCATACAATAAAAGTTTGCTTCACAGACTTCCAACTACCTAATTTGCCAGGTGAATCAATTCTGTGCCTTCCTTTTTAAGACATGCTGACTGCTGTACATGGCAACCCCGAATACTTGTGACTAATAGGTGACTGTCTTATACACCTGCTCAATACCAGTTTTACTGTATGCTAACCAGGAGTCAATCATGTTTGTTTCCAAACCTGTTTATGCCAGTTATTGTTTTTTATGGTACTTATATAATGTAGTTAAACAAATGTAGTATGAATACAACAATATAGCTATTTACGGGAAAATAGTGTCAGAGTAGTTAATGGAAGGTTCTGTAAAAGATTATAAAACCTTGGTGGCTTAACACAATCAAAACGTATTTCTCATTCACTTTGCAGTACAGTGGGTTGAGGAGCCCTCCTCAACTTAGACCAGCTGCCATCAAAGTTTGCCTTATCAGGGAAAGAGGAGGATGAAAATAATTTGGAATATTTTTATGGCCAGACCTAGAATTGGCTTGTCATGTGGCTCCCAATCTAACTGGAAGAGAGGCTGAAAATGGTTTTCCTGATGCCCAGAGGGAGAAGATGAGGAAATGATATGGTGTACACAAAGCGTTGCCATGCCACAAAGCTTGGTTGAATACTTAGGAAAGACCTGATAATGATTAAAGGCTTCATATTTTCACTCCAATATATAGGTGATGCATTATGATTGTGGCTTGTACAAGAAAGATTGTACACGAAAGATTATTTGTTAGGATTCCCTGCTTTGGTTTACTTTGGGACTTACCTAACTTGCATTGTTTCCTGATCTCATTAAATAGGAAGGACCCTTCAGGAGAGGCAGTATTCTGTGCAGGTGAGAGCAGGTTTTAGAGACAGATTGCCTGGCTTCAAATTCCAGTGTTGCCACTTACTAAATGTAGGACCTTAGACAAGTTACTCATACTCTCTGTACCTCACTTTCCTTACATATGAAATTTGGATAGTAAAAGCACATATTTCATAGGGTTCTTGTGAAGATCAAATGAGTAAATGTGTAATAAGCACTTAGAAGAAAGCCATGCATGTAGTAACTACTATATAAGTGATAGCCAGTGTTGTTTATTAGTTTGATTATCATTACCATCAATGCTGCATGATTTCAATTCAAAATTTTCTCTTGAGTGCCCACAATATAAAAGACACTATAATAAATATTTGTGTAACTCAAAGTACGTTCTTTAGATGAAAACCAACTCTGGGTAAAATTTGACAAAAGAAAAGGAAAGGAAAGGAATTTCTACAAACCAGACTTCCCAGAGGACACTTACCAAGACAAGCTATAAGGTTCTGGGCAGCAGGCAGTGTGAGAGCTGAACAGTGTCTTCAACAGACTGCCACTGGGAGAGTCGGCTTTAGCTATTCTCAGTTTTTGAGTCTTCTCATTTCTGGTCAAAATTATAGTGAATGGGTATCTGATTGATATTTGGAAGTTCTTGGAAGACATGTCCAACTGTTCATCAGAGATACACTTTTATTGAAACACTGTATCCAACAGGAGAAGAGTGGTTTCTTAAAAATACATCTTCCTCCAAAGAAGGGAGAATGAGTGTTGGACATGCAAAAATATTAATTGTCTACTTCAGCACCATAAAGAGAGAAAAGATTGAAAAGTCCTTTAAGCATCTGAGGTCAAGGATGGAAAATGGGATAAGCATGTAAGTAAGTAGCGCAAGCAACAAGTGACCGCAATTATAATGTTCATGTAGGGTAGATATGACAAGAAGGGTGAGTTGAAAGGTATTGGATGGCAGGAATAAGAATTTAAATTTGATGATGAGCAGCAGTAATTAAAAGTTTCCGGCCGGAGAGGCTGAGGCAGGCAAATGGCGTGAACCCGGGAGGCGGAGCTTGCAGTGAGCCGAGATCGCACCACTGCACTCCAGCCTGGGTGACAGAGCAAGACTCCGTCTCAAAAAAAAATAAAAATAAAAATAAGTTTCCAGTAAAGGTGTAACTTGAATTAGAGTTGGCTATGGTTTCGATGTGGTTTATTTGTCTCCAACAAATCTCATGTGGAAACTTGGTCCTCAGCGTTGGAGGTGGGACCTAATGGGGGGTGTTTGGGTCATGGGGGTGGATTCCTCATGAATAGATTAATGCCCTCCCTTGGAAGTGAGTGAGTTCTCACTGTATTAGTTTCTGCAAGAGCTGGTTATTAAAAAGAGCCTGGCACCTCCCCCTTTCCATGTGATCTCTACACAGGTTGGCTCCCTTTTGCCTTCCTTCACGAGGCACTCACCATATGCAGATGCCCAAACTTAACTTTCCAGAATGAGCCAAATAAGTCCTTTTTCTTTATAAATTACCCAGCTTCAGGTATTCCTTTATAACAACACAAAACAGACTAAGAGCAATAAAGTAGAAAAAATTGATTTGGCATCCATGTGTAGGATAAACTGAAGTAGAGGAGTCAGAAGAGGTTGTTTTTGACTCATCAGTCTATTCAGTAATTTAAGCATTTATTGAATGCCTATTAGCCAGCTGGTATTCTATGAGCTTTAAAAATAGCAGTGAATTTTAAAAATAATACCTGCTCTCATGTTTACCTTTTAGTGGGGGCGGGGGGACACAGACAATGAACAATTAAGGAAGTTACTATGTCATCTGATGATAGATTCTGCAAAAAAAAAAAATTAAACCATGATACACTCTTGAAATTGATGGTACTGTATATGAGTTGGTGGGAGAGAAGGGAGCTGGGGAGCTTTTTTATGTAGAGAAGTGAAGGAAGGCTCCTAGGCTAGGTAGCATTTGAGTGCAGATCTAAATGACGTGGTGGAGCAAGCCATACAAACTTTTGGAGGAAGAGCATTCTAAGCAGAAGGAACAGCAAGTATAAAGGCCCTGAGTCAGACACTTGCACACTTGCGTATGGTAGTGGATCGTTATTTAAACCTCTGTGCAAATAAATAAAAAGTAGAGCTTCTCTAAGTCAAGACTGTTAAATGAGAAAGGATGGTGGGTTAGATGATCAAAGGAAAGCACAGATATTAGGAATAGATCAGAGCAACACATGGATACCTACACCAATCTCAACTCAATAAGTACTGAGACAGAAGTAAAGCAAGTTGAAAAACATAACTAGGGAAAGCTTTTTTTGATGAAGTTGTTAGATGGAGCTTCTCCAAAGAGGTGATATAGGAGCTGAAGGAAAACTCTATATTGGATTATAATAATATTAAGACCGAGAGTCCAAACTTTAGAGCTTAATGATGCTTGATGTCTTTGTCCATGTTCCCTTGCTTGTAACAGAATACCTGAAATGGAATAATTTATAAAGAAAAGTAATTTATTCTTTGTAGTTTTGGAGGCTGAGAAGTCCAGGCTCAAGGTGCTATATCTGGTGAGGGCCTTCTTGCTCTAGGTGGTACAGGACATTGCATAGTTAGGGGGCTAAGTGTGCTAATTCAAATCTCTCTTCCTCTTCTTCTTTTTTTTAATTTATAAAGATGAGAGGTTTCTTTGGCTCACAGTTCTGCAGGCTGTACAAGAAGCATAGCACCAGCATCTGTTTCTGGCGAGGGCTTCAGGCTGCTTCCACTCATGGTGGAAAGGGGAAGGGGAGCTGGCATGTGCAAAGGTCACATGGCAAGCGAGGATGCAAAAGCCATTAATCCTGCTCCCATAATAACCCATTCATTAACCCATTAATCTATTAATCCACAAATGAATTAATCTATTCTTGAGGGCAGAGCTCTTAAAACCCAATCACTGCTTAAAGGGCCTCCCAACACTGCCACTTTGGGGCTTAAATTTCAACATGACTTTTGGAGAGGACAAATACTCAAACCACAGCACTTGACAATAAAGCTTTGATTTAATTTGACCACCCCTGCTGCAAGTCATTTTCATTTCTTTCTTTACATGGAAATGACTGGTTGCCATTTTCTGTAGGGCAATTTTTAATAGACTTAAACACAATTAAAATAATAATTGTGTTTCATAAGGTATGTAATTCATAAGGTTCTACCTGTGAATATTATTGTTGCAGTTCATAAAGTAATTATAATTAGTTCGAAATTCTATGTAGAATTTCACTACTTCTCATCCTCTCATTTCTACTTCCCTGGGCCAAGCCAGAAAATTGCAGAGTTTTTCCAAAAATCTAGATCTAGATCTAGAAAGTGCTATTTTAAAATTCAATTTATTCCTTTCATTAATGTAAATATAAAATTATATTTCTTTTGAGTTTTAAGAAAATCTACTTTTTTCAGTCAATCAGGTTGAGATTCATTTTGAGATACAGATGAGTTGCAGAAGAGACTTCTATGGGGTTGTAAAGAGTGGTCTGTAATCTGCCAGTCATATATGTATTGGACCCTGGTTATGTGCAAAGTAGCACTGTTCTATATGTGCTTTCCTATAAGAGGCCTCAACCATGGGCCTTTGCTACTTCAGTTTGTAATCATATCAGTATTGCTCTCTGTCTTCTGCTCTCCAGATCACCAAATCTGACCAAATCAACTGTTGTGAGTTTGACCCCAGCACACCAAATGCAGTTCCTCCCTGTCATAATGTAGCTTCTTTTGTATCTATCCTCATCCATCTGAAGTAGGAAAATGTGTTATTATCTTGTTCCCAATATCACAGAGTCCACCAAAATTCTCTAATGGTTGGAAATTAATGCTAAAAGGAAGGGAAATGTAGAAGTTGACAGTTTTATTTGTTCATTCAAAATATATTTATTAAATATACACTGAATACTAGAATACACTGATCAAATATCTTTACCTCTCATGAGCCTTAAAGACTTCTTGGAGTGGTAGACAATTAATAACAAATTAAAGTAAGTACTGTGGTTGAAGATGAAGCCTGTTAAGAAGAAAAGAGCATAGTTAGAGGAGCCACTTTAGATAAGGTTGTTAAAGATGGCCTCTCTGAGGAAGTGACATGGGAGCTGAAAGATAAGAGTGAATGCACAGCTATGCTAGAGCAGTGTGGAAAAGCATTCCAGGGAGAAGGAATAAGAAGGGAAAATGCTGGAAGGCAGGAAGGGACTTGGGGTATTTGAAGAACAGAAAAGAAGGCCGTGGTGGCTGGGGCATAACGAGGAGAGGGCAAATGGTATGAGATTAGAGACATAGGCAAGAGCTAGATCATTGGAAGTGTGTAGGTCATGGTAAGGAATTTGGATTTTATTATAGGAATATAATGATATATCATTGGAAGATTTAGAGTAGAGAAGTGACATCATCTGATTTACATGTACAAAGCTTGTAGAAGGCAAGATGTTTGAAATAATTTAGGTGAACAATGATGGTTATGATTGGGGTGACTGTACACGTAGGGAAGAGTGGACAGATTTCAGTTTATTTTGGAGATAGTACTGACTGCACTTGGCGGGTTGAATGCAAGAGGTATGGGAAAGGGAGGAATCAAGGTAGATTCCTAAGACATTGTCCTGAGCAACTAGGTGACATTTGCTAATCTAAGGAAGACTCAAAGACTGACAGTTTTTTTTCTTTTTTTTTTTGAGACAGAGTCTCGCCCTGTCATCCAGGCTGGAGTGCAATGGCGTGATCTCGGCTCACTGCAACCTCAGACTGACAGAATTTTTTGGCTGATAATTTATAAGCTCAAGTTTGAACATACTAAGTGTAGAGTTGCCAATTAGACAGTTAGATGTAAATAATGTGAGCTCAGGAGAAACATCAGAGACAGAGACACAAATTTGGGCAACATTATATATTGGTTGTATTTAAAAGCCATGAAGGTGAATGATTTCATATCATTTGGGAAAAGAAGACTTCTCTGTATCAACTCTTGAGTCACTCCGACTTCCTTCGTTCATATATTCAACACACATTTATTGAGTTCCTACCATACCAGGCACTTCTCTATGGAATTGTGATCACAGTAGTAAAAGGAGACATATTATTTGCCGCCTTCTTCTTCCTTCTTCCTTCTTCTTTCTTCTTCCTCCTCCTCCTCCTCTTCTTCCTCTTCTTCTTCCTCCTCCTCCTCTTTTTCCTCTTCTTCTTCCTCCTCTTCTTCCCTCTTCCCTCTACTACTACTACTTCTTCCTCTTCTTCTTCCTCCTCCTCCTCCTCTTCTTCCTTCTTCTTTCTTCTTTCTTCTTTCTTCTGTCTTGCTCTGTCACCCTGGCTGGAGTGCAGTGGTGTGATCACAGCTCACTGCAGGCTGGACCTCTTGGGCCCAATAGATCCTCCTGCCTCAGCCTCCTGAGTATCTAGGACCACAGGAATGTGCCACCGTGCCTGCCTAATTTTATTTTATTGTTTTTGTAGAGACGGAATCTCACTATGTTGCCCAGGCTTAGACTTCTCTTTAGTAGAGGATTCAGAAAATACACCAATAACCAATAGATATGTAACTGTAACTTTGTTGTATAGAGGAGGAGCAGCAGCCAACTGTATGGAGTTGGTCTGGGTGAGTAGGAAAATGTTTTCCCCCTGTATATTGTTCAAGGTTTTCCAGAGAAACAAAACCAATAGGAGGTGTGTGTGTGTGTGTGTGTGTGTGTGTGTGTGTGTGTGTGTATGTGTGTAAAGAGAGAGGTGATGTATTATGGGGTTTGGCTCACATGATTTTGGAGGCTGAAGAGCTCTGTAATATGCTGTTCGCAAGCTCTGGTGAACCAGGGAAGCTGGTAGCATGGCTCAGTCTAAGTCCGAAGGCTTGAGAGGCTGGGAGGCTGATGATGCAAGTCCAGAGTCCAAAGGCTGCAGAACCTGGAGTTTTAATGTCCAAGAGCAGGGGAAGATGGGTGCCCAGCTCTAGGAGAGAGAGAAAATTCACCTTTCCTCTGCCTTTTTGTTCTATATATGTCCTCAGCCAATTGGGTGGTGCCTGTGACATTTAGTGAGGGTGGAATCCACTTCCTTACTCAGCCCATTGATTCAAATGCTAGCGTCTTCCGGAACACCCTCACAGACATACCCAGAAATAATGTTTTGCCAAATCTTTGGACATCTCTTCATTTAGTCAAGTTAACACTTAAATTTAACCATCAAAAGCCACCTACCAGTGATGTCATGGAAGCTAAGAGAAGAGAGTAATTCAAGAATAGTCACCTCTTTACATGTTACTAAGAACAAGAGTAAGATGGAGGCTGTGCTGTGACTGTTTTGGCAGATTCTGTGAAATAGTGAGACAAAGACCACATCTTAGGGCATTGGAGAATGAATTGGAGGTGAGGAAGTAGAGAAAGTGAGTGAAGATGGCTGTTTTAAAGGAATTTGCTATGAAGGGAAGCAAGTAGGACCATAGCTAATGGGAGATGTAGGATTAAGGAAGTATCTTTTAAAAATAAACAAACAAAAACGAGAAGATATGACTGCAGAGCCTGCTTGTGATTGATGGGAATGATCATAGTGGGGAAGGGAGTGACAGGAGACCATTGAAGGAGCAGCCTTTGGGGAGGTGAGAGGAGATGAGATCCACTGTGCATATGGAGGGAATTGCTCTTTGATACAACCAGTCTTATCTCTCATTGCAACAACAGAGAAGGCAGAGAGGATCGAATGATTTCAGCTAGGTTTGTAGATTTGATGGTGTGGCAATGAGTAGCTTCTGCTCCGATGTTTCTGTTTTTCCAAAGAGGTATTAAGCAAGAATGGAAAGAAAGGGGTTTGAGAATAGAGGGAAAGACAAGAAATACCATCTTGGACAGTGGAAAATCAAGTTACGCAAGAAGTATAGCAGAATTGCTGTACATGAGGGAGGGCCCATCCAAAGTTTTTGGTCATAAATTTAATGTGAAACCAATCAACCAATTCTGTAATTTTTTCCAGACACTTTGAGCTGCTCCGTTCCCAGCACAGAGAAGGCATATAGCTGGATTCATCCAACATTGTACTTTTGTGAGGTGAATACAATGATTGGAGACTGGAGGAAGGAAATTAAGGGTATTAGCAAGAGAACGAAGGATCATAAAGGGAATTTAAGAAGGGAATTAAGAAGGGACTAAAAGCAGGAGGAATGCACAAGGGGTTTGGAAGGAGATTTTATTCATTCAGTTTAGTCAGTCACTCAATAATTGAGCTCCTACTATGTGCCAAACCTAGTTGTGGGCTCTGTGGATATAATGTATTTATGAAGAAGACTGACCAAGTCCTCTCACAGAGTAGGGTGAGATGGACAATAAAGAATTAAAAGCAGCTGGGCGTGGTGGCTCACACCGGTAATTCCAGCACTTTGGGAGGCCGAGGCGTGCAGATCACAAGGTCATGAGATCAAGACCATCCTGGCCAACATGGTGAAACCCCATCTCTACTAAAAATACAGAAATTAGCTGGGCATGGTGACATGTGCCTGTAGTCCCAGCCACTCAGGAGGCTGAGGCAGGAGAATCGCTTGAACCCAGGAGGCAGAAGTTACAGTGAGCTGAGATGGCACCACTGCACTCCAACCTGGTGACAGAGACTCCATCTCAAAAAAAAAAAAAAAAAGAATTAAAACCAGTAAGTTTAAGGTCTGATATTTCTAAGGGCTATGGAGAAACATAAAATAGGGTAGGGGATAGAGATAGAGAGCAACAAGTGGAAGAGGAGAGAGGTAGTGATTAATATCCCTTCCCAGGTGGCATCCTGGGAAGAGAACCTGCTCCAGTGAAATTGAGCAAAGACCTGAGTGAAACAAGGGACCACACCTTAAAAGAGCTGTGGAAGTAGTGTGCAAGGCTGAAGGGACAGTGAGTGCTTTCCTATTTTTAAATGTCATTAGTAGTTGAATAGTAAGGCAAAAGAAGCCATGATAAACAAGGTATTTTTTTTCCTTCCTTATTGTATTTTTAATTGGTGTTCTTATGATACCATGACACAGCTGGTTTAAGCAAGTAGGTGTTGTGCAAAGTTCGTTAAAGTGAGCAATCGGTTCAGTCAAAAGTCTCATGTAAGTAAACCAAATGTTTAAAATAAATATAAATATACCCTATGTGATCTATTAATGTCCAGTTTGACACTTCATTCTCCAGTGCCCAGCATTGGAATACCACCCATTCCAACTAGTAATAAGATTCAGTTGATATTTGTTGAATAAATTTTCATGCCTACATACAGTTTAACACTTAGAAACACAACATCCCCCTCCAAACTTTTTCCAAAAAGTTCTTCTAAAGGAAGAGTTTGAACACAAACCCAAGGTCTCTTTTGCCTTGAGAATGTGGGAACGTTCTTTACATGGCTTTGTAAAAAATTTAGATATAATTCACATACCATTGAAATTCACTCTTATAAAGTATACAATCTGTGGCTTTGTGTGTGTTCACAAAACTGTGCAATCATCACCATTACCTAATTCCAGAATATTTTTATCACCCTAAAAAGAAATCTCAGCCAGGCACGGTGGCTCACTCCTGTAATCCCAGCACTTTGGGAGGCCGAAGTGGGTGGATCACAAGGTCAAGAGATAGAGACCATCCTGGCCAACATGGAGAAACCCCATCTCTACTAAAAATACAAAAACTAGCTGGACATGGTGGCGCACACCTGTAGTCCCAGCTACTCCAGAGGCTGAGACAGGAGAATCACTTGAACCTGGGAGGCGGAGGTTGCAGTGAGCCAAGATCACGCCACTGCACTCCAGCCTGGCAACAGAGCGAGACTCCATCTCAAAAAAAAAAAAAAAAAAAAAAAGACCTCATGTACATCAGACCCATTAGCAGTCACTCCACATTCCCCACTCCTCCCAACCCCTGGCAATAACCAGTCTACTTTCTGTCACTAAGTATTTGCCTATTATGGACATTTCATATAAGTGGAATCACACAATATATATCCTTTTGTGTCTGTATTCTTTCACTTAGCATGTTTTCAAGGTTCATTCATGTTGTAGCAGGTGTCAATACTTTATTCCTTTTTATAGCTGAAGAATATTCTATTATGTGACTACACCGTGTCTTGTTTATCCATTCATCAATTGATGGGCATTTGGATTGTCACCACTTTTAGTCTATTATGAATAATGCTACTATTTGCATTTGTGTTTATGTTTTTGCTGTGGACATAAATTTTCAACTTTCTCAGATACATATGTACAAATATAAATGGCTTTATAAAGGTTTATAAAATGCTTTATCTTAGTATTTCATACTTAACTGCATAATATATGTTTTAAAAGAATACATTAAGTTATCACCAGTTATTTGCTTAGGTTACTAGTTGAATTATTTAACTTTTCTCCAGAAATCTAAGTATCATGGGCCTTACAGGAAGGTGTTACCTGTGTCCTGTGGCTCTGCAGCCCCCTTGCTCGCTGCTTGCTGCAAGGGTGGGAGCTGCTGTTTCAGTATCATTCTGATGGGGCACTGGGAACGCAACTCTGAACGGGTGCTGGCTTGTCTTTTCATCAATAAATACTACTTCTTCCTTGAGCTAGATCTCTTATCTGTCAGTTCATTCTCAGACTGCTAAACTTTACTTTGTCTGTATTGTCTGAGTTTAAAGTCATAAAACAAAAAGTAAATATAATTCATGTAGGTGACATTTGCAAATAGAAGTTTAGAAAAAATGCTTTCAGAGTCTTATAGGGAAAAGTTGACTGTCAGCCTTGTGCCCATTAATTCACAGAGACAGGGCTGGAAAATAGAATACAGAAATACTGTCACTTCTGTTTTATGCATAAGGAAGAAAGAATTATAGGCATTTGTAAACACTCAGTCATAGACAAAAATCAGACATTTCTACTAATTTCCCTTAACAGTCAGCCTTGTTTCTTTTCATCATATTCTAGCATTTACATACCAGTAGTTTAAAAAACGGGTACAAGCATAAAGCATAATTGTGTTATCCAAGCATAGTCAAATTACGCAATGTATTATGCAGTTGGCTCTCCTAAATGTCATGCTGGATATAGTTTATCCCTCTCACAGTGAGTCAGAAGCGGGAATGGGTTCATTCACTATTTCCAGAAAGCAGCTTACCACCAGCAGGTGCTGTAACTAGTGGGAAAGGGTAAGACTGGAATGCACACTTATTTAGGGATCTCTGAAATGTACCCTTTGGTACTTACATAAGGGCTACGTGAGGCCACAGGCAGCTGAGAGTGTTGGCAGTACCTGCAGCTACTCCCCAGCTTAGAAGAGGCTTCCAACCCCCTATGCATCTGGGAATGTTTGTCCCTAGCACAAACCTGAGAACATGTGCTGTGTACTGCTTTGTGGTCCAGACACGAGTCTCAGCTTTGCCGCTGTCTATGTGATCTTGGACACATCACCTTAGAATCCAAGTCCCTCATCTGTAAAATCAGGGAAGCCGACTAGTTGACCTTTACAAAACTCTTCTGGCTTTAAAATGCTATGGCTCCACAACTTAGTGGTTTAAGATGCCAAGTATAGTATATCGGAGATGAGTAATTATAAAGGTATTAAGAGCTCAGGCCCTAATGTTTTACAGAACAATCTTTGAGTCCCGTGTGACCTTGGGCAAGTTTACTTAACTTCTGTAAGCCTGCATTGTGTTAGCCTTAAAGGGGAGATGATGATAATAGTTCCTAGCTCATAGGGCTATCGGGCATAAAAATGGCATTATAAATGCAGAGTCTTTAGCAGTGCCTAATACATCATAAGATTCGATCTTTATTAATAATAAGTAGTGTTGTTACTTTCTTTAGGGACATTTTATCCTAATAATATATTGTTCCCTTTAGAAATAAATGAATATAAGTCTAGCAAATTTTAGTGATATTCTGAAGTATGTAGACTAAAATTATGTTTAAAAGATTATAACGAATTAGCCATAAACTAAACTAAAAAATGTATGATTTAGATGATTGAATGGCAGGAATGTTGGGGAAGAAATGGGATACAGAGGATTATGGAATAAGTGAAAAAAATATGACTGACCTTCTCCTTAGCCTTCTTGTTGCCTATAATTTTCCTTTTATGTATTATTTTCCTATCTTAATTTGGAGATGGAATCATCTATGGAAAGCTTATCCAAGTTAATGGCTATTTGGAAGTGAGGCTCTGCATTATTGAAACAACAAAACAAACAAGATTACTGTCATTTCTGTTCATCGTGTATGAATAAATAATCTATACAGCTCTGCCTCAGCTGCCTCCTTGTAATTTCTGCCATTATTTTGGCAAATGTTGTTTTGGTGTGAACCAAGGACTTGGAGGTTTAATAATTCTGGAAACAGATACTCATATATTCTTCCACAGGGTGTTAATACAAAACTATCACCATTTAATAGTGGTTTGCTAAATTAACTGAAGGAAATTGTTTAAGATCAAGTATGTAAAGTGTCAGAATCCATCTGTAAAATGTGGGGAATGTTGGCGACTTCAAGTTTGTTGGTTGATATTTTGGAGATTTAACTATTCACTTCTCAAAAGAAGAGCAAGCTGTCTATAGTGGATATGTATGTGATAAAATGACATAATAGTGCAGATACGATTTTTAATGATCATCTCTGAATATATGTACTATAAATCTCTCACCTACTCCATCACCATCGTATCTTACTTTACTGTTGTATATGACAAGTAAGAGGAAAAGTTTTGACTCCATGCTACAATTTCACCAGCTTCTGATGTGAACAACTCAATCCAGAAATGCTCTCTCTTAAAAATTGTTTTTTACTACCTTGTAATTTTTGGTTAGGGTAAGTTTCTTTAATCTCTAATGTTCCCTTATACTTCTTTTGTAGGAGGCCTGTTATAAGAACATCCTTTTAACGAGAGGTTTAGAAAGAGACATGCCAAAACCACCTCCAAAAACCAAGGTAAACTATGTTTTCTCTGTAGGCGACCATGTGAAATCTTTAGCATGGTTCTTTGTTTTTCATTGTTGTTTGTTTGTTTGTTTGTTTGTTTTAAGACAAGAGTCTTGCTTTATTGTCCAGGCTGGAGTGCAGTGGTGCAATCTCGGCTCACTGCAACCTCCGCCTCCCAGGTTCAGGCAGTTCTCCTGCATCAGCCTCTGGGGTAGCTTGGACTACAAGTGTGCACCACCGTGCCCAGCTAATTTTTGTATTTTTAGTAGAGATGGGG
The DNA here is from genome assembly GCF_006542625.1 of Nomascus leucogenys. NCBI lineage: Eukaryota > Metazoa > Chordata > Mammalia > Primates > Hylobatidae > Nomascus > Nomascus leucogenys. Next base: position 71,641,466 of record NC_044389.1, on the reverse strand, counting down.
TTTTGCCATGTTGGCCAGGCTGGTCTCAAACTCCTGACCTCAGGTGATCTGCCTGCCTCGGCCTCCCAAAGTGCTGGGATTACAGGCGTGAGCCACCGAGCCTGGCCAACGTGTTTCTTTATGCTCTCCTATTTCCATGTTCTGTTGCTTGCATTTCCTTCAGCCCTTTTGGTTTTTTATTTGTTTGTTTTTGCAGGGAAGTAGGCATGAGGGAGTGTTGCGGGAGGGTCTGGTGGTATAAAAGCACTTTTTGTGTAGTACCTTTAATCCGTGGTTGTATTCAGCCAAAAATTCTTCGGACACTCCTATCATTGAACAGATAGTGATAATTTTTAGTAGATGATTTTACTTCTGCTCAATAACAATTGTTTCTATGAGACCATGCCTTTTGCAGGAACACAGATGGAGCTGGAGGCTATCATGCTTAGTAAACTAACGCAGGAATAGAAAACCAAATACCACATGTTCTCACTTATAAATAAGAGCTAAATGATAAGAACTTAGGAACACAAAGAAGGAAACAACAGACACTGGGACTTCCTCGAGGGTGGAGGGTGGGAGGAGGAAAAGGAACAGAAAAGATAAGTATCGGGTACTGGGCCTAATACCTGGGATGTAATAATATGTACAACAAACCCTTGCGATACATGTTTACCTATGTAACCTTCACATGTACCCCCAAACGTAAAATAAAAAATTTTGAAAAGAAATATATAAAAAGTAAAATGCCAAAAAGTTCACTATTAAGAAAGAAGAAGGACCAGCCTGGCCAACATGTTGAAACCCCATCTGTACTAAAAATACAAAAAAAATTAGCCGGGATTGGGTGGCGGGCTCCTGTAATCCCAGCTAATTGGGAGGCTGAGGCAGAAAGAATTGCTTGAACCTCAGAGGCAGAGGTTGCAGCGAGCTGAGACCATGCCTTTGCACTCCAGCCTGGGAAACAAGAATGAGACTCCATCTCGTTCATACATACATACATACATATATACATACATACATACACACATGCATACTTACATAAAATTTTTTCTAGCCTCCAACATAGGAAATAGTCAAGTGCAATAGATCTTCCTAGGGTACCTCTAAGCATAATAGAAATGCATGAGATGCATTTTCCCTTCTGGGTGTAAAGTAAAACGTTCAGCTGTAATTTTTTAAAATAAAAATCACTTTATTGATGTTTCATAATTATGAAGAACACATAATCAATGGAAAATATTTACATAAATTTTAACAAGAAAAAATAAGAACTATTATAGATATTATAGCATAAAGGCGTTAATGTGTAAAATTTTGTTTCCCTTAGTAAGAAAAAATCCAAAATGCATGTAATTATTTCGCTAGTGAAAAGAAAAATTTCTTTTTTTTTTTTTTTTTTTGAGACGGAGTCTCGCTCTGTCACCCAGGCACCCAGGCTGGAGTGCGGTGGCGCAATCTCGGCTCACCGCAAGCTCCGCCTCCCAGGTTCACGCCATTCTCCTGCCTCAGCCTCTCCGAGTAGCTGGGACTACAGGCGCCCGCCACCACGCCCAGCTAATTTTTTGTATTTTTAGTAGAGACGGGGTTTCACCGTGGTCTCGATCTCCTGACCTCGTGATCCGCCCGCCTCGGCCTCCCAAAGTGCTGGGATTACAAGCGTGAGCCACCGCGCCCGGCCAAGAGTTTGTTTTTTTTCTTCAACTTTGATTTTAGGTTCAGAGGTACAGGTGCAGGATGTACAGCCTTGTTACATAGGTAAATGTGTGCCATGGTGGTTTGCTGCACAGATCTCCTACCATCACCTAGGTATTAAGCCCAGCATCCATTAGGTATTCTTGCTTATTCCCTCACCTAAGCTGCCCCAATGACAGGTCCCAGTGTGTGTTATTCCCCTCCCAGTGTCCATGTGGTCTCATGATTCAGCTCCCATTTATAAGTGAGAACATGCAATGTTTGGTTGTCTGTTCCTGCATTAGTTTGCTGAGAAGTTAGTTAGTTTCCAGCTCCATCCATGTCCTAAAAAGGACATGATCTCATTTCTCTTTATGGCTGCATAGTATTCCATGGTGTATGTGTGCCACATTTTCTTTATCCAGTCTATGATTGATGGGCATTAGGGTTGATTCCATGTCTTTGCTATTGTAAGTAGTACTGCAGTGAACATACATGTGCATGTATTGTTATAATCGAATGATTTATGTTCTTTTGGGCATATACCCAGTAATGGAATTGCTGGGTCAAATGGTATTCCTGGTTCTAGATCTTTGAGGAATCACCATACTCTCTGCCACAATGGTTGAACTAATTTACAATTCCACCAACAGTGTAAAAGCATTTCTTTTTCTCTGCAACTTCATCAGCATCTGTTGTTTCTTGACTTTTTAATAATAGCCATTCTGACTGGCATGAGATGGTATCTCACTGGGGTTTTGATTCACGTATGTCTAATGATCAGTGATGTTGAGCTTATTTTCCTGATTGTTGGCCACATCAATGTCTTCTTTTGAAAAGTGCCTGTTCATGTCCTTTGCTCACTTTTTAATAGGATTTTTTTCTTATAAATGTGTTTAAAGTTCCTTGTAGACTTGATGTTAGACCTTTGTCAGATGGATAAGTTACAAACATTTTCTCCCATTCTGTAGGTTGTGTGTTCACTATAGTGACAGTTTCTTTTGCTATGCAAAAGTTCTTTAGTTTAATTAGATCCCATTTGTCAATTTTTGCTTATGTTGCAATTGCTTTTGGTGTTTTCATCCTGAAATCTTTGCCCATGCTTATGTCCTGAATGGTATTGCATAGATTTTCTTGTAAAGTGTTTACAACAAACGTAAAACCCAAAACTCTAAAAATCCTAGAAGTCTTTAATCCATTTTGAGTTAATTTTTGTATAAGGTGTAAGGAAGGGGTCCAGTTTCAATTTTTGGCATATGGCTAGCCCGTTCTCTCAGCACCATTTATTAGAGAATCATTTTCCCATAGTTTGCTTTTGTCAGTTTTGTCACAGATGAGATAATTGTAGGTGTTTGGTCTTATTTCCAACTTCTCTATTCTATTCCATTGGTCTATATGTCTGTTTTTGTACCAGTACTATGTTGTTTTTGTACCAGTACCATGCTGTTTTGGTTACTGTAGCCTTGTACTATAGTTTGAAGTCAAGTAGCATGATACCTCCAGCTTTGTTCTTTTTGCTTAGGATTGTCTTGTATGTTTGGTTCCATATGAATTTTACAATAGTTGTTTTCTAATTTTCTGAAGAACATCAATGATAGTTTAATGGGAATAGCATTGAATCTATAAACTACTTTGAGCAGTATGAGTATTTTCATGATACTGATTCTTCCTATCCATGAGCATGGAATGTTTTTATATTTGTTTGTGTCCTCTCTGATTTCTTTGAGGAGTGGTTTGTAGTTCTCCTTGAAGAGGTCCTTTACTTCCCTTGTTAGCTGTATTCCTAGGTATTTTTTTCTTTTTGTAGCAATTGTGAATGGGAGTTCATTCATTATTTGGCTCTGTTGTTGGTGAATAGGAATGCTATGATTTTTACACATTTCTTTTGTATCCTGAGACTTTGCTGAAGTTGCTTATCAGGTTAAGAAGCTTTTTGGGTGAAATAATGGGGTTTTCTGGATATAGGATCATGTCATATGCAAACAGGGATAGTTTGACTTTCTCTCTTCCTATTTGAGTACGTTTATTTCCTTCTCTTGCCAGATTGCCCTGACGAGAACTTCTGATATTATGTTGAACAGGAGTAGTGAGAGAGGGCATCCTTGTCTTGTGTCAGTTTTCAAGGGGAATGCTTTCAGCTTTTGCTCATTCAGTATGATATTGGCTGTGGGTTTGTTATATATGGCTCTTATTATTTTGAGGTATATTCCTTCAATACCTAGTTTATTCAAAGTTTTTAAAATGAAGTATGTTGAATTTTATCAAAGGGCCCTTCTGCATCTATTGAGATAATCAAGTGGTTTTTTTTTCTTTAGTACTGTTTATGTGATGAATCACATTTACTGATTTGCACATGTTGAACCAACCTTGCATCCCAGGGATGAAGCTGACTTGATCATGGTGCATATGCTTTTTGATGTGTTGCTGGATTTGGTTTGCCAGTGTTTTATTGACAACTTTTGCATCAATGTTCATCAGGGATATTGGCCTGAAGTTTTCTTTTTTTGTTGTATCTCTGCCAGGTTTTGGTATCAGGATGATGCTGGCCTTATACAATGAGTTAGGGAGGAGTCCCCCCTTTTCAATTTTTTGGAATAGTTTCAATAGAAATGGTACCACCTCTTCTTTGTACCTCTGGTAGAATTTAGCTGTGAATCTTTCTGGTCCTGGGCTCTTTTTGCTTCAATTTCAGAACTCGTTATTGGTCTATTCAGAGATTCAGTTTCATCCTGTTTCAGTCTTGGGAGGGTGTATGTGTCCAGGAATTTAAACATTTCTTCTAGATTTTCTAGTTTATGTGCATAGTGGTGTTTATAGTATTCTCTGTTGTTATATAGTATTCTCTGGTTGTTTGTATTTCTGTGGGGTCAGTGGTGATATCCCCCTTATTATTTCTGATTATTTGATTCTTCTTTCTTTTATTCTTTATTAGTCTAGCTAGTGGTCTAACTAATTTTTTCAAAAAAGCAGCTCCTGGATTTGTTGATTTTTTTGAAGGGTTTTTCATGTCTCTATCTCTTCAGTTCCACTCTGATGCTGGTTATTTCTTGTCTTCTGCTCGCTTTCGGGTTTGTTTGCTCTTGGTTCTCTAGTTCTTTTAGTTGTGATGTTAGGCATTTAGTGCTATAAATTTCCCTCTTACCACTGCTTTAGCTGAGTCCCAGAGATTCTGGTACATTGTTTCTTTCTTCTCATTAGTTTCAAAGAACTTAATGATTTCTGCCTTAATTTCATTATTTACCCAAGTGTCATTCAGGAGCAGATTGTTCAATTTCCATGTAGTTGTGTGGTTTTGAGTGAATTTCTTAATCTTGAGTTCTAATTTGATTGTACTGTGGGCTAAAAGACTGTTATGATTTCATTTCTTCTGCATTTGTTGAGGAGTGTTTTACTTCCGATTATGTGATCAATATTAAAGTAAGTGCTGTGTGGCGATGAGAAGAATATATATTCTGCTGTTTGTGGGTGGAGAGTTCTGTAGGTATCTATCAGGTCTGCTTGATCCAGAGCTGAGTTCAGTTCTTGACTATCTTTGTTAGTTTTCTGTCTTGATGATCTGTCTAATATTTTCAGTGGAGTGTTAAAGCTCCCACTATTATTGTGAGGGAGTCTAAGTCTCTTTGTAGATCTCTAAGAACTTGCTTTATGAATCTGGGTGCTCGTGTGTTGGGTGCATATATATTTAGGATAGTTAGCTATTCTTGTTGACTTGAACCGTTTTCCATTATGTAATGCTCTTCTTTGTCTTTTTTTATCGTTGTTGGTTTAAAGCCTGTTTTGTCAGAAACTAGGATTGCAACCTCTGCTTTTTTGGTTTTCCATTTGCTTGGAAATTTTCCTCCATCCCTTTATATTGACCCTATGTGTGTCTTTGCACAGGATATAGGTCTCTTGAAGACAGCATACTGATGGGTCTAGACTCTATCCAGCTTGCCATTCTGTGTCATTTAATTGGGGCATTTAGCCTATTTACATTTAAGGTTAGTATTGTTATGTGTGAATTTGATCCTATCATTGTGATGCCAGCTGCTTATTTTACAGACTTGTTTATGTGGTTGCTTTATAGTATCACTAATCTGTGTACTTCAGTGTGGTTTTATATTGGCTGTTAACAGTTTTTCTTTTCCATATTTAGTTCTTCCTTCAGGAGCTCTTGCAAGGCAAGCCTGGTGGTGACAAATCCCCTTAGAATTTGCTTGTTTGCAAAGGATCTTATTTCTCCTTTCCTTATGAAGCTTAGTTTGTCAGATATGAAATTCTGGATTGGAAATTCTTTTCTTTAAGAATGTTGAATATTGGTACCTAATCTCTTCTGGCTTGTAGAGTTTCCACTGAGAGGTCCATGGTTAGTCTGATAGGCTTCCCTTTGTAGGTGACCTGGCCTTTCTCCTTGGCTTCCCTTAACATTTTTTCTTTTATTTTGCCCTTGGAGGATCTGATGATTATGTGTCTTGGCATTGATCTTCTCATGGAGTATCTTACTGAGGTTCTCTGGATTTCCTGAATTTGAATGCTGGCCTGTCCTGTTAAGTTAGGGAAGTTCTCCTGGATGATATATGTTTTTCAGCATATGAATTATGTTTTCCAACTTGGTTCCATTCTCCTCATCTCTTTCAGGTACCCTAGTCAGTTATAGGTTTGACCTCTACATAATCCCATATATCTCAGAGGTTTTGTTTATTCATTTTCATTCTTTTTTCTGTATTCTTGTCTGCCTGTCTTATTTCAGAAAGGGAGTCTTCAAGCTCTAATATTCTTTCCTCCACTTGGTCTATTCTGCATTGATACTTGTGATTGCATTGTGAATTTCTTGTATTGTGTTATTCACTTCCATCAGGTCAGTTATGTTCCTCTCTAAACTGGCTGTTCTGGCTATCAGCTCCTGTATTGTTTTATTATGATTCTTAGCTTCTTTGCAGTGGGTTACAACATGCTCCTTTAGCTCGGTGAAGTTCTTTATTACCCATCTTCTGAAGTGTACTTCTGTCAATTCAGCCATCTCAGCCTCCACCCACTTCTGTGCCTTTGCTGGAGAGGTGCTGCAGTCATTTCGAGAAGAGACACTCTAGCTTTTTGAGTTTTCAGCATAGAAAAACTTCTTTAATCCAAAATGTTTCATGAGAATTTGATCATTTGTTTGTCTACCCAGAAAAGTAATTGTATTAGTTTCATAGCCCGTCACTTTTCTAATCTTTAATCTTTTCATTTGAATAGAATGCCTACTTACTAAGTATATATAATACTCCTAACTAGCCACCATGACATTTATTTATTTATTTATTTATTTACTTACTTATTTTCTTTCCATAAGTTTTTAGGGAACAGGTGGTATTGGGTTACATGAGTAAGTTCTTTAGTGGTGATTTGTGAAATTTTGGTTCACTTATCACCCGAGCAGTATACACTGCACCCAATTTGTAGCCTTTTATCCCTCAACTCCTTCCCACACTTTCCCCCAAAGTCCATTGTATCATTCTTATCCCTTTGCATCCTCAGAGCTTAGCTCCCACTTTTGAGTAAAAACAATGTTTGGTTTTCCATTACTGAGTTACTTCACTTAGAATAATAGTCTCCGGTCTCATCCACGTTGCTGCAAAAGCCATGAATCCATACTTTTTTATGGCTGAATAGTATTTCATCATATATATATATGTATATATATGTATGTGTGTGTGTATATATATATATACATACACATACACACACAGACACACACACACACAGACACACACCACAGTTTCTTTACTTACTTATTGATTGATAGGCATTTGGGCTGGTTCCATATTTTTGCAATTGTGAATTGTGCTGCTACAAACGTGCCTGTGAAAGTATCTTTTTTGTATAATGACTTATTTTCATTTGGGTAGATACCTAGTAGTGGGATTGCTGGATCAAATGGTAGTTCTGCTTTCAGTTCTTTAAGGAATCACCACGCTGTTTTCCGTAGTGGTTGTACTAGTTTACGTTCCCACCAGTGGTGTAGAAGTGTTCCCTTTTTACCACATCCATGCCAACATCTTTTTTTTATTTTTTTATTATTAGCCACCATGACATTTATAAATCTACTTTTTTTCCAGTTCTAAGACAATATATTCTCCCAACTTTTTTGAATTCACTGCAGGCAAAATTTTTAAAAACTCTGTTTTCTGATTTTAATAGGAAGTTACTAAAAAAATTGTAGTTTTATTTTCAAAGACAATTCAAGAGCAGCATTGAGCTATTACTTAGTGTTTAATTTATGGCAAGAGTATATGGTTTATTTTTAAAGAAATAAAAAATCTTTCCTTATAAAACTTATTATGCATTGTTGATTTTTTTCTGGAAAATTATTTCAACTATCTATTATGGTTTCCTTTCTTGACTCAAACTATTTTTTGTGTCTTTTTTACTGAAATATTTGCATGTCCAAACTTACAGATGATTAATTCAAATGTATAGTAGAAATTTGGTTTACTGTACAATTAGTAAACATTCAATGTCAAAAATATACTCACTAAACAAATGCATTTTGGGAAAAAAACGTGGGATTTGAGGAACATTTTTAGGTAACATTTGCTTATTAACTGTATATGTATCAACTACTTTGAGGTGATGAGACCTTAAATGAATCACTTCCTAAGTGAAATATACGCTTGAAAGTGGTCATAAAAATGTTTTGAAGTGATTCGATTACTCTCATGAAATTAGTCCCATTTGTAACATGTTATTTATGTAAAGAATCATAATTAATGTGTACTTATTATCCTCCCTTTCATCTCTCTGGCTGTATGGTTTATGACCAACTAATTCCATAGAGAAATTACTTCATTGGTTAAGTCTTGGTTTGTGACTAGCTTCTTTGTGGCCTTACACAAATGAGTTTAAGTTTACATGAGCAAACTAAACTCCAGTTAGTTTGGGGTGATTATCTCTGTAATGTCAAATCTCAGAAATGAGGCAGAGCCTGTGAACTGTAAGAGATTATTAAGGTACTAACTCTGTTACCAAGATTTTATCTTAAAATCTTTTTTTTCTCCAGTTGATCTTTGAAAGCTAAAACTGAGAACACCTTCAAAATATGGTTAGTGTGTCCTTTCTAGGGTGACTTAGTGAGCTGTGAGGGTGATGCATATCCTTGGTATTAATGGTACTCCATTTGGTCTCCATTGCTGTCTTTCTCAGACATCTCTAGTTACAGCCGTATTTGCCTTGGACAGTTAAGTATTTCCGATCCCTATATGGGCTAGAGATGTAAAATGGTAATCCAGAAATGGCTTATGTCCATTAGCTCTGGAGATGTCTCTGTCATCTAAGCCGTCTGTCTGTACGTGTGTTCCCTCTGCCAGCTGGTGTCTCTGCTCTTGAGCAATGAAAAGTGTTATATTCCTTTTCCTTAGGTAGGAAAGCCACATCTTAATTTGAGTCCAGGATGAAAAAGATGATACCTCTATTACACAGTGCCATGGCACTTCTGGATGAGTAATGATTCCCAGCCCTGCTAGCTCAAGGACTTACTCGTGTAGCTATTCCATGACCAATACTGCATAGACTATATATGCCAACAAATAATTGGAATGGATGACACAGAAGAGAACATCAAATAGATTTTTAGATAAAGAGGTATAGAATGTGGAAAGACACAGCTCCTTGTAACGTAGTATAGTTGTTAAGAGAGGAGACAAAATTTTCTTCTACCAGACATAGGTGCTATGGCTCTAAGCCTCACAACCCATTTACTTTGCTCAATATATAAACCCTGAAGAGGATCAAATGAACTGAGGGAAGAAAACGATCTTCCTTCTCTTTTCCCTTGGGGTATGCTCTAGACTTCACACAATAGTTGCTGCATTCGTAACCTTACCAAAAAACTCAAGGTAGGTCATTGTATGAGGATAAATATCAGATTTATTCAGTGCTAGTATGAAGGTATAAAATAAACAATGATCTATTTCCAATTTGACTTTTATCAGGGGATACAAAATGTACTGATAAAAATTAAAATTATAAGCACGTGATAGTTTTGGTTAGTTATTGGATTCTCCTAATGCTTTCATAGATGTTTCTTTTATTAAACAGAGTCATATTAACTATAACATGTGGGATAAAGATTGTATAGTTGTCAAGCAAACAGTTATGGAGTAGAAGCAATTGTTAACTTGTTTTTCTTTTCAAAGCTTAATGTTTTCAGGAACTATGAATCATTTAAGAAGAGATTTTATTCGATAATGAGATGAGATGTCACAGTTATTTTTTCTTTAATGTTTTTAAAAATGCCTGTGCAAAGTAAACCAGATACTTAAAATAATGTAAGGTTTTGAGAAAAGTTAGTGACCATATAATTTTTTTAATATACAGTTCCTAAAAACTTAATAAACATTGAATTTTACCAAGTTTCCAAGTTATTTTAAAATCAGTGTTAATAGGCATGCATACATTTTATGTTTCTTTCAGTAACATATATATTATAATTAGTATTCTCCTTTTTCCAGTTAACATTATTTACGTTATGTGTTTCCATGCATCAACCTAGTTTATATGCTTATTGTTTTAGTAAAAGTAATAGTATTAGTAGTAATAGAAATAATAGTGGTGATGATGATAACTAACATCAGTCAAGTGCCAAGCATTGTACTAACTACTTAATGTATATTATCTCATCTAATAATCATAATATTTCATGTGTTGTCATATCATATTTAGCCATTTTGAATATTTGAGACTTTCTAATTTATCATTAGTATAAAAAGCACAACTATATAAGTGTTAATAAAGAATAACTTTTGAATATGAAACAGTATTATTTTCTTAGATTTTATTACCTATAGTAGAATTAAAGGATGTAAGTAGCTTTAGAATTAAAGGATATGACTGATGTATCCTAATGTACCATCTTTCCTCTCTCAAATTAACACTATTGAAAAACTGAATTAGGCCAGGTGTGGTGGCTCATGCCTGTAATTCCAGCACTATAGGAGGCTGAGGTGGGTGGATCACTTGAGGCCAGGAGTTCTATACCAGCCTGGCCAACTTGGCAAAACCCTGTCTCTATTCAAAATACAAAAATTAGCCGGCCATGGTGGCGCACGCCTGTAATCTCAGCTACTCAGGAGGTTGAGGCACAAGAATTGCTTGAACCTGGGAGGCTGAGGTTGCAGTGAGCCGAGATCGCCACTGCACTCCAGCCTGAGTGACAGAGTGAGACTCTGTCTCAAAAAATAAAAATAAAATTAATACTTATCATTTCCATGCATGTTATTATAGGAACACTGCATACCTATATATATTTATACATAATACATGTTATAGTCTTTGCATGTTTTAAAACATTATATAAAAATGGTACACAGTGTGTTGCCTTCTGTGGCTTCATTTTTTTTCTGTTCAATATGCGGTCAATATTAACTTTCAGTAAGAATATGGTTGTTATTCTAATTTTTCCCCAATACTTAGATTGTCTCCAACATTTAAGTCACTTCCAATAGTTTGCTATTAAACATTTTTAAGTGAATAATTTTCATGTGACTCATTCTACACACATGTGGAAATATTAGATCGTAAGCATGTGCATCTTTAACTTGTCAGGACATTACAAATGCTCTTAGGATGTTGCATCAATTTACATGCTAACATCTGTATATGATTGCTTCCATTTTTCACATCCTCACCAGTCCTTTGTAATAGGAGTTTTTGTTGTTACTGCTTTTCCTCAACCTAATGGTTATAAGACACGTCTTGCTATTGCCTTAATTTGGATTGCACTAATTTCTAGTTGTGCCAGAGACACTGAATATCCATGTGTTTCCCAGCCCCTTTGCCATTAGGTCGGGCCAGTCAACTACTTTCGGTCAATATAGTGTTACTTCAGGAGAGAATTCAAAAGCTTGTGCATAACTCTTGAACCGTTTCTTTTTTTTTTTTTTTTTGAGACGGAGTCTCGCTCCATCAGCCTGGCTGGAGTGCAGTGGCGCGATCTCGGCTCACTGCAAGCTCCGCCTCCCGGGTTCACGCCATTCTCCTGTCTCAGCCTCCCGAGTAGCTGTAGCTGGGACTACAGGCGCCTGCCACCACGCCCGGCTTATTTATTGATTTATTTGTTTTTTTGTTTGTTTATTATTTATTGAGACAGAGTCTGGCTCTGTCGCCCAGGCTGGAGTGCAGTGGCACAATCTCGGCTCACTGCAAGCTCCGCCTCCCGGGTTCACGCCATTCTCCTGTCTCAGCCTCCTGAGTAGCTGGGACTACAGGCGCCTGCCACCGCGCCCGGCTAATTTTTTGTATTTTTAGTAGAGACGGGGTTTCACCGTGTTAGCCAAGATGGTCTCGATCTCCTGACCTCGTGATCCGCCCGCCTCAGCCTCCCAAAGTGCTGGGATTACAGGCGTGAGCCACCGCGCCCAGCCTGAACTGTTTCTTATTGTACGGCAGCTACACAGTGGAGCGTGGACCTTTTCGTTTCTTTGTGGAGCAGAGCCCCCTGTCAGCCTGCTTTGGATCTGTGTCATGACCAAAAAATAAACCTCTGTTTTGTGAAGCTACCGAGATTTAGGGTTTAATTTGTAAACTCATCACAATGAAGTCTATCCTGATTAATACAAATGGGCAGCTTTTCATATGTTTATGTTGTCATATGTTTATTAAGCTTTGATCATATCTGTGATGAATTGGTGTGCTGCTTTCTTCTATCACTGACGGTTTTACTATTGGATTATCACTTTTTTAATGATTTATAAGAGTTTGTTTCTTAGCTGTTAACAGTTGTATGTATTCAAAGTACCTTTTCTCAGTATTTTGGTTTTCTTTTCATATTGAATATAGTACCTTTTAATGTATAGAAGATTTTTTTAATATGATCAAATAAATCAATGTTATATCAACTAAAAATAATGTAATAGCGAAAAATAATGAGCATCATTTATTCTTTTTCAAGCCTTTTATCATTTAACTTGTTTTCTTTTTTTCTTTCTTTTGGTTTTGTCCTACTGTGTTGGTAGTGCTTTAAGTACAAGGTTAGGTAAAAGCAGTGATAGCATGCCTCCTTGACTTACTCCCAGATTTTAAGGGAAAATTTCTACATCTGACTTTTAAGTATGATCTCGGCACTTAAAAAAATAATTATTTTAGAATGCCAGACACATGGTGGACCCTTAATAAAGACTTGAAAGTGAACAGATAAATTATTCAACTGCTACTTTTATTTTGTATGAAAGTAGTTAGTGTCAGTATTTTTGTTGTTGTTGTTTCTTTCTTTTAGAAGACAGGGCCGGGCGCGGTGGCTCACACCTGTAATCTCAGCACTTTGGGAGGCCAAGGCGGGCAGATTACGAGGTCAGGAGATCAAGGCCATCCTGGCTAACATGGCAAAACCCCATCTCTACTAAAAGTATAAAAAATTAGCCAGGCGTGGTGGCAGGCGCCTGTAGTCCCAGCTACTTGGGAGGCTGAGGCAGGAGAATGGCGTGAACCTGGGAGGCGGAGCCTGCAGTGAGCCAAGATCTCGCCACTGCACTCCAGCCTGGGCAACAGAGCCAGACTCCATCTCAAGAAAAAAAAAAAAAAAAGAACACAGGATCTTGCTCTGTCTGTGGCCTGGGCTGGAGTGCAGCGGCTCAATCTTAGCTCACTGAAACCTCAGCCTCCTGAGTTTAAACGATCTGCCTGCCTCAGCCTCCCGAATAGCTTAGACTACAAGTGGCCACCATGCCCAGCTAATTGTTTTATTTTTTGTAGAGACAGGGTCTCACATCATTGCCCAGGTGGATTTCAAACTTCTGGCTTTGAGCACTCCTCCCACCTCGGCCTCCCAAAGTGCTGGGATTACCGGCTAAGCCACTGTGCCCAGCCAGTATGTTTTTATATCTGTTTTCCTTTATGTATCTGCTTATTACTGGGTTTATGACATTTGCTGTGTTTGGTAGTTATGCTTTATGACCTTAAGGAGGCTCTCTCATATCTGTAGTTTGCTAAGAGTTTTTGTCTTAAATGAGTTAAATTTTAGCAATGTTTTCTTCTGCATCTGTTAAGATAATTGTATGGCTTTTCTCTTTTGCTCTTTTATTGTGAGGAGTTTTATTGATAGATTCTTCTAATCTTCAACCAAGATTCTATCACTGGAATAAACCAGTTCTCAACCTGGCCTCGATACATATTTTTAAATATCTTATGGGTTTTGAGTAGCTGATTTTTTGTTTAGTATGGTTGTATCCATGTTTCTAAGTGTGTTTTGTTCTACATACTTTTGGTATAAATGTTGTACAGCCTAATAAAGTGAATTGGAGAGAGTTCCTCTTCTTTTTTTCTTACTCTTTTTTCTTTTTCTCGAGGCTGAGTCTCTGTCTCACCCAGGCTGGAGGGCAGTGGCATGATCACAGCTCACTGCAGCCTGAATCTCCCATGTTCGTGCCTCCCAATTCAGCCTCCTGAGTAGCTGGAACTACAGGCATGTGCCACCACACCTGGTTAATTTTTGTACTTTTTGTAGAGATGCGGTTTTGCCATGTTGTCCAGGCTGGTCTCAAACTCCTAAGCTCAAGCGATTCACCTGCCTCAGCCTCTCAACGTGCTGAGATTACAGGTGTGAGCCGCCATGCCTGGCCCAAGTCCCTTTTTTCTAATCTCTGAAACAATTTAAGATTGGGACTATCAATTGCTTTAATATTTGGTAGAACGTACTGATAAAACTTTCTGGGTCTGGTAGTGTTTATTGGCTTATTTGTTTTTGATATTTTTGTTTTTTATTTGTTTTTGGTAAATGGCTTTTAATAATCAATTTCTTTTATGGATATAGGTCTAGTCACGTTTCTGTTCTGAATTTGTTTTGATAAGTTTTCTAGGAAATTGTCTATTTTAAGTAATTAAATTTATCAGCATAAATATTTTAATGTTAACTCTTATTTTTAAAATATTCTAGCTGTAGTTACAAACTTCTTTTCATTTGTAGTATTCTCTTTTGAGACCTTCTCTTTTTTGCTCCTGATTGGGCATGCTAGAAATTTGTCTATTTTAATTATACTTTCAGAGAACCAGCTTTTATTTTTGTTGATTCTCTACTGTATCTTTGTTTCCTATTTCATTGATCTCTGATTGTTATTTCCTTTCTTTTCTGCGTCTATTGTCCATATAGAGATCTTTGTTTTTTTTCTGTCAGCTTTTCCTACATAGACATATATTTTAAATATGGTACTTATGTGTTGTGATATTGAAGCTTAATTATCAATTCCATGAGTGTATTTGCTCTATCTACTGAAAGTCTCTTTTGAGGTGTTGAGTCTTTCCAGATGCTATAAGCAGTTGTAACCCTAGGCCAAGGAATAAAAGGGACTCTATGAGAGTCTCTAGATCAGTACTGCTGGGAAATCCAGTGCATATCCAGCTTGTTCTCCCTGGTTCGGAGGATCCAGCTTCCTAAGAGACTGGGTTTGGATACCTGACCTGCCCTGGACCTGAATCATCTCCTCTCGCATATCTTCCCTGCTTTGATAAGCACCCTGAAGCTTAGGCTCAATTTGAACATTTCACCCCATCTATTCTATGCCAGGTGCTGGGATGCAAAGGTGAACGGCCACTGCCTCTTACCTCAAGGAGCCAGGCTGAGCTGGAGACCAGACAGACATACAGGCAACTAAATGAAAACATCACATGTGCTGGACTGATTTTCTGACCTCCAATCTACCTTTGGTTTCACCTTCCTATTTGGCAAAGAACCAAATTATCCTGGTTGCCCTCATTTTTCATTAACGCTAAAGTTCTCACTGACCTCTGTGTTCCAGTTTCCCTTAATTTACTCTGTTCTACAATTATGACCAATGCCTAGCCAAGGTTTTTAATGCTAACTGCTGTAACAAACATCCCCATTATAGTATGGGCTATGTTCAAAATCAGTGTATTTCTCGGTTCTTTCACAGTCTGTTGCAGGGAGAGTGGGATTCCTAGGCAGCAAGACCCTAAGCAGTGATTCTAGTCACAGGCTGCTTCCATCTTCTACCGGTTTCATCTGAAAACATGCCCTCTGAAATGGACACTGAAAAAGAAGATAGAAGGCATGTGCAAAGTTCACAGGTCCATAACTGCCACAGCACAGAAGTGATACTTATCCCTTCTACTTACATTCCAGAACTCAGTAACATTCTTGGAAGTCTGGGAAATGTCATCTTCCAGTGAGCACAGGAAGAGGGAATGAAATAGGAGTTGATGAATACATAGTATTATTGCCACAACTCACCCTCCTGTTTGCCACCTATATTTTTCCATTTCTTTTATCTTGCAAGAAACACATTTACTCCCTCTACAAAGATGAAAATCCAAAGAACCAAGCAGTCATTACAACCAGCTTACAAGACCAGAATTTCCTGGTAATACGTGAGTCACGTACTCCATCTGGTCTAGACATGGCTCTTCTTGGTCTGAGAATCTATGAAATAAAAAGATGAATTGCCTGTCCCTCCCTCCACACACATATCACCATATACAAATGGGACAGTATAACCACACTCAACAATCCCATTCACACTTCAGCCATATACAAATGGGACAGTATAACCACACTCAACAATCCCATTCACACTTCAATACACACACACACACACACACACACACACACGCACAGAAAGTAATGGAGGCTCCCTGATTAGACCTAAATTCTGTTTTCTGTGAGGAACTCCATTGTCTGTTTTCTTTCTGGCTGCTGCCTTCACCCTCTGCGATTCCCCTCCTTGTCATTATTCCCCTGGGAGTGGGTATAGGGAGTGTGTTCCTTCAACTGTGCAGCTTTGCTACTGTTCATGAAAGTCTGGTGACTCGAGGAATTTTTTTTTTTTTTTTTTTGGAGACGGAGTCTCGCTCTGTTGCCCAGGCTGAAGTGCAGTGGCACAATCTCGGCTCACTGCAAGCTCCGCCTCCCAGGTTCATGCCATTCTCCTGCTTCAGCCTCCTGAGTAGCTGGGACTACAGGCACCCGCCAACACACCTGGCTAATTTTTTTTTTTTTTTTTTTGGTATTCTTAGTAGAGACGGGGTTTCACTGTGATAGCCAGGATGGTCTCGATCTCCTGACCTTGTGATCCACCCACCTCGGCCTCCCAAAATTCTGGGATTACAGGCGTGAGCCAGCATGCCTGGCCTCGAGGATTGTTACAAGCCTTGAACAACAAAGGCTTGTTTAGTCTGGGCTGATTTATTTATTTATTTATTTACTTTTAATGATAGTAGTGGTAGTTGCTTAGTTGGTTTGTTGTGGCTTGAAGGAAGTTGACAGTAAGTTCACTCAAAAATGTAAAAATTGACTTTTGATCTGTTTGCTCTCAGTCAGGTCCATGTGCCAGCTATAATACCCAAAGTAGCATTGTCTTTTCCTCTGCCTTTCAAATCTCAGAGAAATCCTCTCACTGGAAGACATTTACCAGAATCCTACTGGCAGAAGATTCTGGGAAATACAGTTTCTGGGCTTTAAGCCTGGCAGTACAAAGCTATCTTATAAAAATTATATGAAATTATGTTTCAAATAAGCAGAATAAACCATATGTGCTGTTAAATTGATTAGAGCTGGCTTCATGGAGGAGACAGAATTTAAGCAGAAAATTTAAAAAGAAGAACTGGAAACTGGCCAGAGGAAAGATTTCAGTTAGAACAACATAAGCAAAGAGTATAAGGAGAAAATGAGCATCATATGCTTTGAGCAGAGTTGATAGACCAGTCTATAATGGGTAGAAGGTTGATGAAGGGAAGTATTAGAAGATAAATTCTGAAAAATAGGCTGCAGCCAAATTGTAGAGTGGTTTGATTTTTAAATCTTGCATAAAGATTGCCTTGCTGTCTGACAAAATTTACTAAACAAAATCAAGAGCAAACAAACATAAAACACATTTAAAGAATAAAGGGAAATTTATTTTCTTGTCTCAGAGAGGTTTTAGAAAAATAACAAGAAAGGCACATATGGACCAGGCGCGGTGGCTCACACCTGTAATCCCAGCACGTTGGGAGGCCAAGGCAAGCAGATCACTGGAGGCCAGGAGTTTGAGACCAGCCTGGCCAACATAGTGAAACCCTGTCTCTACTAAAAATACAAAACATTAGCTGGGCATGGTGGCATGCATCTGGAATCCCAGCTATTCGGGAGGCTGAGGCAAGAGAATCACTTGATCCTGGGAGGCGAAGGCTGCAGTGAGCTGAGATCACGCCACTGCACTCCAGCCTAGGCTACAGAGGGAGACTCTGTCTCAAAAAAAATAATAAATAAAAAAAGGTACGTATGTGAACCAAATGATAATTACCAGAGAGTTATTTTTTGCTGGGTCAGATGACTAGAGAATGAAAGATCTTTGGCTTCAAAGCCTTATAAAAGCAACTGTCACTTAATAGTAATGTATCCTTGAGCTCATTACAGAATATTTAGTTATCTCAGTATTCTAAAATTTTTTTTTGTTTGCAGTTTATCTTCAACTGGATTTTTCAAAAATGTATTTCTTTATTTATTTATTATTTCAGTAGGTTTTGGGGGAATAGGTGGTGTTTGGTTACGTGAATAAGTTCTTTAGTGGTGATTTCTGAGATTTTGGTGCACCTATCACATGAACAGTGTACACTGTACCCAATGTGTAGTCTTTTATCCCTCACCCCCTCCCACTCTTTCCCCAAGTCCCGAAAGTCCGTTGTATCATTCTTATGCCTTTGAATCCTCAGAGCTTAGCTCCCACTTATGAATGAGAACATACGATGTTTGGTTTCCATTCCTGAGTTACTTCAATTTAGAGTAATGATCTCTAATTCCATCCAGGTTGTTGCGAATGCCATTATTTTGTTCCTTTTTATGGCTGAGTAGTATTCCATGGGTAATATATATACCATAATTTCTTTCTTTTTTTTTTTTTTTTTTTTGAGATAGAGTTTCACTCTTGTGGCCCAGGCTGGAGTGCAATGGCACGATCTCAGCTCACTGCAACCTCCACCTCCCGGGTTCAGGTGATTCTCGTGCTTCAGCCTCCAGAATAGCCGGGATTACAGGCATGCATCACCATGCCCAGCTGATTTTTGTATTAGTAGAGACGGGGTTTCACCATGTTGGCCAGGCTGGTCTCAAACTCTTGACCTCAAGTGATCCACCCACCTCAGCCTCCCAAAGTACTGGGATTACAGGCATGAGCCACTGCGCCAGGCCTATATACCATAATTTCTTTCTTTTATTTTTCTTTTTAAGATGGAGTCTTGCTCTTGTCATCCAGGCTGGAGTGCAGTGGTGCGATCTTGGCTCACTGCAACCTCTGCCTCCTGGGTTCAAGCGATTCTCCTGCCTCAGCCTCCTGAGTAACTGGATCTACAGGCACGTGCCACCACGCCTGGCTAATTTTGTAATTCTAGTAGAGATGGGGTTTCACCATGTTGGCCAGGCTGGTTTCAAACTCCTGACCTCAGGTGATCTGCCTGCCTCGGCCTCCCAAAGTGCTGGGATTACAGGTGTGAGCCACCATGCCCAGCCACCATAATTTCTTTATCCACTCATTGATCGATAGGCATTTGGGCTGGCTCCATAGTTTTGCAATTGCAAATTGTGCTGCTATAAACATGCGTGTGGAAGTATTATTTTTGTTTAATGACTTATTTTCCTCTGGGTAGATACCCAGTAGTGGGATTGCTGGATCAAATGGTAGATCTACTTTTAGTGCTTTAAGGAATCTCCACACTGTTTTCCATAGTAGTTGTACTAGAGTTCATTCCCACCAGCAGTGTAAAAGTGTTCCATTTTCACCACATCCATGCCAACGTCTATTTTTTTTTATTTTTTGCTTATGGCCATTCTTGCAGGAGTAAGGTGGTGTCACGTTGTGGTTTTGATTTGCATTTCCCTGGTCATTAGTGATGTTGAGCATTTTTTCATGTGTTTATTGGCCATTTGCATATCTTCTTCTGAGAATTGTCTATTCATGCCTTTAGCCCGCTTTTTGATGGGATTGTGTGATTTTTTTTTTTTTTTTGCTAATTTGTTTGGAACCTTGTATATTCTGGATATTAGTCCTTTGTCAGATGTATAGATTGCAAAGATTTTCTCCCACTCTGTGGGTTGTCTGTTTACTCTGCTGATTGTTTCTTTTGCTGTGCAGAAACTTTTTACTATAATTAGGTCCCATCTATTTATCTTTGTTATTGTTGCATATGCTTTTGGGTTCTTGGTCATGAAGTCTTTGCCTAAGCCAATGTCTAGAAGGGGTTTTCCAATGTTATCTTCTAGAATTTGTATGGGCTCAGGTCTTAGATTTAAGTCTTTGATCCACCTTGAATTGATTTTTGTAAAAAGTGAGAGATGAGGATCTGGTTTCATTCTTCTACACGTGGCTTGCCAATTATCCCAGCACTATTTGTTGAATAGGGTGTCCTTTCTCCACTTTATGTTTTAGTTTGCTTCATTGAAGGTCCATTGGCTGTATTTGGCATTATTTCTGGGTTCTCTATCCTGTTTCATTGGTCTATGTGCCTATTTTTATACCACTACCATGCTGTTTTGGTGACTATGGCCTTATAGTATAGTTTCAGGTTGGGTAATGTGATGCCTCTAGATTTGTTCTTTTTGCTTAGTTTTGGATTGACCATTCAGGCTCTTTTTTGGTTCCATATGAATTTTCAGATTTTTTTTTCTAGTTCTTTTAAGAACAATTGGTGGTATTTTGATGGGAATTACATTGAATTTGTAGATTGCTTTTGGCAGTATGATCATTTTCACAATATTGATTCTACCTATCCAAGAGAAGAGGATGTGTTTCCATTTGTTTGTGCCATCTATGATTTCTTTCAGCAGTATTTTGTAGTTTTCCTTGTAGAGGTCTTTCACCTCCTTGGTTAGGTATATTCCTAAGTATTTTATTTTTTTTTTTTACAGCTATTCTAAAAGGGGTTGAGTTCTTGATTTTATTCTCAGTTTGGTTGCTGTTGGTGTACAGCACAGCTACTGATTTGTGTGCATTAATTTTGTTTCCTGAGACTTTGCTGAATTCATTTATCAGTTCTAGGAGCTTTTTGGAGGACTCTTTAGGGTTCTTAGATACACAATCAGATCATCAGCAAACAGCGACAGTTTGATTCCTCTTCAGCAGTTTGGTTCTGCTTTCTTTCTTTCTCTTGTCTAATTGCTCTGGCTAGGACTTCCAGTACTATTTTGAATAGAAGTGAAGAGAGTGGGCATCCTTGTCTTGTTTCAGTTCTTAGGGAGAATGCTTTCAACTTTTCCTCATTCAGTTATAATGTTGGCTGTGGGTTTGTCATAGCTCGTTTTATTACATTAAGGTATGCCTCTTCTATGCCAATTTTGCTGAGGGTTTTAATAATGAAGCGATGATGGATTTTGTCAAATACTTTTTGTGTATCTATTGAGCTGATCATGTGATTTCTGGTTTTAATTCTGTTTATGCGGTGTATCACATTTATTGGCGTGCATATGTTAAGCCATCTCTGCATCCCTGGTGTGAAACCCACTTGATCATAGTGGGTTATCTTTTCGATATGCTGTTGGAATTGGTTATCTTAAGGATTTTTGCATCTGTGTTCATCAGGGATATTGGTCTATAGTTTTCTTTTTGTTATGTCCTTTCCTGGTTTTGGTATTAGGGTGATACTGGCTTCATAAAATGATATTGGGAGGATTCCTTCCTTCTCTATCTTGTGGAATAGTGTCAATAGGATTGGTACCAATTCTTCTTTGAATGTCTGACAGAATTCAGCTGTAAATCCATCTTTTCCTGAACTTTTTTTTTGGCAATTTTTTATTACCATTTCAATCTTGCTGCTTGTTATTCGTCTGTGCAGAGTTTCTATTTCTTCCTAGTATAATCTAGGAGGGTTGTCTGTTTCCAGGAATTTATCCATCTCCTCTTGGTTTTCTAGTTTATGCATGTAAACGTGTTTATCGTAGCCTTCAATGATCTTTTGTATTTCTGTGGTATCAATTGTAATACCTCTCATTTCATTTATAATTGAACTTATTTGGATCTTCTCTCTTTTCGTGGTTAGTCTCACTAATGGTCTATCAATTTTATTTATTTTTTCAAAGAACCAAGTTTTTGTTTCATTGATCTTTTGCATTTTTGTTTGTTTGTTTCTATTTCATTTCGTTCTGCTCTGATCTTCGTTATTTCTTTTCTTCTGCTGGGTTTGAGTTTAGTTTCTTCTTGTTTCTCCAGTTCCTTGAGGTGTGACCTTAGATTGTCTCTTTGTTCTCTTTCAGACTTTTTGATGTAGGCATTTAAGGCTATGAACTTTCCCCTTAGCACCACCTTTGCCGTATTACAGAGGTTTTGATAGGTTGTGTCACTATTATCATTGAGTTCAATGAATTTTTTAATTTCCATCTTGATTTCATTGTTGACCCAATGATCATTCAGGAGCAGATTGTTAAATTTCCATGTATTTGCATGGTTTTGAGGGTTCTTTTGGAGTTGATTTCCAATTTTATTCTACTGTGGCTTGAGAGCATACTTGATATATTTCAGTCTTCTTAAATTTACTGACACTTGTTTTGTGGCTTATCATATTGTCTGTCTTGGAGAATGTTCCATGTGCTGATGAATAGAATGTATATTCTCTAGTTGTTTAGTAGAATGTTCTGTAAATATCTTTTAAGTCTATTTGTTTTAAGGTATAGTTTAAATCCAGTGTTTCTTTGTTAACTTTCTGTCTTAATGACCTGTCTAGTCCTGTTAGTGGAATATTGAAGTCTCTGAATATTATTGTATTGCTGTCTATCTTATTTCTTAGGTGTAGTAGTAATTATTTTATAAATTTGGGAGCTCCAGTGGTAGATACATTTATATTTAGGATGGTGATATTTTCCTGTTGAACAAGTCCTTTAATCATTTTATAATGTCCCTCTGTCTTTTTTAACTGCTATTGCTTTGAAGTTTGTTTAGTCTGATATAAGAATAGCTACTTCTGCTTGTTTTCATTGTCCATTTGCATTAAATATCTTTTTCCAACCCTTTACCTTAAGTTTATGTGAGTCCTTATGTGTTAGGTGAGTCTCTTGGATAGCAGATAGTTGGTTGGTGAATTCTTATCCATTCTGCCATTGTGTGTATTTTAAGTTGAGCATTTATGCCATTTACATTCAACATTAGTATTGAGATGTGAGGTACTGTTCTATTCATCATGCTGTTTGTTGCCTGAAGACCTTGTGTTTTTTTTTTCTCCATTGTGTTTTTGTTTTCTAGGTGGTATGAGATTTATGCTTTAAGGAGATTCTACGTTGGTATATTTTCAAAATTTAGAGCTCCTTTTAGCCTTTCTTGTAGTGCTGGCTTGGTAGTGGTGAATTATCTCAGCATTGTCTGAAAAAGATTGTATTGTCTGAAAAAGACAATACAGCATTGTCTGAAAAAGTCTGTATCTTTCCTTCCTTTATGAAGCTTAGTTTCACTGGATACAAAATTCTTGGCTGATAATTACTTGGTTTAAGCAGTCTAAAGATAAGCCCCAATCCCTTCTAGCTTGTAGGGATTCTGCTGAGAAATGTGCTGTTAATCTGATAGGTTTTCCTTTATAAGTTAACTAATGCTTTTGCCTCACAGCTCTTAATTTTCTTTCCTTCATCTTGACTTTAGACTACCTTATGACTATGTGCCTAGGAGATGATCTTTTCGTGATAAATTTCCCAGATGTTCTTTGAGCTTCTTGTATTTGGATATCTAGATCTCTAGCAAGGCCAGGGAAGTTTTCCTCGGTTATTCCCTCAAATATGTTTTCCCAAGTTTTAGATTTGTCATATTCCTTGGGAACAACAATTATGGTTAGGTTTGGTCATTTAACATAATTCCAAAATTATTGGAGGCTTTGTTCATTTTTTTAAAATTCTTTTTCTTTGTCTCTGCTGGATTGAGTTACTTTGAAAGCCTTTACTTTGAGCTCTGAAATTCCTTCTTCTACTTGTTTGATTCTATCGCTGACACGTTCCAGTATATTTTACATTTCTCTAAGTGAGTCCTTCATTTCCAGAAGTTGTGATTGTTTTTTATTTATGCTATCTATTTCACTGAAGATTTTTCCCTTCATATGTTATATCATTTTTTTTTATTTCATTAAGTTAGACTTCTTCACCTTTCTCTAGTGCCTCCTTGATTAGCTTATTAATCAACCTTCTGAATTCTTTTTCTGGCAATTCAGAGATTTATTCTTGGTTTGGATCCATTCCTGGTGAGCTAGTGTGATCTCTTCGGGGTGTTAAAGAACCTCGTGTTGTTATATTACCAGAATCGTTTTTCTGTTTCCTTCTCATTTGGGTAGACTATGTCAGAGGGAAGATCTGGAGCTCAAAGTCAGCTGTTTATATGCTTTTTTCCCATGGGGTATTCCCTTGATGTGGTGCTCTCCCCCTTCCCCTAAGGATGTGGCTTTCTGAGAGCTGAACTGCTGTGATTGTTACTCCTTTTCTGGATCTAGCCACCCAGTGGAGCCACCAGGCTCCAGGCTAGCACTGGGAGTGTCTGCACAGAGTCCTGTGATGTGAACCATTTTCAGGTCTCTCAGCCATGGATACGAGCCCCCACTTCAGTGAAAGTAGCAGGAGAGTGAAGTGAACTCTGTGAGAGTCCTTAGTTGTAGTTTTGTTTATTGGGCTAGTTTTATTTGGTTGGCTTCCAGCCAGGAGGTGGCAGTTTCAAGAGAGCATTAGCTGTGGCAGTATAGGGAGGATTAGGCAGTGGGCAGCGCCGTAGAGCTCCCAAGAAATTATGTCCATTGTCTTCAGCTACCAGGGCTGGTAGAGAAAGACCATCAGGTGGGGGCAGGGTTAGGGTCAGACTCTTCTTGGGCGGGACTTGCTGTGGCTGCTGTTGGGGATAGGGGCATGGTTGTCAGGCAATGGAGTTATGTTCCTAAGGGAATTATGGCTGCCTTTGCTGCCTCATTCAGGTCCCCAAGGGAGTGGGGAAAAGCCAGCAGTTACAGGCCTCACTCACCTCCCACGCAGCCCAAAAGGCCAGTCTCACTCCGACTATGCCGCCCCCCATCCCACCCCCCCACCGCAACAGCACTGAGTTTATTTCCAGGCAGCTGGTAAACAGGGCTGAGAATTTGCCCCAGGCTGCCAGCCTCCCGGCTGAGAAAGCAAGCAGGGCTTTCATGGTTTGCCCCTCCCCACCTGCCATGACTTCTGTGCTGTGTCTGCACTCCTGATTCCAATGCCCCCTTCCCCAGGTTCTGTCCAGGAAACTCTGCGTTCGGTGGAAATTGTTGTGAAGTTCAGCTAGAAGGTTCCTTCTCCCTGTGGTTTTTTCCCAGTTCCTCTGGCAGTCCTGCCCAAGGACCCCTATGAGACAAAGTCAGAAATGGCTTCCCTGTGGACCAGGAGTGCCCACAGAGCTCTTCCTGCTGCTTCCTCTACTCTTGTATTTCGCTTGGCTCTCTAAATTTGTCTCAGCTCCAGGTAAGGTCAAACCTTCTCCTGTCATCTGGACCTTCAGGTTTCCCAGTGAGGGTGTGTGTTCAGGGCTGGATGGTTCGCCTTTCACACTTTCACACTTTGGGCACTCAGAGTTTTTCAGCTGTCTCCTGGAGCCTACAGCAGCAATCCACTTCCTTCAAACGGTCTGTGGATTCTCTCGGCTTTCCTGCTATGTTCCTGTGGTAGTTCTTGGAGCAAAAGTTCACAATGTGAGTCTCCACATGCTGCTCTCTCCTTCTAAGTGGGAGCTTCACTTGGATTTTATATTTTCAGTATTCTAATTTATTAGAGAGGAATAATAATATAATAATAATATAGGTAGGTCGGACTTAAGTATTTACTATATGCTAAACACTGAAAAATACTTCTCATATTACTTCACTAAATGCTCACAACACTATAGAATAAAAATTCAGTCTGAATAGTCTTGGTTATACTTCAGTAATAAACAATCCCATTATCTTAATGGCTTCAGACACATTTTTTTTTTCTTGCTCATGCTGCCTGCCCAATTTAGATTAACAGGGAGGCTCTGCTCTTGCTGGTCACTCAGGCACCTGGCCTGACAGAGCAGCCCCTCGCAAATGTAACCAGTTATTGTACCCAAGGAAAAGGAAAGAGTTCTGTAGGACCTTGCATTAACAATGAAATGCTCTGGTGGTCCAGAAGTAACTGCATTCCTTCTGCTCAGAACTCATTGGCCAGAGCTAATCACATGCCGCACCTCCACCCCCAGCCACAATCAGACAGTGAGTACAACCCTAAGGGGTGCCTAGAAGGAAGGATGGCTTTCCCAGTATTTGGTGAACAGCAGTAACATTCTACCACATTTTCCTTCGTTTTTTTTTTTTTAATAGGTAAGAAAACAGGCTTAGAGAGGCTAGTTAACTTAACCAAGATTGTGCGTATAATACATATCAGATATATTTGATGCTAAAGCATGAACTCTTTACCCTTACATTACCTCCCGCTTTTCTAGTCTTATATGCTATAGCATGTTATACTACCTGCTTTGTAGAGTTTTTGTGAGACTCAAAGATATTAATAATAGATCTCAGTAATTGGGTGTACTGCCTGGAACTTAGTAAGCATCTAGGGATTAGTGAAAGGGTCTTTTTTGTTCTTACCTCTTAACCTGTGTCCCAGAGCCTTTCTTAAGTGCTAAAGCTCTATATTGCTTTTATAGTGGCTGTATTAATTGTTCTCCATCATGACAGCAGCTATTCTCAGCTACCAATATTAGATGTATTTTGTATATAAAGGTGTCTGATTGCACACAACTTACTCCCAACATTCATTCTAAAGACCGTTTTATATATCAACCATGCTGTTTAGAATGCAGTTTCCTATCAGGCCAGCCTACCAAACTCACAAAGTAATTAGCTAAATAGACTTTAGTAGGATATCCTAGGAATCTAACAGCTTACCTACAATGTGGATATTGCTGTGGAAAATTACATGTTGAGTTTCATACTATCAGGCTCCATAAGTTTGTACTTTGTGCTCATTGTGATAACAGATGTTTATTCAGTCCCCTACACTATTAGGTGCAGATGTCAAGTCTACTGGGGACTCTTGTACCCAGAATTTATGGGCCTTAAATTGCCTATAAATGCTAGAGAAGATTCTTAAGGCAATCACCAAATATTGTGTTAATTCTCACAATCCTAAATTATTAGCTGTACCTAGTAATTATATTGAAAACCAATATTGAGAATATTCAAGTTTACTTTTATGCCAAGTATTAATGGAATGAATTTTAAATAAGAAAACAAAGTTCTATATGTAGAATATAATTTTTTGACTCCTTTAAATTGATTTATTAAAATAACTATTTTCTAATTGTAGACATGATAAGCAGAAAATAAACAGGCTCGTTAATCTATGTCTAGAAGAGGAAAAAAATGCATTACTAGTGTAGTGCTCTCAATGACTTTAATTCTTATTTCCAAATTAAATAAATTACTGCTTTGATAAACAATCCTTTTACAGAAATAGAATCTCAAAAAGTACCAAATTTCTTTTTTTTTTTTTTTTTTTTGAGATGGAGTCTCACTCTGTCGCCCAGGCTGGAGTGCAGTGGCGCAATCTCGGCTCACTGCAAGCTCCGCCTCCCAGGTTCACGCCATTCTCCTGCCTCAGCCTCCTGTAGCTGGAACTACAGGCACCCGCCACCATGCCCGGCTAATTTTTTGTATTTTTTAGTAGAGACGGGTTTTCACCGTGTTAGCCAGCATGGTCTTGATTTCCTGGCCTCGTGATCTGCCCGCCTCGGCCTTCCAAAGTGCTGGGATTACTGGCGTGAGCCACCTTGCCCAGCCAAAAAGTACCAAATTTCTTTAACTATAATATTTTACTCCCAGGAGGGAGTGTGTCAGAAAATGTTCACAAAGAGAAAGAATTTGTTCACTTCACTAAATAAACTCAGAATGAGCACCACCATTGATCCCACTGCGAGGGGCCTTGTTAAGGGCTATGTACAATATAAGAGGTGGGAAGTAGAAGATTCAAGGAGAAAGTGGAGGTAGACTGAGGACTTTGAATAGGAGATTGGTACTCATAAATTTAAATCTTATTAGAAAACAATAGGGAGCTACTAAAGATATTTTAGTTAACTTTTCTTCATTATAGATGTGAAATAACATTGCAACAAAGCAAAAACCAAAACTAGACAGTACAGGAAAGAAAGAGCCAACCTCCCTTTCTCTGCCACTATTAATCACTCTTAGCATTTTCATGTATGATATTTTGCCTCTTTTCCTACACATATGTGAATATATTTAAGAAAGATATATTCCAATTTTGCAAGCATTTTATTTTCTGTTTTTTCCCCTTAACATATTATTATAAGGACTTTCTACAATAGTTCAAGCCTCGTAATAATAATGATGGTCATTCCCAGACTACTATATTTCAGATGTTTTTAGTGTTACAATGTTATTCAATATGATAAATACTGTTTGGTCAAACAATTTTAGCATAAGATTTATTTCTTAGAATTATTTCCTCAGGTTAGACTGCTAGAAGCAGATTCAGTAGTTCAAAGGTTATAAACATATTTATGGTGTTTAAACCTAACACTAAATTAAATTTTTGCTAAAGAATTACAAAAATTTACTCTGCCACTAAAAAACGTAATGGTATCAGTTGCATACATCAGACTCAATATTAGGCATTATAATTAAAACTTGTATATGAGCAAAAGCACCAAAAAGAAGACAATGTTCTGAATTTATAACTTTATTGATAATGAAATTCTATGTATTTCCATATGTAAGCTTACAATTTATATTTTCTATTTTGTGAAATATTTTCCAGTTCAATGTACTTTTCCCGTTTAGTTCTCAATCATAATCTCAGTGTTTTCACTTAAGTAGCTGTGTGAATTAATTATATTTTAAAAATATTGGCAGTGAATGTTAATAAAGAAGTGACACAGGCTCGGCGCGGTGGCTCACGCCTGTAATCTCAGCATTTTGGGAGGCTGAGGCGGGTGGATCATGAGGTCAGGAAATCGAGACCATCCTAGCTAACACGGTGAAACCCCATCTCTACTAAAAATACAAAAAATTACACGGGCGTGGTGGCAGGCACCTGTAGTCCCAACTGCTAGGGAGGCCGAGGCAGGAGAATGGGGTGAACTCAGAAGGCGGAGCTTGCAGTGAGCCGAGATTGAGCCACTGCACTCCAGCCTGGGTGACAGAGCAAGACTCTGTCTCAAAAAAAAAAAAAGAAGTGACATGACCAGGGGGTAGGTGTATATTAAGAAGACAAATCTGACTATGGTCCTATAGAATGGATTTTAGAACAGAATGACCAATAAGAAAAAAATTCTGTTTTACATGGTTTTTTATTATTATGTTGGTCTGATATTGGGCAGAGTTGCTTTTTATTCCTCCATTTCACTGATACTGCAGAGTGGTGATAGTGTACTTTTCACAAACTATCTTCTTCGCCAGTTAAAATTTTAGTCATTGCTGTTCATTTTTTTTCTTTTTGCTTTTAAGCTTGCATTAGAATGCAATTCTTTTTTTTATTATTATTATACTTTTAAGTTCTAGGGTACGTGTGCACAATGTGCAGGTTGGTTACATATGTATACATGTGCCATGTTGGTGTTCTGCACCCATTAACTCATCATTTACATTAGGTATTTCTCCTAATGCTATCCCTCCCTCAGCCCCCCATCCCACGAGAGGCCCCAGTGTGTGATGTTCCCCACCCTGTGTCCAAGTGTTCTCATTGTTCAGTTCTCACCTATGAGTGAGAACATGCGGTGTTTGGTTTTCTGTCCTTGCGATAGTTTGCTCAGAATGATGGTTTCCAGCTTCATCCATGTCCCTACAAAGGACATGAACTCATCCTTTTTTATGGCTGCATAGTATTCCATGGTGTATATGTGCCACATTTTCTTAATCCAGTCTATCATTGATGGACATTTGGGTTGGTTTCAAGTCTTTGCTATTGTGAATAGTGCCGCAATAAACATACGTGTGCAAGTATCCTTAGAATAGCATGATTTATAATCCTTTGGGTATATATCCAATAATGGGATCACTGGGTCAAATGGTATTTCTAGTTCTATATCCTTGAGGAATCACCACACTGTCTTCCACAATGGCTGAACTAGTTTACACTTCCACCAACAGTGTAAAAGTGTTCCTATTTCTTCACATTCTCTCCAGCACCTGTTGTTTCCTGACTTTTTAATGATCGCCATTCTAACTGGTGTGAGATGGTATCTCATTGTGGTGTTGATTTGCATTTCTCTGATGGCCAGTGATGATGAGCATTTTTTCATCTGTCTGTTGGCTGCATAAATCTCTTCTTTTGGAAGTGTCTGTTATATCCTTTGCCCACTTTTTGATGGGGTTGTTTGATTTATTCTTGTAAATTTGTTTAAGTTCTTTGTAGATTCTGGATATTAGCCCTTTGTCAGATTGGTAGATTGCAAAAATTTTCTCCCATTCTGTAGGTTGCCTGATCACTCTGATGATAGTTTCTTTTGCTGTGCAGAAGCTCTTTAGCTCAATTAGATCCCATTTGTCTATTTTGGCTTTTGTGGCCATTGCTTTTGGTGTTTTAGCCATGAAGTCTTTGCCCATGCCTATGTCCTGAATGGTATTGCCTAGGTTTTCTTCTAGGGTTTTTATGGTTTTAGGTCTAACATTTAGTCTTTAATTCATCTTGAATTAATTTTTGTATAAGGTGTGAGTAAGAGATCCTGTTTCAGCTTTCTACATATGGCTGGCCAGTTTTCCCAGCACCATTCATTAAATAGGGAATCCTTTCCCCATTGCTTGTTTTTGTCAGGCTTGTCAAAGATCATATGGTTGTAGATGTGTGGTGTTATTTCTGAGGCTTCTGTGGTGTTCCATTGGTCTATATATCTGTTTTGGTACCAGTACCATGCTGTTTTGGTTACTGTAGCCTTGTAGTATAGTTTGAAGTCAGGTGGCATGATGCCTCCAGCTTTGTTCTTTTTGCTTAAGATTGTCTTGGCAATGTGGGCTCTTTCTTGGTTCCATATGAACTTTAAAGTAGTTTTTTCCAATTCTGTAAAGAAAGTCATTGGTAGGTTGATGGGGATGGCATTGAATCTATAAATTACCTTGGGCAGTATGGCCATTTTCACAATATTGATTCTTCCTATGCATGAGCATGGAATGTTCTTCCATTTGTTTGTGTCTTATTTCATTGAGCAGTGGTTTGTAGTTCTCCTTGAAGAGGTCCTTCACATCCCTTGTAAGTTGGATTCCTAGGTATTTTATTCTCTTTGAAGCAATTGTGAATGGGAGTTTACTCATAATTTGGCTCTCTGTTTGTCTGTTATTGGTGTATAGGAATGCTTGTGATTTTTGTACATTGATTTTGTATCCTGAGACTTTGCTGAAGTTGCTAATCAGCTTAAGGAGATTTTGGGCTGAGACGATGGGGTTTTCTAAATATACAATCATGTCATCTGCAAACAGAGACACTTTGAATTCCTCTTTTCCTAATTGAATACCCTTTATTTTTTTCTCTTGCCTGATTGCTCTGGCCAGAACTTCCAATACTATGTTGAATAGGAGTGGTGAGAGAGAGGGCATCCCTGTCTTGTGCCAGTTTTCAAAGGGAGTGCTTCCAGTTTTTGCCCATTCAGTATGATATTGGCTGTGGGTGTGTCATAAATAGCTCTTACTATTTTGAGATATGTTCCATCAGTACCTAGTTTATTGAGAGTTTTTTAGCATGAAGCAGTGTCGAATTTTGTCGAAGGCCTTTTCTGCATCTATTGAGATAATCATGTGGTTTTGTCTTTGGTTCTGTTTATGTGATGGATTATGTTTATTGATTTGCATTTGTGAACCAGCCTTGCATCCCAGGGATAAAGCCAACTTGATCTTGGTGGATAAGCTTTTTGATGTGCTGCTGGATTCGGTTTGCCAGTATTTTATTGAGGATTTTTGCATCGATGTTCATCAAGGATATTGGTCTAAAATTCTCTTTTTTGTTGTTGTGTCTCTGCCAGGCTTTGGTATCAGGATGATGCTGGCCTCATAAAATGAGTTAGGGAGGATTCCCTCTTTTTCTATTGGAATAGTTTCAGAAGGAGTGGTACCAGCTCCTCTTTGTACCTCTGGAAGAATTCTGCTGTGAATCCATCTGGTCCTGGACTTTTTTTGGTTGGTAGGCTATTAATTATTGCCTCAATTTCAGAGGCTGTTATTGGTCTATTCAGCAATTCAACTTCTTCCTGGGTTAGTCTTGGGAGGATGCATGTGTCCAGGAATTTATCCATTTCTTCTAGATTTTCTAGTTTATTTGCCTAGAGGTATTTATAGTATTCTCTGATGGTAGTTTGTATTTCTGTGGGATTGGTGATGATATCCCCTTTATCATTTTTTGTTGCGTCTATTTGATTCTTCTCTCTTTTCTTCTTTATTATTCTTGCTAGCAGTCTTATCAATTTTGTTGATCTTTTCAAAAAACCAGCTCCTGGATTCACTGATTTTTTTGAAGGGTTTTTTGTGTCTCTGTCTCCTTCAGTTCTGCTCTGGTCTTAGTTATTTCTTGCCTTCTGCTAGCTTTTGAATGTGTTTGCTCTTGCTTCTCTAGTTCTTTTAACTGTGATGTTAGGGTGTCAATTTTAGATCTTTCCTGCTTTCTTTTATGGGCATTTAGTGCTATAAATTTCCCTCTATACACTGCTTTAAATGTGTCCCAGAGATTCTGGTATGTTGTGTCTTTGTTCTCATTGGTTTCAAAGAACATCTTTATTTCTGCCTTCATTTCATTATTTACCCAGTAGTCATTCAGGAGCAAGTTGTTCAGTTTCCATATAGGAGTGCGGTTGTGAGTGAGTTTTTAAATCCTGAGTTCTAATTTGATTGCACTGTGGTTTGAGAGACAGTTTGTTGTGATTTCTGTTCTTTTACATTTGCTGAGGAGTGCTTTACTTCCAACTATGTGGTCAATTTTGGAATAAGTGTGATGTGGTGCTGAGAAGAATGTATATTCTGTTGATTTGAGGTGGAGAGTTCTGTAGATGTCTATTAGGTCTGCTTGGTGCAGAGCTGAGTTCAAGTTCTGGATATCCTTGTTAACCTTCTGTCTCGTTGATCTGTTTAATGTTGACAGTGGGGTGTTAAAAGTCTCCCATTATTATTGTGTGGGGTCTACATCTCTTTGTAGGTGTCTAAGGACTTGCTTTGTGAATCTGGGTGCTCCTATATTGGGTGCATTTATATTTAGGATAGTTAGCTCTTCTTGTTGAATTGATCCCTTTACCATTATGTAATGGCCTTCTTTGTCTCTTTTGATCTTTGTTGGTTTAAAGTCTGTTTTATCGGAGACTAGGATTGCAACCTCTGCTTTTATTGGCTTTTCATTTACTTGGTAGATCTTCCTCCATCCCTTTATTTTGAGCCTATGTATGTCTCTGCACGTGAGATGGGTCTACTGAATACAGCACACTGGTGTGTCTTGACTCTTTATCCAATCTGTGCCTTTTAATTGGGGCATTTAGTGTATTTATATTTAAGGTTAATATTGTTATGTGTGAATTTGATCCCATCCTTATGATGTTAGCTGGTTATTTTGCCTGTTAGTTGATGCAGTTTCTTCCTAGAATCAATGGTCTTTACAATTTGGCATGTTTTTGCAGTGGCTGGTACTGGTTGTTCCTTTCCATATTTAGTGCTTCCTTCAGGAGCTCTTGTAAGGCAGGCCTGGTGGTGACAAAATCTCTCAGCCTTTGCGTGTCTGTAGAGTATTTTATTTCTCCTTCACCTGTGAAGCTTAGTTTGGCTGGATATGAAATTCTGGGTTGAAAATTCTTTGCTTTAAGAATGTTGAATATTGGTCCCCACTCTCTTCTGGCTTGTAGAGTTTCTGCTGAGAGATCAGCTGTTAGTCTGATGGGCTTCCCTTTTTGGTAACCCGACCTTTCTCTCTGGCTGCCCTTAACATTTTTTCCTTCATTTCAACCTTGGTGAATCTGACAATTATGTGTCTTGGGGTTGCTCCTCTCGGGGAGTATCTTTGTGGTATTCTCTGTATTTCCTGGATTTGAATGTTGGCCTGCCTTGCTAGGTTGGGGAATTCTCCTGGATAATATCCTGAAGAGTGTTTTCCAACTTGGTTCCATTCTCCCCATCACTTTCAGGTACACCAATCAAACGTAGATTTGGTCTTTTCACATAGTCTCATATTTCTCGGAGGCTTTGTTTGTTTCTTTTTATTCTTTTTTCTCTAAACTTCTCTTCTCGCTTTGTTTCATTCATTTGATCTTCCATCACTGATGCCCTTTCTTGCAGCTGATCAAATTGGCTACTGAAGCTTGTGCATGCATCACATAGTTCTTGTGCCATGGTTTTCAGCTCCATGAGGTCCTTTAAGGTCTTCTGTACACTGTGTATTCTAGTTAGCCATTCATCTAATCTTTATTCAAGGTTTTTAGCTTCCTTACGATGGGTTCAAACATCCTCCTTTAGCTCAAAGAAGTTTGTTATTACTGACCTTCTGAAGCCTACTTCTGTCAGTTCATCAAAGTCATTCTCCATCCAGCTTTGTTTCTTTGCTGCCAAGGAGCTGTGATCCTTCGGAGGAGAAGAGGCACTCTGGTTTTTAGAATTTTCAGCTTTTCTGCTCTGGTTTCTCCCCATCTTTGTGGTTTTATCTACCTTTGGTCTTTAATGATGGTGACCTATAAATGGGGTTTTGGTGTGGATGTCCTTATTGTTGATGTTGATGCTATTCCTTTCTGTTTGTTAGTTTTCCTTCTAACAGTCAGGTCCCTCAGCTACAGGTCTGTTGGAGTTTGCTGGAGGTCCACTCCAGACCTGTTTGCCTGGGTATCACCAGTGGAGGCTGCAGAACAGCAAATATTGCAGAACAGCAAATGTTGCTGCCTGATCCTTCCTCTGGAAGCTTCATCTCAGAGGGGCACCTGGCTGTATGAGGTGTCAGTTGCCCCCTACTGGGAGATGTCTCCCAGTTAGGCTACACAGGGTTCAGGAACCCACTTGAGGAGGCAGTCTGTTCTCATAGCTCAAACACCATGCTGGAAGAATCACTGCTGTCTTCAGAGCTGTCAGACAGGGCCATTTAAGTCTGCAGAAGTTTCTGCTGCCTTTTGTTCAGCTGTGCCCTGCTCCCAGAGGTAGAGTCTACAGAGGCAGGCTGCAGTAGGCTCCAACCAGTTCGAGCTTCCTGGCTGCTTAGTTTACCTACTTAAGCCTCAGCAATGGCAGATGCCCCTCCCCCAGCCAGACTTTCACCTTGCGGTTCAATCTCAGATGCTGCGCTAGCAATGAGCAAGGCTCTGTGGGCGTGGGACCCCCCCAAGCCAGGCGCAGGGTATAATCTCCTGGTGTGCTGTTTGCTAAGACTGTTGGAAAAGTGCAGTATTAGGGCAGGAGTGACCCGATTTTCCAGGTACAGTCTGTCACGGCTTTTCTTGGCTAGGAAAGGGAAATCCCCTGACCCCTTGCGCTTCCCAGGTGAGGCGATGCCCTGCCCTGCTTCAGCTTGGCTGCACCTGCTGTCCAACCAGTCCCAGTGAGATGAACCAGGTACCTCAATTGGAAATGCAGAAATCACCCGTCTTCTGCATCGATCATGCTGGGAGCTGCAGATCGGAGCTGTTCCTATTCAGCCATCTTGTTTTCACTCTTAAAATGCCCATTGCTGTTCTTTTTTTTTTTTACAACAGAAATGTTTAGTTACTTTAAGGAAAAAGGAAGCACAGAGAAATAATGTGCTTTAGATCAAAGGCTCAGGGCAGTAACAAGTTGAATTTAATTGCCAAAGTCTCAGTTTAGAGTTAATCTTGCATTTTGAAAGCTGACATAATTAGAGAGAATATAAATTACATAAATTATGCATATTTTGTGATTGGTCCTATTTCATCTGGGCACATATTGATTTTGCTTGCACGTTCTGAATAATTCACCTCGTTAGTCCTTTTGTCTTTTCATGCAGTCATGTCTGTTTTGATGATCTCTTTGTCATATCAGGCATTAGGCTGAATTATTTTTTTCAGAATACATAATTGTCTATCACATGCCAGGTATTGAACTAGAATCCAAGAATTCAGATATTGAAGTTGATAGTTGATAGTTGAAGTTGATACATGGAATCTTCAGACTAGCAAGCAATATAAACTAACATTCCAGTGTTTAGTTAGTAATTGTGTAAATTGCTTAGAAGGAAAATAAAGTGCCCTGAGAGTATATAACAAGGGTGCCTGATTTAAGCTGATACATCAGGGAAGGCCTCTTGAAGGAAGCTACCTTTCTTTTGAGACCAAAGCACATGGGAGTAGTGAGGAATGGTAATATGCACATTTCCGATATTGTCACAGCATGTGATAAGGCCCTGGGACTGGATAACTGAAGGGAGGCCACTGCAGGAGGCTGAAGCCCAGCAAGAGAAGCAGAAGTACCTGCCTCCACGAAGGCTGGAGAAAGGCTGCCAAGAATTTGAGAACATCTCGAAAATGAAATGAAAAACCATTGACAAATTTTAAACAAGGACAACTGTAATTAAATTTCTGCTTAAAAATATAAATCTGGCTTCTGTATGGTGAATATAATCAGAAGAAGGCAAAAGTCCATGTGAGAAAACCAATTAGGAAGCAATTAGAGTTGTCCAGGCAATGATATATGAAAGGCTGGAATGGATGAAGATGAAGTAGACTTATTTGAGACAAAGATGACTCTCAGGTTCCTGGTATGGGTAATTAGCTGATTGGAGACCATATAGTCTAATGGTTTGAGTCCTAGCCCTGCTCTGTGCTCCATAACTTCTTTGTGCTTTAGTTTTACCATCTTCCAAATGAAGATACTGATTGAAGATCATGATTGAGTATACATTTGAAACTCAGAAGAGATGTCGGGACAAAGATAAAAATTAAGAATTATTGGCATATGGATGGAATTTGGTGCATAAATGAGGGAGCATAATCATTTCTGTAGTATAATTAGCAAATTAAGGAGGAAGGTGATTACTGCTATGCCTGAATTGACGTCATAGAGAGATTATATATGTACTGACTAGCCAATATAGAGCTTAAGTGTTGTAAAAGAGTACAAAGGGAGGGAGGCATGTGAGAGAATGTGCATGTTTATGGACATGTATAAATCTTGGTTTACAGGGTGCGGTGTGTCTAGGAAAATAGCAGGCAATGAACCTGTGGAAATAGTCTGGGGCCATTAATGTGAGACCAAAGAGTATGGATTATAGACTATAGGAGGCAAAAAGCCACTGAACAGTTTTAATCAGGAGACAAGATCAGATCACCCCTGGCAAGAGAGAGAGTGGATTGAAAGGGAGACTAGTTAGGAAGCTATAATCCAAATGAGAAGTGGGAAGGGCCCAAACTAAAGTGATAGGTAGGGAAGGAAAGTAAACAGATAAAAGCTGGACTTGGTAAGTGGCAAGGAAACATAGAGGGACGACTCCCAGATCCAAATGGGTGGATGGTTCGTGCCTTCATCAAGGTGAGAACTAAACGAAAAGGCACTTACTCGATGACTGGGAAGAGGATAAGTTTTTGGGGGCATGGAGTTTGTGAGATTTTAAGATAATGTTGGGGCCTCCGCCCATGAAATGCTAAGACCAGCATGAAAAATTTTCGTTTGGGTATTCATTATAGACCTTGACAAGGCAGATAAAGCACAGCAGCATATTTATTGATTAGAAATTAGCAAAAATGAAAGACTGCCTGCAGATCATCTTTTTTTTTCAAGATCAGGAAACAGAGGCAAGTTTAGTATTGAGATAGATATATATAGATATATAGATATATATATCTATATATATATATTTTTTTTGAGATGGAGTCTGGCTCTGTCGCCCAGGCTGGAGTGCAGTGGCGCAATCTCGGCTCACTGCAAGCTCCGCCTCCCGGGTTCACGCCATTCTTCTGCCTCAGCCTCTCCGAGTAGCTGGGACTACAGGCGC
Organism: Nomascus leucogenys; assembly: GCF_006542625.1. Lineage (NCBI taxonomy): Eukaryota > Metazoa > Chordata > Mammalia > Primates > Hylobatidae > Nomascus > Nomascus leucogenys. The sequence continues at coordinate 71,603,974 of NC_044389.1, read as the reverse complement.
CCGCCACCACGCCCGGCTAATTTTTTGTATTTTTAGTAGAGACGGGGTTTCACCGTGGTCTCGATCTCCTGACCTCGTGATCCGCCTGCTTCGGCCTCCCAAAGTGCTGGGATTACAAGTGTGAGCCACCGCGCCCGGCCTAGTATTGATATTTTAACATCCTTGGCAAAATCAATCTTACCTTCTCTGTTTGGAAACTTTAGAAGTGAGTTTCAGTACAATAAAATGTAATTATTTTCCTTGAAGTTTCAAAAAGCATTTCTAGTTTTTAATAACATGTCCATTGCGTGTTGCCCTTTGAGCCACCACTTTTCTTTTCAATTAACTGTTGTGATTAGTTTTTCTCCCCCTGCATACCCATATCATAAAGTTGGTAGCTACCATTTCCCTAAATGTTTTTATATTTCTATCACATGTGCACATATCCCTGAAATTATATATAAATTTGTTGAAGTATCATACTGTACATATCCTTCTCCAACTTGTTTCATTCCCCTCAGTGTTTTTTTAAGATAGATCTATGTTGAAACATGCAAAATGTAGTACAGTAGTCCTCATTGTTTGTGGCTTCTATATTTGTGAATTTGCCTACTCACTCAAATGTACTGGTAACCCCAAAGTCAATACTTACAGTCCTTTTGCAGTCATTTGTGAACATGCCAGGAGGCAAAAAATTCGAGTAATGAGAAATGCATATTCTCGGCCAAGGTCAAATAAGGTGATGACCCGCCTTCTTGACAGCTGTCATCCTGTAAACAGGTGTCTTTTTCGTGTTCTATTTAGTCATTTTTTTTACATGTTATGCTTTCTGTTCATAATTTCCGTCTTTAAAATGGTTCCCAAGTATATGCTGAAGGGCTGTCTAATGTTTCTAAAGCACAAGAAGGCTGTGATGTGACTTCCGGAGGATAAGTGGAGGACAGGTGTTTAAGATAAGCTTTGTTCAGGCATGAGTTACAGCACTGTTAGTTGTGAGTTTGGTGTTAATAAACCAACAAGTATATTAAATAAGGTGTATTTAAACACAGAAAGACACACAAAACAACATTATGTCTTGATCATTTGAGAAAAATGTGACCAGAGGGTCACAGGAACTTGTATTTCCTCTAGGGGCAATGATTCAGTATTTACTAATTCAGTGTTCATGGCAACTTTATAGAACATAACTACCACACATAATGAGAATCTACTGTATATTTACCTAACTGCTTTATGATATTCTCTTCTATGACTATGGCACATGTATTTACCCTTTGCCTATATTTAGATTATGTTCAATATTTAATTTAAAAAGTTTAAAAAATTATATTAACATTTCATCAGGGTGTGTAGGTAGGGGTGAAATATTAAGGTCTCTACACATTTTCAGTAAGAGTGTATGTCGTCATATTTCTCTGTAAAACATTCTATTTAGTGGTATTTTCACTAATAAAGTATAGAGGTTCCAACTGCTCTATAAACTATCAAGCATAGGGCACTATCAACCTTAAATATTTACCTACATGATAGATGTGGATTGGTATTTCCTTGATTGGGATATAAAATGTTCCTGATTTCCATTGGAATTGAGGATTTCTTTTGTATTCTGGACTATGCATATTTGAAAAGTTAATTATGTAGATACAGTTGGGTCAGATCTAATAATTTAAAATAAATAGAAAATTTTATGCACAAGGTTGGCCCTTTGATGATTGTAAAAATAGAAGCAAAAGGGCTGGGCACAGTCACTCATGCCTATAATCCCAGAACTTTGGGAGGCCAAGGCAGGCTGAACTTGAGTTCAGGAGTTCTAGACCAGCCTGGCCAACATGGCAAAACCCTGTCTCTACTAAAAATACAAAAATTAGGCCGGGCGCTGTGGCTCACACCTGTAATCCCAGCACTTTGGGAGGCTGAGATGGGTGGATCACAAGGTCAGGAGTTCAAGACCAGCCTGGCCAACATGGCAAAACCCCGTCTCTACTAAAAATACAAAAATTAGCAGGGCCATGGTGGCAGGTGCCTGTAATCCCAGCTACTCGGGAGGCTGAGGCAGGAGAACGCTTGAACCCAGGTGGCAGAGGTTTCAGTGAGCCAAGATCATGCCATTACACTCCAGCCAGGGTGATAAGAGCAAGATTCCATCTCAAAAAAATATATATATACAAAAATTAGCGGGACATGGTGGCTCGTGCCTGTAATCCCAGCTACTTGGGAGGCTGAGGCATGAAAATCGCTTGAACCCAGGAGATGGACTGTGCCACTGCACTCCAGCCTAGGCAACAGAGTGAGACTCTGTCTTAAAAAAAAAAAAAAAAAAGAGAGAGAGATAAAGGAAAAAGTTGAAAGAAATGAATGATGTTAGAATTTGGGTGAGCACAAAGTGGCCCACAGGCCAAATCCAGCGTAGCATCTATTTTTGTCAGTAGTTTGGTAGGAACACAGCCATGCCCATTTGTTTGTATATTGTCTATGGCTGCTTTCATGCTGCCCATGGCAGAGCTGAGTAGTTGCAAAAGTGACTGTGTAATCCATGAACCCTAAATATTTACTATCTGGCCCTTTACAGAAAAAGTTTGCCAGCTCCTAATGTAGGAGCATAATTGCCATAGATTGATGTAAACATCTGAGTTTTTATCATCAGTATTCAATATCATGATTTGCTGTTACCGTTACTAGACACTAAAACTCAGAACTTACATGGTTGAAATTATTTTGTATTCTTTTGGGCCTATTTTACAACTATATTGTCATTTTAAAACTTACATATTAGCTATTAGGTATAAACTATTTACTATCTGCAAGCAGATGAATTTATTTTACTTCAAAATTATATTCCTGATTGTTTAATATTTTGCTTTATTAAATAATTGTGCCTAACTGACCAATACTATGCTTAAAATTCCTTTAATTAAGAAATCATAGTGGTTCTTCCTTTACATTTCCATCTAATGAATCACTTTTAGAGTGAATCATTTCTCAGTATGGCTTTTCCTGAGATATAGGCTAAGGCAAAAATAATAACAGACAATGTAAATAGGAAAAATAAATTTTCAAAAATTTACTACAATTTTTATCAGTGTTTCTTCTGCTTTTATTTTGTTTTTGACTCATATTTGCTTAATCCATGTAAATATGTCCCAAGGAATCCAATTATATTTTTTCACAGATACTTTCTTTTTCCTCTTGGAGTGGCTATAGGTGAAAATTTTTCCTGATATTTTTCACAAGTTGTTGATTACTCCTTCGAAATACCCTGTGATGCTCTGTAGTCACTTAATGGCTAGATATATTTGGGAGAATATACTATGCATAGGTTTTATGCCTGGAGACTTAGTAGTTACCACCTTTCCATTTAACTACTTACACTTACGAATGACAGAGAAAGGGACATTTTGTGTGTTTGTTTGTTTTTAAGAAAAGCTCTATTAAAAATAGCACATGCTCATAAAGTAGAGCACAAAAACGTAGGTAACTCCTTGTTAAAAGATCACAAATGGCTGGGCATGGTGGCTCATGCCTGTAATCCCAGCACTTTGGGAGGCTGAGGCAGGCAGATCATGAGGTCAGGAAATGGAGACCATCCTGGCAAACATGGTGAAACCCTGTCTCTACTAAAATACAAAAAATTAGTCGGGTGTGGTGGCGCGTGCCTGTAGTCCCAGCTACTTGGGAGGCTGAGGCAGTAGAATAGCTTGAACCTGGGAGGTGGAGCTTGCAGTAAGCCGAGATTGTGCCACTGCATTCCAGCCTGGTGACAGAGCAAGACTGCATCTCAAAAATAAATAAATAAATAAGATCACAAACACAATGAAATGCTAGCAATCATCTTGATTTAATAACCCTGAAAGAAAGGTTTCATTTAGAGAAGGGTTAAAGAAATTTATTTGAAGTTCCACCAACATCCACATCTACCTATCAAACACTAATCTTGTAAATGACTCTTTGGAACATTTCCTGGCATCCTTCTCCCTGATTGGAAAGGATCACTTCTGTTGTGTCCCACATTAATATAGCATTCCTTTGACTACTTCTGTTTTTACCTTTCAGTAGAGTATAAATTCTTTCAGAATAAGGTTGTAAGGTGTTCACCTTCACATATCTAGATTCTAATATATTGCCTGACAGTTTGTTGAATGAATGAATGATTTATTCTTTCTCTCAAATTCTATCATCACAATAGATTCCAATTTTTTTTGTTTACTGCTTGATCTTAAAGACAACCCTGTTTGATTATCTTCTTCAGATTTACAGTTTGGATTCTGAGAACATCATGAAAGTTTGAATTTGAGCTTGTTTGTTTTCTGCTTCATGTGAAATCTTTTAAGTAGAAACTTACCCTGATGACTCTATCCAGGCCTTTATTTATTCATCTTGTTATCAGGAAGCTCACATCCCTTTATCCCATTAAAAGAAAAAATAATAAACAAAACTCTTTTTCTTTCTACATCCTCCCAACACTTCTGACACCAAATGTGTGAGTTTCGCATACCAAGCAATTCTCCAATTATCTGCAGACATGAACTGGGTGTCTGACAATTTAACTCAGTTTGGCACTAACTGCCTGGCATTAGCATAGTCCCTGCAAGTCAAATGCCACAAGACTGTCCCCAGTTTCAGATGTAAGTCCCAGGTTGTGACTTGTACTTCTGACAAAGTGGCTATAAATCAGGGGTTCCATGGCCCCAACTTCAGGTTTGATGATTTGCTAGAACAGTTCACATAACTTAGAAAAGCACCCTAGCTATACTTCCCAGTTTACTTTAAAGGATACAACTCAGGAACAGCCAAACCAAAGAGATGCTTAGGACACAGTATGGGGGAGGGCACAGAGCTTCAGTGCCCCTTCTGGGCACACCACCCTCGCAGCACCTCCATGTGGTCACCAACCTAGAAGCTCTCCAAAGCCCATTGTTTCGGCTTTTTGTGGAGGTTCCATTCGGTGGGCACGATTAATTAAAGCTTTGGTCATTGGTGATTGAATTCTATCTCCAGCCCCTTTCCCCTCTCTAGAGGCTGTAAGTTCCCACCCTCTAATCACACGGTTAGTTCCTCTGGCAGCCAGTCCTCATCCTGAAGCTCTCTAGCGGTTTTCAGCCTCAAATCATCTCATTAATATGCAAAAAGGCACTCATCACTGGACAGTCCAAGGGTTTTAGAAGATCTTATATCAGGAACCAGGGACTAAGACCAAATACATACATATACATATATATACATACATATATATATGTGTATATATATGTATATATATATGTGTATATATGTATATATATGTATATATATGTGTATATATGTATGTATGTATATATATGTGTATATATGTGTATATATATGTATATATGTATATATATGTATGTATATATATGTGTATATATATGTATGTATATATATGTATATGTATATTTGTCACACCCATCTTTTCTTTGGATAAATGAAGGAAGAAAAAATAAAAAAGGAAAGAAAAACATAAGTTTTTTTTTTCCCCATGATGTCCCAGTCAGAAGTCTCTCTTAATGACTATACTATTTACGTAGAATGATAAAGACTGCTAACTAGCCTAGCAACTCATGGATCTACCCAAACTTCCTTATACATTTTATTATTGTTTGTTTATTTTTACATGTAAGAAAGTGGTCCATAATATGTGTACACTAACTGGGGGCATCGGGACAGAAGAAGGAGGGATATGAGCACTGAGAAGGCAACTAATAATTGTCCATTACACAAGATCTCTTTAGTGACCATCAAAGTTAGAAGATGAAAGGTATGTATGTAATCCAGGTCCTTTTATTTTATCAACAAAGATTAGTGTTTTGGGGAATTTCAGTCCAAAAACTGAACCTAGTTTTTTCTCCACATCATGGACATAATAACTGTTATAAAATGCTTTGTTGCCTACTGAATAGCAAATAAAGGTCAAACCCTTTAGCATGGTATACATTGCCTTTAACAGTCTGAGTCCAGCCCAACCTTCTAGTCCCAACTCTTGCCACCATCTCTTTATTTCCTTCCATGCCCACTCATTACAGATTTCTTATTTTATGCCTTTGCTCCCTCTGTTTTCATTATCTGGAAGCCTTCCCTCCTCACCTCTATCTGCCTACGGCAGAATTAGTTGTGTGCCTTATGTGTATTCTCAAATAACACTGTATATATACATTATATAAAAATGCATTATACAGTCATTATGTAACACCTATAAGTTTTTCCTAACATTTATCATAGCTCATATGTATATATTCATGCAATTACATGATTAATGTTTGTCTTCCCCACTAGACTACAAGCTCTAGAGTGCAGAAATCAAGTCTAATTTAGTCTCTCTTGTATCCTTAGTATTCACAGGTAGTAAGTGCTCCATAAATATCTGTTGCTATTGAATGTTTTTAAAAATATGAGAGACAGTGTGAAATAGTAGTTAAGATTGCTGTTTCTGTTATCAGATTGCCGTAAGTCAAATCCTAGATTCATCACTTACTATCTGTGTGACTTTGGGCAGGCTCCTTAGATTTTCTATATCTCTGTTCTACCACCTTTAAAATGGAAATAGTACTACCTATTTCATAGGGTTTTTTTTTTTTTTTTTTTTTTTGAGACGGAGTCTTGCTCTTTCGCCCAGGCTGGAGTGCAGTGGCGCAATCTCGGCTCACTGCAAGCTCCGCCTCCCGGGTTCACGCCATTCTCCTGCCTCAGCCTATCCGAGTAGCTGGGACTACAGGCGCCCGCCACCACGCCCGGCTAATTTTTTGTATTTTTTAGTAGAGACGGTGTTTCACCGTGGACTCGATCTCCTGACCTTGTGATCCGCCCGCCTCGGCCTCCCAAAGTGCTGGGATTACAAGCGTGAGCCACCGCGCCCGGCCTTCATAGGGTTTTTAAAATTGAAAATGAGAATAGATAGATAGATAGATAGATAGATAGATAGATAGATAGATAATGTTTAAATATTATGCCTACCATATAGTAAGCACTCAACAGTTAGCTATTATTGCAATCATGCTTATTACTAGAGGTAGGAGTCCATGTACCTGTTTTCTTGCTAGACTATCTACTTCTTTAAGACTACAGCGAGCATCATTAATGATTTCAGGGCCTAGTCCAAGGCTCAGCATGTCATAGTCATTTGGTAAATCCTTATTAGATTGTTGTTGAATTTGAAGAATGCTATTAAGAAAAAACCACTAGGATAGTTTGATAATGACTTGCCTTCCCAAGTTCCAAAGTCTTTATTATTTTTATTAATTATGAAAATTAATAACTCTCACTTCTGTCATTTATTATGTGCCCAGTCTATTCCAGGCACTAATGATACATGGATTATTTCATTTAGTTTTTTTTGTTGTTTTTTTTTTAATTATTATTATTATACTTTAAGTTTTAGGGTACATGTGCACAATGTGCAGGTTTGTTACATATGTATCCATGTGCCATGTTGTTGTGCCGCGCCCATTAACTCGTCATTTAGCATTAGGTATATCTCCTAATGCTGTCCCTCCCCCCTCCCCCCACACCACAATAGTCCCCAGAGTGTGATGTTCCCCTTTCTGTGTCCATGTGTTCTCATTGTTCAATTCCCACCTATGAGTGAGAACATGTGGTGTTTGGTTTTTTGTCCTTGTGATAGTTTACTGAGAATGATGATTTCCAGTTTCATCCATGTCCCTACAAAGGACATGAACTCATCATTTTTTATGGCTGCATAGTATTCCATGGTGTATATGTGCCACATTTTCTTAATCCAGTCTATCATTGTTGGACATTTGGGTTGGTTCCAAGTCTTTGCTATTGTGAATAGTGCCGCAATAAACATACGTGTGCATGTGTCTTTATAGCAGCATGATTTATAGTCCTTTGGGTATATACCCAGTAATGGGATGGCTGGGTCAAATAGTATTTCTAGTTCTAGATCCCTGAGGAATCATCACACTGACTTCCACGATGGTTGAACTAGTTTACAGTCCCACCAACAGTGTAAAAGTGTTCCTATTTCTTCACATTCTCTCCAGCACGTGTTGTTTCCTGACTTTTTAATGATCACCATTCTAACTGGTGTGAGATGGTATCTCATTGTGGTGTTGATTTGCATTTCTCTGATGGCCAGTGATGATGAGCATTTTTTCATGTGTTTTTTGGCTGCATAAATGTCTTCTTTTGAGAAGTGTCTGTTCATGTCCTTCGCCCACTTTTTGATGGGGTTGTTTGTTTGTTTCTTGTAAATTTGTTTGAGTTCGTTGTCGATTCTGGATATTAGCCCTTTGTCAGATGAGTAGGTTGCAAAAATTTTCTCCCATTGTGTAGGCTGCCTGTTCACTCTGATGGTAGTTTCTTTTGCTGTGCAGAAGCTCTTTAGTTTAATTAGATCCCATTTGTCAATTTTGGCTTTTGTTGCCATTGCTTTTGGTGTTTTAGACATGAAGTCCTTGCCCATGCCTATGTCCTTGAATGGTATTGCCTAGGTTTTCTTCTAGGGTTTTTATGGTTTTAGGTCTAACATGTAAGTCTTTAATCCATCTTGAATTAATTTTTGTATAAGGTGTAAGGAAGGGATCCAGTTTCAGCTTTCTACATATGGCTAGCCAGTTTTCCCAGCACCATTTATTAAATAGGGAATCCTTATCCCATTTCTTGTTTTTGTCAGTTTTGTCAAAGATCAGATAGTTGTAGATATGCAGCATTATTTCTGAGGGCTCTGTTCTGTTCCATTGATCTATGTCTCTGTTTTGGTACCAGTACCATGCTGTTTTGATTACTGTAGCCTTGTAGTATAGTTTGAAGTCAGGTAGCGTGATGCCTCCAGCTTTGTTCCTTTGGCTTAGGATTGACTTGGCGATGCGGGCTCTTTTTTGGTTCCATATGAACTTTAAAGTAGTTTTTTCCAATTCTGTGAAGAAAGTCATTGGTAGCTTGATGGGGATGGCATTGAATCTATAAATTACCTTGGGCAGTATGGCCATTTTCACGATATTGATTCTTCCAACCCATGAGCATGGAATGTTCTTCCATTTGTTTGTATCCTCTTTTATTTCATTGAGCAGTGGTTTGTAGTTCTCCTTGAAGAGGTCCTTCACATCCCTTGTAAGTTGGATTCCTAGGTATTTTACTCTCTTTGAAGCAATTGTGAATGGGAGTTCACTCATGATTTGGCTCTCTGTTTGTCTGTGATTGGTGTACAAGAATGCTTGTGATTTTTGTACATTGATTTTGTATCCTGAGACTTTGCTGAAGTTGCTTATCAGCTTAAGGAGATTTTGGGCTGAAACAATGGGGTTTTCTAAATGTACAATCATGTCATCTGCAAACAGGGACACTTTGACTTCCTCTTTTCCTAATTGAATACCCTTTATTTCCTTCTCCTGCCTAATTGCCCTGGCCAGAACTTCCAACACTATGTTGAATAGGAGTGGTGAGAGAGGGCATCCCTGTCTTGTGCCAGTTTTCAGAGGGAATGCTTCTAGTTTTTGCCCATTCAGTATGATATTGGCTGTGGGTTTGTCATAGATAGCTCTTATGATTTTGAGATACGTCCCATCAATACCTAATTTATTGAGAGTTTTTAGCATGAAGCGTTGTTGAATTTTGTCAAAGGCCTTTTCTGCATCTATTGAGATAATCATGTGGTTTTGTCTTTGGTTCTGTTTACATACTGGATTACATTTATTGATTTGTGTATGTTGAACCAGCCTTGCATCCCAGGGATGAAGCCCACTTGATCATGGTGGATAAGTTTTTTGATGTGCTGCTGGATTCGGTTTGCCAGTATTTTATTGAAGATTTTTGCATCAATGTTCATCAAGGATATTGGTCTGAAATTCTCTTTTTGGTTGTGTCTCTGCCAAGCTTTGGTATCAGGATGATGCTGGCCTCACAAAATATGTTAGGGAGGATTCCCTCTTCTCTACTGATTGGAATAGTTTCAGAAGGAATGGTACCAGTTCCTCCTTGTACCTCTGGTAGAATTCGGCTGTGAATCCATCAGGTCCTGGACTCTTTTTGGTTGGTAAGCTATTGATTATTGCCACAAATTCAGAGCCTGTTATTGGTCTATTCAGAGATTCAACTTCTTCCTGCTTTAGTCTTGGGAGGGTGTATTTGTCGAGAAATTTATCCATTTCTTCTAGATTTTCTAGTTTATTTGCATAGAGGTGTTTGTAGTATTCTCTGATGGTAGATTGTATTTCTGTGGCATCGGTGGTGATATCCCCTTTATCATTTTTTATTGCGTCTATTTGATTCTTCTCTCTTTTCTTCTTTATTAGTCTTGCTAGCGATCTATCAATTTTGTTGATCATTTCAAAAAACCAGCTCCTGGATTCATTAATTTTTTGAAGGGTTTTTTATGTCTCTATTTCCTTCAGTTCTGCTCTGATTTTAGTTATTTCTTGCCTTTTGCTTGCTTTTGAATGTGTTTGCTCTTGCTTTTCTAGTTCTTTTAATTGTGATCTTAGGGTGTCAATTTTGGATCTTTCCTGCTTTCTCTTGTGGGCATTTAGTGCTATAAATTTCCCTCTGCACACTGCTTTAAATGTGTCCCAGAGATTCTGGTATGTTGTGTCTCTGTTCTCATTGGTTTCAAAGAACATCTTTATTTCCACCTTCATTTCGTTATGTACCCAGTAGTCATTCAGGAGCAGGTTGTTCAGTTTCCATGTAGTTGAGCGGTTTTGAGTGAATTTCTTAATCCTGAGTTCTAGTTTGATTTCACTGTGGTCTGAGAGACAGTTTGTTATAATTTCTTTTCTTTTACATTTGCTGAGGAGTGCTTTACTTCCAACTATGTGGTCAATTTTGGAATAGGTGTGGTGTGGTGCTGAAAAAAATGTATATTCTGTTGATTTGGGGTGGAGAGTTCTGTAGATGTCTATTAGGTCTGCTTGGTGCAGAGCTGAGTTCAATTCCTGGGTATCCTTGTTAACTTTCTGTCTCATTGATCTGTCTAATGTTGACAGTGGGGTGTTAAAATCTCCCATTATTATTGTGTGGGAGTTTAAGTCCCTTTGTAGGTCACTCAGGACTTGCTTTATGAATCTGGGTGCTCCTGTGTTGGGTGCATATATATTTAGGATAGTTAGCTCTTCTTGTTGAATTGATCCCTTTACCATTATGTAATGGCCTTCTTTGTCTCTTTTGATCTTTGTTGGTTTAAAGTCTATTTTATCAGAGACTAGGATTGCAACCCCTGCCTTTTTTTGTTTTCCATTTGCTTGATAGATCTTCCTCCATCCCTTTATTTTGAGTCTATGTGTGTCTCTGCACGTGAGATGGGTTTCCTGAATACAGCACACTGATGGGTCTTGACTCCTTATCCAATTTGCCAGTCTGTTCCTTTTAATTGGAGCATTTAGCCCATTTACATTGAAAGTTAATATTGTTATGTGTGAATTTGATCCTGCCATTATGATGTTAGCTGGTTATTTTGCTTGTCAGTTAATGCAGTTTCTTCCTAGCCTCAATGGTCTTTACAATTTGGCATGTTTTTGCAGTGGCTGGTACCAGTTGTTCCTTTCCATGTTTAGTGCTTCCTTCAGGAGCTCTTTTAGGGCAGGCCTGTTGGTGACAAAATCTCTCAGCATTTGCTTATCTGTAAAGTATTTTATTTCTCCTTCACTTATGAAGCTTAGTTTGGCTGGATGTGAAATTCTGGGTTGAAAATTCTTTGCTTTAAGAATGTTGCATATTGGCCCCCACTCTCTTCTGGCTTGTAGAGTTTCTGCCGAGAGATCAGCTGTTAGTCTGATGGGCTTCCCTTTGTGGGTAACCCGACCTTTCTCTCTGGCTGCCCTTAACATTTTTTCCTTCATTTCAACTTTGGTGAATCTGACAATTATGTTTCTTGGGGTTGCTCTTCTCGAGGAGTATCTTTGTGGCGTTCTCTGTATTTCCTGAATCTGAATGTTGGCCTGCCTTGCTAGATTGGGGAAGTTCTCCTGGATAATATCTTGCAGAGTGTTTTCCAACTTGGTTCTATTCTCCCCATCACTTTCAGGTACATCAATCAGACATAGGTTTGGTCTTTTCACACAGTCCCATATTTCTTGGAGGCTTTGTTCATTTCTTTTTATTCTTTTTTCTCTAAACTTCCCTTCTCGCTTCATTTCATTCATTTCATCTTCCATCACTGATACCCTTTCTTCCAGTTGCTCACATCGGCTACTGAGGCTTCTATATTCTTCACGTAGTTCTCGAAACTTGGCTTTCAGCTCCATCAGCTCCTTTAAGCCCTTCTCTGCATTGGTCATTTTAGTTATCCATTCGTCTAATTTTTTTTCAAAGTTTTTAACTTCTTTGCCATTGGTTTGAATTTCCTCCTGTAGCTCGGAGTGGTTTGATCGTCTGAAGCCTTCTTCTCTCAACTCGTCAAAGTCATTCTCCGTCCAGCTTTGTTCCGTTGCTGGTGAGGAACTGCATTCCTTTGGAGGAGGAGAGGCGCTCTGCTTTTTAGAGTTTCCAGTTTTTCTGCTCTGTTTTCTCCCCATCTTTGTAGTTTTTTCTACTTTTGGTCTTTGATGATGGTGATGTACAGATGGGTTTTTGGTGTGGGTGTCCTTTCTGTTTGTTAGTTTTCCTTCTACCAGACAGGACCCTCAGCTGCAGGACTGTTGGAGTTTGCTAGAGGTCCACTCCAGACCCTGTTTGCCTGGGTGTCAGCAGCGGTGGCTACAGAACAGCAGATTTTCGTGAACCGCAAATTCAGCTGTCTGATAGTTCCTCTGGAAGTTTTGTCTCAGAGGAGTACCCGCCCGAGTGAGGTGTCAGTCTGTCCCTACCTGGGGGTGCCTCCCAGTTAGGCTGCTTGGGGGTCAGGGACCCACTTTAGGAGGCAGTCTGCCCGTTCTCAGATCTCCAGCTGCGTGCTGGGAGAACCACTACTCTCTTCAAAGCTGTCAGACAGGGACATTTTTTTTTTTTTTTTTTTTTTTTGTTTTTGAGATGGAGTCTTGCTCTGTTGCCCAGACTGGAGTGCAGTGGCATGATCTTGGCTCATTGCAGCCTTTGCCTCCTGGATTCAAGCAATTTTCCTGCCTCAGCCTCCCAAGTACCTGGGATTACAGGCATGCACAACCATGCTCGGCTAATTTTTGTATTTTTAGTAGAGATGGGGTTTTGCCATGTTGACCAGGCTGGTCACAAACTCCTGACCTCAGGTGATTCGCCCACCTCAGACTCCCAAAGATGTCATTTAATTTTTATAATAACTTGTGAGGTGTAGGTTTTTCGTTATACAAATGAGGCAGCTGAGCATCAGAGAAGTTAAGGGACTTACTCCACATCATTCAGCTGGCAACGGAGAAAAAGAGTTTAAAGCCAGTTTCTCCCTATAAATGAATATGTTGTGAAATAAAGTGTTCACCTATATATATGACAACAGAAATGGCTTTAGTTCATTGAGAATGCGCATTTTGTAAAATAACTGGTAATGCCTCATGGCCTTGTCACAGTGAGCAGTGCCCTAATGGAGGAAACCTCACTGACTCCTGGCCTTACAATTTCCAGCTGGCTTTGTGGACAGGGTTCATTAGTCTCAGAGTTTGGCAAAAGGAGCGCAAAACATTCCATCAGCTTCCCTTGTTTATAGTAGGGCCTACATTAAAAGAAAGCTTGGATTAGGAATAAATGGCATTTGTTTTATCCCTTTAATCATTTTCTGGCAGTCATGCTCACAGTACACATTCACAAATACACACAGATACAAATGTGCTGTCCTGTTCCCCAAAACAGCACCTTCAGAAGAACCTTTCAATGCAACATCCCTTCACTATTATTGAGGGAATGTGGCAGGTGCTTCTTCCCCACAACCCAAATGTACCTTCACTTGTGGATATATCATAGAAATGCAAACAGATCACCAGATAATTTGGTTCTTACTATTCACAATCATAGACGAAAGAATAATTTCTAGAAGTTTTCCAGAAGAAGCAGCTCAACTACTGCTGAACAGTGTAAATCTTACAGCACAGAATCCTGAGTATTCTCATGCTTCCCTGAGGCGTTAACGCTCATTCTTGGGAGAAACCTGGGCTACTTAATTTTTCCCCATAATATTTATGCTAGAAGAGTGAGATAATATTTTAAGAACACATTAATCGGGTTGTCAAAAGCTGTTTTCATGTTTCATTAGTGCTTTGATGAACTTATTTAATGAGTACTCAGAAAAACACAGTGCAATTATTTTTTGAGCGTATTATTTTTGCTCCACTTAAATATAAAGAAACCTGTAAGGAAAAACTAGCTATAGCTTTATAATATATGATTTATAAGTACATTGCATCAGCTGTTTGTTTGAGGCAGCAAGGGAGGGGGAAAGAAGCAACAAAGGAATTACTGAATTTGTTTTTATAAGGAAAATACTATTTTGAATATTCATTAATTGCCTCTTCTGTGTTGAAGACTTACAGGCAGGAGATACAAAAATGAAAAAGACCCACTTGGAAATCACTCACTCTAATAAGGACAACATGTGGAAACAAGCTATTACAGCACCAGAATAAAGAAGCTAATAGTGTCTGCTACCTTAAAATCCCAGCCCCCTCTAAAAACAACACTATACCCACTCCTTGCCTATCTTAGTAGCTGAATGCAGCTGGTGAAACGCACACAACTGAGCTGAGGGCCGGGTCTGACATGGCTCTCAACCTCAAAAGGGCCCTCAGGCTGGCAGTCCTGCTCCTTCCCCTCAAGCCCTTCATGCTTTCTCTTTTGTAAGCAACTCCTTCATACATTCTCCTTGGCCATTATGCCTCAGCATCACTTCCTTCACCCCTTCACACTCAGAGGATGACCTCACTTGCTGTTTCACTGAGAATATCAAGAGACAGCATCCACCTGCTCCCACCCTCATATCCCTCCACCACCTGCCTCTGGGCCCACACTGTTCTTCCTTCTTCCTTCCCATCTCCTGGATGGGCTGAGAGTCCTGACTAAGATCGGCTCCTCCCGTGTGTGCATGATCCCATCCCATCTCACCCACTCAAGAACTCTCTCCCCCGATTTTTCCTCCTTCCTGCTCCCTCTCCTGGGTCACCAGTTTGATGTCTGTCTACTGAATCATTCCTATTTGCATAGAAATATGCTATAATGTTTTCCATCTTATTTGAAAAGAAAAACAACCCTCCTTTGAGGCTTCAGCCCTCTTTAGCAATCGCCTCTTTCCTTTGCTATTCACAGCAGAACTGCTTGAAAGAATTATATAAGCTCTCCTTCGAAAATGGAGAAAGAAAAAAAAAGAATTATTTAAGCTCTGTGTTTTCACTTCCTCTTTTTTTGCCTAGAACCCGCTCTAATCAATCCCTACTACAAAATGAAACAGCACATTGCCAAATTCAGTGGTCAGTTCTCAGATTTCATTATTCGCCCTGTCAGCGGCATTTGACACACTCGATCTCTCCTTCCTCTTTGTTGTAACAGCTTTATTGAGATATAATTGATATACTGTAACACTCACCCTTGTAAGGTTACAATTCAGTGGTTTTTCATATATTTACAAAGTTGTGCAACCATCAACAATATCTAATTCCAGAACATTTCATTACCCTCAAAAGAAACCCCATACCCATTTGCAGCTACTTCCCCTCCTCCATCCCCTGCCAGCCTCTAATCTATTTTTTGTCTCTCTGGATTTGCGTGTTCTAGACATTTCCTGCCAATGGAATTATACAATATGTGTCCTTTTGTTTCTGCCTTCTTTCACTTGGCATAATGTTTTCAGGATTCGTCTATGCTCTATCATGTACTTCACTCCTTTCATGACTGATCGTATTCCAACCTACAGATATACCACATTTTGCTTATCCATATGTCAGTTGATGGACATTTGAGTTGTTTCTACTTTTTGACTACCATGAATAATGCAGCTGTGAACATTAATATACAACATGAAATGTTTTACTGCTAAATTTTATGTAACAGAATGAAAATTTGTTAAAGTCTTCTACCTTAATTCCTACACTGCTCAGTTTAAACGATTACTTTTTGACTGAATTTTTTCCTGATAAAAGACTTAAAGTCACAGAATTGAACAAATAACTTTGTAAAATAGCAGATGGAACTGTGTCAAAATTAATAAGAAACCTCACCCTACTACCATGTACAGATTTACCTGAGTAGCTTCTAAAAAGTGAGGCTTCCTTGAGCCCAAGTCTCAGGACAGCTGGCTCTACCATAGGGCCATATAGTTAGAGCCAATGTAGTTTCTTGACTCATAGTCATGCATTAATAATTCTTTTACTCTATAAATCCAGATTCTTGTGATCTCTGTACCATCACTATTTTTAAGTGACAGATGTTGAAACTGAATATAAATGAAAGTTCTAAAATAAGAGCAATGTTTACACAATAGAATTAATATGTTTTATAGTATCAGCTGATTGTTAACATTTCAGTGTTTCTAGGAAGAAAGTAGATGCTATTGTTTAGTTTCTTAGTCATTATACAAACATTTAATGGTCACCTACTGTTTGCTAAGTGCTATTCTATGAGGCAGGGCTATAACAGTTAACAAAACCCACAAACATTTCTGCTGGAATGGCACTTCCCAGTTTGCAGAAGAGAGAGGAGCTGAGAGAGGCAGAGTTGAGGAAAACAAAGAACTAAGGAATGTTACTTGCTTGGGCCACATTGTGAACCTGTAATTGATTTGATCTCTTGTATTTCAAGATAAGCTTTTTTTTTTTTTGAGACAGAATCTTGCTTTGTTGCCCAGGCTGGAGTGCAGTGGCACGATCTTCACTCACTGTAACCTCCGCCTCCCAGGTTCAAGCGATTCTCCTGCCTCAGCCACCTGAGTAGCTGGTATTGCAGGCATGTGCCACCACGCCTGGCTAATTTTTTTAGTTTTAGTACTGACAGGGTTTCACCATATTGGCCAGGCTGGTCTCGAACTCCTGGCCTCAAGTGATCTGCCTGCCTTGGCCTCCCAAAGTGCTGGGATTACAGGGGTGAGCCACCATGCTTGGCCTCAACATAAACTTTTTGAAAAGTATAAAATTTCTTTTTTCTCATATATGAGTGATTTTTCTAACAAAGTTAAATTGAGTTATGCTCAAATACAGACTTGCTCTAAAACTTGGATCAAGATGAGATTTTAATTAGTTATAACTCTGTTTAACATCATCCCATTTTTACTATTATAAAACAAGATAAGCATGTGTAGAAAACTACTCCCCTCCTAAAAATGTATATTCCCTAAAGCATGTTAATAATTTTCTCAGAAAAAAAATGGAACATTAATTAGCTAGCACTGTGGCTGGCACAGAAGAGATTGATTAAATTATCTATGAGGAGAGCAGCAGCAATGTAGTAAACAAATCTCTTTTTTGGAAAGCTAAATGAAACTTTTTTTAAGCAAAAACAAAGGCTTTTTTATGACTTGGAGTTTTTGTGGTCTTTAAATTAAAACTATGTATCTTTTTTTTTTTTTTTTTTGCAAATTCAGAACTAAGCATCTCTTTTCTGGTACTTTGTTATTTCACATTTCTTCTTATGAAGATTATGAGTTTAACGAACATGAAAGAGAGGCAAGAAGCTTTGCCATCTTCCATGCAAGTGACAGGTGGAGAGAAAAGGCCAAAGATAATGAGGAGGACTGGCTAACTTTCTTTAGAAAGTCTAAGTGTTAAAAATTAGTGCTACTCCTTTTGTCCTTCTATCTCAATATTTCATAATCATTTAAGCCTTGAATATAATTTTCTGTCCTTTTCTAATCACTTCTCAAAGTACCTGATGAAGAATATAGAGTCCATGTAAAGAACACAGAGTTTGGGTTTTTTGTTTTTTTGGTTTTTTGTTTGTTTGTTTTGGAGGTGGGGATGTTGACACAGGGTCTCACTCTGTCACACAGATGAGAGTGCAGTGGCATGGTCACAGCTCACTGCAGCCTCAACCTCCTGGGCTCAAGCCATTCTTCCACCTCAGCTTCCCAAGTAGTTGGGACTACAGGTGGATTCTACAAGGCCTGGCTATTTAAAAAAAAAAATTACTTTGTAGAGACAGGGTCTCACTATGTCGCTGAGGCTTGTCTCGACCTCCTGGTCTCAAGCAATCCGCCCATCTCGGCCTCCCAAAGTGCTAGGATTACAGGTGTGAGCCACCATGCCTGGTCCACACTTAGAGTTTTTGTACTTTCAAAATGCCAGCACAGCAACTGAACAGTGCTTAGGGTGACTCCTAAGACTAAACTATCAGTTTGCTATGCCTAAGCTTTTAAAAATTACTTACTAACAATACTGTCTCGTAATAGCTTACTAAATTATTATTTTAAATTTTCCTCCAGTTGACTCACAAGCACATTACTTTTCTGGGAAGAAACTTTTAAGTGGAGAAACCTTCTACTCCTCCACAAAGAAAAGAAGCTGTCCAGTAAACGAAATCCCTCCTGCTTTATGTCCACTTAGCATGGCAGATAATTCATACTCTACACTCTCCCATGGAACAGAGAGCCTATACTTACAGCTTACTGTTGTATCATCACAGTTATATGAGGGCAATGTATAAAAATTAAGATTGAGGCATGATATTTTAATGTCTTTTTTATTTTCAGTCATATTAATTTATCAGGGTGAATTAGTGCCTGGTATCACATAAATTTTTTTTGATGATGGGTTCCTTATTCAATTTTTAAAGATTAGACCATCTTAAAATATTTTTAGTGTTGACTGTGACAATTTGTTTTTTGACTTTCAAAACAAATTATTATGTGTTTTAAGTATGATGACCCTAGTTTTATTGGAGGTGTGTATCTACCTCCTTTTGCATTTTTATTTGCTAAGCTAGCTCATACTATATCTCATAAAAAGTTCTTTACTATCTTATTTAAAACTTTGTAAGTATTTTAATAGCTGAGTAATCTTTTATCATGTGGATATGCCATAATTTACGTATGATAGTAATTTGGTTATTTAGAGTGCTTACATTTTCATTCTATTATAAATAAAAATATGATGAACATATCTTCCATCTAGTTTTGTCCTCAAATTTGATTTTTTTTCCCTAAGGCTATGTTTCTAGAATGCTTCAACAGGTGCCAGAGAAATAAATTGAAAGAAAAGAAAAATTTAACTTCTAATACCCAAAAAAGAAAAAAGAAAATGGTTGCATTATGGTAGGTAGTAAGACTTTCATTTAAAATGCCATTTATTCTTGCAATTCCAACATTTAACATGTAACCAAGTATATAGACTAGTGGTTAAGCACAGGTATTGAGGCCTATCTGGGTTCTGATGGTAACTGCCACTTAGTCATCGGAACAAATGAAATTTTTTGTGCCTCAGTTTCCTCATCTTTCAAATAATAGTAATAACAGCTCTTGACTCCTTGGGTGCTTGTGAGAATTAAATGGGTTGGTTTATGTAAATCTCTTGGAACCATGCCTGGCACAGAATAAGTGCTCAGTAAATATTAATTACAACAGCAGCAGCACCAGGATTTAAGAGAGTGTTTTCTAATTTTACTGTCTCAAAGAACATTCCTTTGTTTTTATTCCCATGACATGTTAAATACTAAAGTACCTTAAAAATGCCACAATTAGAGCTACTGCACACCTGCAGATACATGCATGGAATGTACTGTTGTTGAGATTCCTGGAATTGTTTGTATTTTAGTTGTACACATAAATCACACAGCATATACCTGGATCTTTATCTCAAATAGCCAGTGGCAGAATTCTTATGAGCAAAGTGTTCATCATAGGTGGTTTGGGGGATTTTATAGTTTCTACCTTCACATACAAAAGTTACTAAATGATCAAATAAATGAAGAAATGACTAAAAGAAAAAAGCAAAGTGTGATGTGAACTAGTGGTTGTCAGTTATAACTACAGTGGAAAGAGAAAGCTGGCCTCCCCAGTCTGTATCCCCAACCCTTGGCCATTTTGCTGCTTCAGCCACATGTTATGAGAGAGGCTGCAGGTATGTCTTTCCAGCACATTCACTCCATTTATTACGGTAAAGCCGTTGGCACGATTTGGAGTCCCTGACCAGCAGGGCTTGCCTGAGCCTCATGGAGCCACTAGCAACTCCTGCCAAGATAAGGTGGGTCTAAATGGCCTCCTGGGCCCAATTCTTGTCTGTCTTCCCCTCGATTAGAATATGTTTCATAAAAGCATGGAGTTTTCTTTTATATTAGTCAGGGTTCACTAGAGGGACAGAACTAATAGGATAGCTGTTTATTATGAAGAGGAGTTTATTAGGAGAATTGACTCACACGATCATAAGATGAAGTCCCACGATAGGCTGTCTGCAAGCTAAGGAGCCAGGAAGCCAGTCTGAGTCCCAAAACCTCAAAAGTAGGGAAGCCGATAGTGGAGCCTTCAATCTGTGGCCAAAGGCCCAAGAGCCCCTGGCAAACCACTGGTGTAAGTCCAAGAGTCCAAAAGCTGAAGAACTTGGAGTCTGATGTTCAAGGGCAGGAAGCATCCACCACGGGAGAAAGATGGAGGCTAGAAGACTCTGCCAGTCTAGTCCTTCCATGTCCCTCTGCCTGCTTTTATCCTAGCTGAGCTGGCAGCTGACTAGATGGTGCCCACCCAGACTGAGGGTGGGTCTGCTCCTCCCAGTCCATTGACTCAAATGGAGTCCACTGACTCACAGACACACCCAGGAACAATACTTTGCATCCTTCAATCAAGTTGACATTCAGTATTAACCATCACAGTCTCCTTATTTTAACACCATGAAGTGTTGTCAAACAACTGTCCTTGTGCTTGCTTTAATATTGGCAGGGAATTAAGTCTAAATGTGAGATTTTTGGCTAATTAGTTTGAAATCTTACTGCATTTTCAGTGTTTTTATTGATTTTTCATGTCTACTCTTATGAAAAATAATCACGTGCAAAAGGAGCTCCTTAATGAAATACATAATAGCATATATTTTTACTTTCATGTTCTTGCTATTAATGTTTTTTTAAAAAAATATTCTTGGTATTCTTGAAAATTGCTAAAAGAGTAGATTTTAAGTTTTCTCACCACAAAAAACGTATGTGAGGTAATGCATATGTTAATTATCTGTTTAGCTGTTCCACGGTGTATACATATTTCAGAACAACATGTTGTACAGGATGAATATATATAATTTTGTCAATAAAAAAGTCAGTCTTGGCAAATATGGACTACAGAAGTGTTTTTGTAAGTTTATAATATTTAAAAATTTTTTCCTTGCTTTCCTGATTTTATGAGCTTAAGAATGCTCTACAAAGAAATGTCATGAAAAATTAATTGGCAGTCACCAGATTTGGGCAAATTTTATGTAACAACAATAATAATAAAAACTAGCTTTTATTGAGTGTTCACTTCACTCTATCCTAAATATACCTTTTTGCCAAATTATGTTCATATATTTTGTTTGTGTGTGTTGTTTGGTTTTGTAAATTAATGTTATTTTTAATTGACAAGTCATAATTGTACATATTTCTTCATATATTGTTTTTATATAATCTTCATAGAGGCATGAATTTATTCAATATTTATGTTCATAGTTATTCCCATATTACTTTTAGAAATTATCTGTTTTATTGACTATCCTCCAGAATAGTCAATGTCTTAAGAATACCTTGTGGTTGACAAGTGGATTGTCTCACAGTAAGTATTTACTAACAGATCCAAAACTTTGCTAGACTTTATGGTAAAAATGTTAAGAAGAATAAGAGGAAGGAGAGAGAAAGAGATAAACAATAGGAGGAGACTATAATCTCTATTTGCAGAGAACCCATTGAGACCGTCTGACCTAGAAACATGAGAAAACCCAGATTAAAGTATCAGGCAATGTGTAATCGAGGGTAGACTATGTGGTAGTGTGTTATGGAAATTCGGAGTTTTGGAAAGGTCATTAAGATCTGAAGTTCAGTCCAGGCGCCGTGGCTCAAGCCTGTAATCCCAGCACTTTGGGAGGCCGAGGTGGGCAGATAACTTGAAGTCAGGAGTTTGAGACCAGCCAGGCCAATATGGTGAAACCACATCCCTACAAAAAATACAAAAATTACCCTGGCTTGGTGGCGCATGCCTGTAATCCCACCTACTCAGGAGGCTGAGGAAGGAGAATCACTTGAACCCAGGAAGTGGAGGTTGCAGTGAGCCAAGATCACGCCACTGCACTACAGCAGCCTGGGTGACAGAGTGAGACTCTGTCTCAAAAAAAAAAAAAAAAAAGACCTGAAGTTAGTTAGGGAAAGTCCACTGGAGTTATCTCAGCCTCAAAGGAAGTTAGGGTTGGTTTGGTTTTAAGCAGTTGAGTGGCCAGCGATGAGCACATGACATTCCAGATGTAAGGACAAGCATGGGAAAAATCCTAGAGACAAGAAAAAGCTTCCAGTGTACCAAGTACAATTGATCCGAGGTTTCTAATTTTTCCTACAATTCTGGCATAATATTTTTTACATTTTAAAGGAAAAGAATATTGATTGTATTCATATTCATTCTGATCTAAAATAAGAGAACATGAAGGTATTTTGGTGGCTAGAGGGAATATAACTTCAGACACAGTCTGAGAAGTCAGTACCCCCGGGATTCATTTGGGACATGTGTTGCCCATGCATTCCAAGATAAAAGAAAACTAAAAAGCTTGTGTTTTTCCTATTTATTACCTTAATCAAAATTTTATTAGATCTTACTTTGCCATACAAAAGAGGGCTACAATAGAAACCATCAGCAAATGTGTGTTTTGCTTATTGGTAGTAAATATTTCTGAATACCTTTCAGACACTGGCATCCTTTATTCCAGTGGTTCTTAGCTCTTTTTTTCCTGCCTCTTTCCAACTATTTTTTATTTCCTTCAATCCAAGTTGCCAGTCTGACATACTCCCATATCATTTCTCGTTACATAGAATGATTATTCTAAGGAGAGGTGGGCCTGGGGAAGATTTCTGCCAGAATAGAAATCTTCTCGGTAGGGTACGGGGTATATAAGGTTTGAATGTTCTCCTTGGAAATATTTGTATCTCCCCTTCCCCGTGCCCTTTGCTATATCATTTTTATATGTAGTTTAAATTTAATTTTTAGCTTGATATTTTTCTGGGGTGTTATAAATTGGATTATTGCAAAATTGGAATAAATTGTCTTTTTTCAAAAACTTAATTTGAAAGACTTCAACATTTATCTAGCTCTCCCCCGCCCCTCTTTTTTTTTCTTCTAGATCCCAAAATCCAGGAGTGAGGGATCTATTCAGGCCCACAGAGTACTGCAACCAGAGCTATCTGATGGCATTCCTAAGCTCAGCTTGCGGCTAAGTCATAGAAAATCCTGCTTGGAAGACATGAATTCAGCAGAGGATGCTATTAGTGCCAAGTTGGTACCCAGGTTGGCATGTTTTCTTTATCTACACAATCCATATTGCATTATCCGCTCTTCTGTTTAGGCCCACATATGTAGGTATTTCTGCATTGATCTACCACTGGAGTTTACAGGATATAGATCAGTAAAGATATTTAAAATTCACTCTATGTTTTGAGAATTTTCTGACTAATAGTTCTTATCACAGAAGCATTCTAGTTGTTTCGTTTTCCAGATTGAAACAAGTGATTTAATCACAGAAGTTATGTTAGGCTCACAGTTAAAATTGAATTGTTATTTTTGGATGCTTTTTCATAGTATGTTCAGTGGAAAATATCTGCAATTTAAAGTGGAGATCAAAGTTGTCACTAGAACCAACTCTCACAAACTAATTTTGAACGTTGCTTTTTAACCAGTATGTTGCACATTATAACTGAAAGCAGACTTCTGTGGTATACTCGAAGAAAAAAAAACTGCAATTTTTTTTTGAGACAGAGTCTCGCTCTGTTGCCCAGGCTGGAGTGCAGTGGCACAATCTCGGCTCACTGCAACCTCCACCTCCTGGATTCAAGCACTTATCCTGCCTCAGCCTCCCGAGTAGCTAGGACTACAGGTGTGTGCCACCATGCCCAGCTAATTTTTTTGTATTTTTAGTAGAGATGGGGTTTCACCTTGTTGGTCAGGCTGGTCTTGAATTCCTGACCTCAAATGATCCCCCTACCTTGGCCTCCCAAAGTGCTGGGATTACAGGCATGAGCCACCACGCCCGGCCACAATTTTCTTAAAATAGGTAAATTTGGGCTTGAATTTTATTTACTACTAGCTTGAATTTTATTTACTACTAGAATTAGTATAATTCCAGAAATTATATCATTTTCATTTTAATAATATCTTCTAACTTATAACCTATTTTTAAAATAAAAATACTCCAGGAAGTTGAAAGAAGATTGCCACTTTGTATTGCCTTATAGAAGACATAGCATTTGGGCTAGATCTGATGAAGATAATTTAGATGATGAAGATGATGAAGATAATTTAGATAGGAAGAGAAAGAAGACAAGAGTATTGTAGATATGCTTATTTAGGAGGTATAACAGGTGTTTTGGAAATTGTAAACTGGAATTAGTTGGAGATAAGGCTGGAAAGGTGGAGTGAGGCCAGGTCGTAGAGGACCTTGAATGCCTGGTTCATGTACTTTTTCATTCTTTCATTCATTGAACAAATGTTTGGGTGGTTAACCTCTGATTCCAGGAACTGCTTTAAGACTGGAGTTGCAGAGCAATGAACAAAACCAACAAGGCCCCTGTGTTAAGGAACCGTACATTCTAATGAGGAAAGCAATAGAGAGACATGATAGAAAAAAAGACTGTGAGGAAGATGATTTCAGCTCTAATAAATGAAAGATATTAAGAAATTATAACAGTTTAATAATAGACCGATGCACAGATCATTTTAGTTTGAATAGTCAGGGAAAGTTTGTTCTGAGACATAAGGAGGGGGAGAAAGTCTGTAAAAATCAAGGAAAGAGCATTCCAGGCAGAGATAATAGCAAATGCAAAAGAACTGAAATAGGAGAACCTTGATTTTATCCCAGAGGTAATACGAAGCCAGTTGAAGTTTGAGCTGGGTAGGGGAGGTGATAGATACCATAGGGAGTTAGTATATTAGGAAAAGTAACCTTCCATCAGTGTGCAGGATAGATTGGAAGAGGTAGAGTTTGGAGGCAATTGCAGTGTTGGTTCCTTCAACAGATGTTAATCTTTATTGAAATCTAGTTATATGGCATTTACTGGAAAGATGTAAATCTCCCACTTGGGGAGATAGAAGATGAATGAATAAAAATTCAATAATTTGCCTTAAAGACACATTTACTACGTGCCTATTATGTACTAGACACTGAAATCATAAATAAGATTCAGGCGCTTCTCTTGAGAAACATAAAATACAATTCAAAATACATAGAAACATAAAATACAATTCAAATACAATACAAAACACATATGAGTTTATCAGGCAGGGAAATAGAGATAAGGGTACCCCTGGAAGAAAAAGCAACAAGTGTGAGGACATTCAGGGCAGTGAGGACAATTTGGGGGAGAACTGCAAGTGTAGCAGTGGATTCAGGACATCTGCACTTTACAATGTAGAATGTAGGGGAAGGTAAAAGTGAATTAAGAGACTAAGCTAAATAGGTCAGATCATGAAAAACTATATCCCATATTTGTATTTTCTCTTGAAAACGATAGAGAATAATTCTAGGAATATAAGTAGAAAAATGATATAAATTGATTTGTATCTTATCAAAGATCCCATGACAACCATGGAAAGGAAAGGAACAAGGAAAGATGAAAGTAAGAGGTGCTGGGAGACCAGCAAGCAGGCCTTTGGAGCAATTCAGTGCAAGTAAGAGCCTTCCCGAAGTCATTGTCACTTACTGAGAATGAGCAGGTGTGGACGAGTCTTTGTCCCTTGAAGGTGTGAGAGAGAATAGACTCCTGCTTACAGGAGGGCTTGGTCCAGAAAGGGTTGGAGTTTTTCCAATGTTTATTGTGTTTCATCTGGGGTTTTAAAATATTTTAATGAATCAAATGTAGGCACGTTTAGACGCTTAATGGGCAGAGCCAGTGGAGAGGAGAAGCTGATGTTGCAAGCCAGGAGGTAATAGAACAAGGACTTCCAGGAGGGCATTCAGAGACCAGGTGGCCGTATCTTGTGTAAGGCAACTTGAGCACTGTACAACCACAAGGACACTTTTCACATTATAGCTTATGTGAACAAACAGTGCTGGACAGGACACCTTCTGCATGGCGGAGAGAGAAGGTCATAAGCAATAGAAGAATTAGCCTTGGCCAATGAGGAACAATTGGAAAAGAGTAAGGGGCACAGATACAAAATACTGGTCCTCTTTAAAATCAGAGTCAAGTGGCTAGGTGACAAGAGCTAGCTAGTGTCAATGTTATTTTGCCAGATTACCTTGTAAAGAATTATGTCAAAAATGCCTTAAGTGAAATAGTAAAAAGAAAAATTCAAACGTTTGTTGTTTATGTGAATTTTTTTTTTTTTTTTTTTTTTTTTTTTGAGACAGAGTCTCCCTCAGTCACCCAGGCTGGAGTGCAGTGGCTCAATCTCGGCTCACTGCAAGCTCCGCCTCCTGGGTTCACGCCATTCTCCTGCCTCAGCCTCCCGAGTAGCTGGGACTACAGGCGCCCGCCACCATGCCCAGCTAATTTTTTTGTATTTTTTTAGTAGAGATGGGGTTTCACCGTGTTAGCCAGGATGGTCGCAATCTCCTGACCTCGTGATCCGCCCGCCTCGGCCTCCCAAAGTGCTGGGATTACAGGCGTGAGCCACCATGCCCGGCCTGTTGTTTATGTAATTTTTATTCATCCAATCAGAAAATGAAAATAAGTTTCCTGTTTCCAAGTTAACAAGACTCTCCTTTTGGAGAATGAATCAGTATTTCTGAGATACAAATCAAGAAGTGAGGTTATGGAGAGAAGGCACAGCTAGCCATTGCTGTAGCAACTATTTGTTCTTCTGGTTGGCATATATTATCCCCAGTTAAAACAAATGCATAGCTGTATTTATAAATTTCTTATATTTTTTCTAGTTTGTTTGTTTTTTAAGACAGGCTTTAACTCTATTGCCCAGGCTAGAGTGCAATGGTGCAATCTCAGCTCACTGCAGCCTTGACTTCCTGAGCTCAAGCGATCCACCAATCTAACCACCTTGGCCTCTCAAAATGCTGGGATTATAGGCGTGAACCACCATGTCCAGCCCAACTTTCTAGTTTCTAAAAGTAGAGGCAGAGAACCTTAAAGGTCTAGATACAACAACATTATCCATGTTTAACCTGGCCACCTCTATCACACAGAAACTTTTTCAACTTCCTGTCTCTATCCATAGATCTACTGTATCTGTGAAGAGATGTTTACTTTTTAATTTGATTTACCTCCTTGTGAGACAAATTATCAAAAGATAATTGGAGATAATTAAAAATAAATTTTAAATCCTTTATATATCTTTGAAGTAACCAAATCATGTTAAATGTGTAACATAACATAATCATATTTTTATTTCAAAAATGAAATTATAAAGCTATTTTCATTTGCAGTTACTTGCCAGAACAAGTTATTGGCTAGTTCATATATTTTAAATTAAAAAATAAATGTGCACATGTGGAAAATACACAGAGCCCACAAAATCTTTCTCTAAATCTTCTACTTAATAATTTATTATTTGTCCTAGTCTTAAATGGTAATATCACTTGGTAAAGTTACTAAAAGTCACTGAATTGTAGAAATAGGTGGGTTTTATGATTTGTAAAATATACCTCAATAATACTGTTTAAACAAATACAAATGCAAAAAAAGTTGGAGTGAGGAGGGACATGCTTTATTTAACAAGAATGTCACTTGATTACAAAATGCTAAAATACAGCCGTTGTTATTAAGCCAATGCTGTCTGCAGAGAGAGTTAATGTTTGTTACATTTTAAAAGACTTTTGTCCTTCATACTTTTCTTTGACTACATCAGAGCATGGTGGCAGAAATAAAGGTCAGCTTCTCACGAAAGGTGATTCTTAAGGAGGGAGAGGAAGAGGGGGAAAAAGCTCTTTGTTTTCTCACCCTGGCAGGATTCCAATTTGTAGCTTACTGTACTGTAATCAAAAGTTATTGAAGTAATCAGTATTTCGGGGAGATGTTAAAACAGAAAGAAAAAGCTGAAACATCTTGGAAGTTTCATAAAAAATCATAGTTCCATTGTTTGTAAGCAGAAAAGTTAACCAGTTTGCTACTGGGCTTAAGACAAGCTCTGTGACTCTAGGAAAATTGTCATTAGGTTTGAGTGTAAACAGAACTTCATGGCCTTCTTTCAAGGTACTATAGATAAGCTGACAATTAATGAAAGTTTTGTACTCGGGTGTCTCATAAAGAGATTAATATTAAATGTTTTTATTTTCTATAAAGAGAATAAAGAAATAGCTACCACTATGCCAAGTATTTATCTAAAATAATATGAAGAATATATAAAGAAAATGTCTTTGCTTATGTTACAGATGTGTTCTTAATTTGATAGATAAATGGGGGAAACATAATAAATCCACTTTTCAATGTATATTAAAAATAAATCTTACCGTGGGAGAGTGTGTTTCAGATGAGAGTTGTTCTATTCTAAAAGTACTTTCTTATCTATTTATTCCTTTTCCCAATACTTTTTCATTATTTAGGAAATACATTCTTCTTAAAAAATTTGATACATCACTGTTTGGCTAAAGTTCCCTTTGATTCTCTTGCTTCACGATTCTAATTCACTCCTTTCTCCCCCGGGGTAACTGCTATTACAGGTTTGATAATGTGTTCTTCCAGACTTATTTCTATGGATTTCCCCAGGAATGTATCTCACACATTTTTTCCAGTTTTTTTTTTTAATTCATTATAGTAAATGTATTGTGGTTCTTCACAGATTCTTGAAAATTCTATTTCCTGTATTGCTTCCTCCTGCTGCGATGTTCCTTCCCTTGCCCTTCTGTCCAAAATGCAGCGTCCTCAAAGTCTCCTTCCTGGGCTGTCTGCTCTGTCTGTCTGCTGTTCCTTCCATGGCTAATCTAGTGCCACAGAAGGAAAAAATAAGAAATCAGTATCTCAGGCCTGAGCTCAGTCCTAGGTCTCCAGTGGCTGCCAGACAATCTCCACTTCAGGATGTACCTTAAACTCACCATGCCCAAACAGAACTCACTCTCATTTTTCCCTCTCATCTTTGTTCTGTATTTCATTCTCCTGACCACCAGACTCAAAACCTTTTCTATCATCAGTCACCAAACCTTGTCAGTGTTTTTTTCAATGTCTCCAACATCCTTTTCCTCATTTTTTCCCTCATGATCTCAACCCTCATGTAGGTCTCCATCACCTTGTGGTTAGATAGTTATTACATTTTATCCATTCCACTAACGTACTGGATTCATTTTTGTCACACAAATTATTCCAGTGCCTCTGTCTTCAACTCTTAACTCTATATATGATGGCTTCTGGTTCTGTATTTCTGATTCAGAGTTTTCTACTGAGCCACATTCATGTCACTCTAACTAGCAGACGTGTCTTCCCAGTCCCTCGGATAACCCAAACTCTTCCCCGACTCCCTACCCCTGTCATCCTGTCATAGCCAGCCAACTCCAGAATGCTCTTTGACAACCTCACTGCTCACTGTCTTTAGTTGGCCCCACAGCTTCCTCACCCCTTACCATCTCCGCAGACACAGGAGTTTAAACAGACTCCACTCTTGCTCAGAACCATACAGTGGCTTACTTGCGCCTAGCCTACAAGGAACCCTTTGCTCTGCCCTTTACCTGCCTCTCCAGCTGTCTTTCCCCCAACTCCGTGCTTGTCTTTTCCTCATACCTAGAGCCATCAGAGAACCCACACTTTCCAGGACTATCTTGGTTCCAGATAGTCTCTTCATGATCTGATCATGTGTCATATTTTGTCTTGATATTTGTATTACAAATTATAATAACCCTATGTATAACATTTTTTGGCTATATCACACTTCTGTCAGGCAGCCCTGTTTTAATAATGTCAGATCGGCAAAATGACCTTGGATGAAGAACCCATGATTCTGAAAAGGTTATTCATTTCACAAATATTTATTGAGTTAGGTGAATTATCCAAGATCATGTAGTTATTATAGAGTCAGGCTGAGATTAAATACAGTTTCAGGCTGTGATTATTTCACTATTATTTCCTGCCTGACTTCTACCTTGAGTTCCTTTCCCACATAAAAAGTATGTGTTTATGTTTTCTTTCCAACCTGATTATGAGTTTCTGAAGAAGAGAGACTGCGTCTTAGGTCTCCTTTGTGTCCACGCTAGTACCGAGGGGGCATGTACTCAGTTGCTGCTGCCCTAGTTGTTATTGTGATATTGTTATATGTGCCCAATTTGAATTTGAATTCCACTGGCAGATGAGAACACTGACCTTTCTTCATCTAGCTGACCTAGACCTAGGCTAGAGATTGAAGTCTGACTCTAAAATAATATAATTCATTAATGTGTCAGTTTTCTCTCTTCAGGTCCTTGGAAAGTACTGACCCAAGGGAACCCTGTACTGCACACCCTTAGAGATACTACAGAAGTCAGGACAGCCGTGCGCTCTCATTGTCCCCATATCGTCACTGTCCATCTTGTTGCATGTCTGTCCATCTATCTGGGAGAAATCCATTGTTTTACAAGGCTCGTAATATTTCTCTGCAGCTCTCTGCACTTGTGGCAGAAAGTTTGTGCCTTGTGACACTTGTCAAAGAACACTTTATAATTTAATAATGTATTACAATAGTGCATTTCATGAAAATCAGACTTTCGGCAATATTAATCATGAATCAGTGTTCAACAACATTAACTGTAACCATTGCCCTTCAAGGTATCTAATCTGCAATTAAATATGACTGACTTCATTTCTGAAGTCCAGCCAGCAAAAAAAGCAGTCATAACTATCCTGTGTTTGTACTTCATAAAGGGCACTCCAATTACTTCCTGAACATGTGTTTGTTCCCTTACAGTGTTTCACTCTCTGCTACTTGGAGCCAAGTTTCAGAATTTTTTAATTGACTACTGAAGCTGAAATGAAGCAAGGATTCTTAGATACAAGATTTATAATCACATGTACAATATAATTTGAAAAATTACCAAATATCATAGCCGACTGCAGGGGCAGCTAAAGTAGCACCCGTATGAATGAGGGAGCGTCTCAGGCTGCCTTGTGAAAAGCGCAGCGTGCGCTTCAGCACGCAGTTCCCCTGCAGAACTGCCATTTCCTGAGATGTTTCCACTCTCTGGCTTTCATAAGAAAGATGTATTGAAAGGTAGACTCGAAAAGGGCCCCAACCTCTCAAACTGGATTTGAAGAAATATCTAACTCTATCTTTGCATGCACACCATTTTGTAATTTATTCTTGACCACCACTAGCTCCCATGAAAAAATATCCCAAGGCCTTAGATAAACTATTTCATATAAGTGAAATATCTATTAAAAATATTTTCTAGGCTTAATTTCAGTCTCCTTTTCAAATGAAAGTCTTCGATATTTCTCTCAGTATTTTGATTATTAAAGAACAAATTGTTCTTTACTCATTCACGAAAATCTGCCCTTCAATACAATTGCTATGACTACTTGAATTTTGACATTTTACTGGAATCCAAACTTCAATTAAATTTTTTTTCTAATTCTGTTTACAGTATGAGTAGTTGATGAAATGGTAGATAAGTAATGGTAAAGAAATGTATTGTCAAATCTTCAGATAATTTCTAGTGGCATTTAGATCAACAGAGTATATCTGGACTCCTGTGATCTTAGCTGGATTTATTTTAGTAATTCAAAGTTAACAGATTGTTATTGGGCACAATGTATGTACTGCACATACGCACTGGGCCCTGAGGGGCCAGACATAACTAAGGTGTGGTGTGTATTGTTTCATCTCTACCAGTCCATTAATTGAGACAAACTTATACGTGATTAACAATAATATATAATAGAAAGATGTTTAAAAGCAGCACGATAGAAGTGATGTAAAAGCAAAGAGAATTTGTTGAATGAAGTTCAAGGTCTTCAAAGGTCTTTAAAAATCTGGCTAAGCCTGCCTTCCTAGTTTACGCTTCTATGGTTCTTCATTCTATATCTGAGCTACATTACAACCACATTATTTCAAATGTTTCCCAGAAGTTTCACAGTTCCGTATCTCTGCTAACATTTTCCCTTTTATCTGGAGTGTCCTTCTCCCACTTTGTCAATAGACAGTTTAAATTTCTTCTCGTCTATGAAATTCTCTCTAACTCTTGCACATTTTATATAAATAGAATCACATAGGATGTGTTCTTCTGTGTCTCTCTTCTTTCACTTAGCATATGTTTTGAAGGCTATCCATGTTATAGCATGTATCAGTACTTCACTCCTTTTTATGTCTGAATAAATAAATATTTCATTGTATGTATGAACCACATTTTGCTTATCCACTCATTAGTTGATGGACATTTGGGTTGGATCTACTTTTTGGCTATTATGAATAATGCTAGGATGAACATTTCTGTAGAAGCCTTCATATGGGCATATATTTTCAGTTCTCTTGGGTATAAGCCTAGGGGTGGAATTGCTGAGTCATATGTTAACTCTGTGTTTAACTTTTTGAGGAATGGCAAAGCAGCTGCCTGATTTTGCATTCCTTTCAGCAATGTTTGATGGTTCCAGTTTCACCACATCTTCACCAACAATTGTTATCGTCTGTTTTTTTATTATAGCCATCCTACTGGACGTGAAGCAATGTCTCATTGTGTTTTGATTTGCATTGCCCCAATGAATAATGATGTTGAACATCTTTTCGTGTGTTTAATGGCCAATTCTATATCTTCTTTAGATAAATGTCTTATCAAATTCTCTGTTAATTCTTTATTCTGGATATAAGACCCTTATAAGATATATGATATGCAAATGTTCTCTCATATTCTATGGGTTGTCTTTTCAATTTTTTTTTTTTTTTGAGACAGAGTCTCACTGTGTCACCCAGGCTGGAGTGCAGTGGTATGATCTTGGCTCACTGCAACCTCCGCCTCCTGGGTTCAAACGGTTCTCCTGCCTCAGCCTCCTGAGTAGCTGGGATTACAGGCACATGCTACCATGCCTGGCTAATTTTTGTATCTCTAGTAAAGACAGGGTTTCACCATGTTGGTCAGGCTGGTCTTGAACTCCTGACCTTGTGATTGGCCCGGCTCAGCTTCCCAAAGTGCTGGGATTACAGGCATGAGCCACCGTACCTGGTGTCTTTTCAATTTTTTGATAGTGTCCTTTGAAGCACAAAATTTTTAATTTTGATTAAGTCCAATTAATCTATTATTTTCTTGTTTATAATGTTGATGTCACATCTAATAAACTGTTGCATAATGTAAGATCATGAAGATTTACATCTGAGTTTTTTTCTAAGAGTTTTATAGTTTTAGTTCTTACATTTAGGTCTTTGATCCATTTTGAGTTAGTTTTTACATATGCTGTATAGTATGAGTCTAGTTTCATTCTTTTGCATGTGTATATCCAGTTGTCCCAGCACCATTTGCTGAAAATAATATTATTTTCCCATGGAATTGGTGTTTTGGCCCTTTTGTCAAAAATCTGAACCTAATTTTTCAAAAAACTAATTTAGGATGCTCACTCTTCTCCCTCCCACCTTCATTTTCTGAGAACATTAACTTTCAATTCAATAGAGATATGAGCATGGTTTAGGTCTACAAAATATAATAGCACAGTCCAGAGGTTTTTTTTTTTTTTTTTCAAGCAGCAATCAGGAAAGACTGCTCTTATCCTCCTACCTCCCAAATCTGCCAACATACTCACATCTGCATCCTTATACTCTGCCTTCTCTTCCATTACAGTGGATGAGCTGAACCTGCACCTCTCTAGGATCATGTATGTGTATTCTCATATGTGTACTCTGAGTCTCATTCCCTCTCGCTCAAGGGCTATGTTGGAGGCTACCTCCCTCCTTTATATCATCACTTTCCCCTTTTTTTCTAGACTAGTCCCATCAGCAAAGCAATATGCAATAAATAGCTCTCAACATTTTTGTAATCCCTCTCTAGAAACCATATCCCTCTTCTCCATTGGAGCAAATCTCTGATAAAGGATTTTGTGTACTTGCTGTCTTTATATCCTTTCCTCTCATTCTTCAACCCACACACCACTTAATGTGTTCTTGTTAAGAACAGCAACCTCCATCATGGCAAATCCAAAGGTCAGTCTACTGTTCTCATCTTACTCTATCTCTCAGCACTATTTGACCCAACTGATCACTCCTTTTTGAAGCACTTTCTTCACTTTGCTTAATGTAACATTACAGTCTCCTGGTTTTCCTCTGGCCTTCCTAGATATCTTTTCTTAGTCTCTTTTGTATAAGCTTTCTTCTTTTCGAGACTTCTCAAATTTAGAGAACCCCAAGTCTCAGTCCTCTGATGTCCTCTCAACCTATACTCATTCCTGGGTGCTTTCATTCAGTTCTGTGATTTTAAACACATCTTTACTCATAAGCCTCCAAAAATTATACTTCTAGCTCTAGCCTCTTCATTATATTCCAGGTAGTTGTATCCAGTTGGCAAGACCAGCTACTTAATTTGTTCTCCCCATCCTCCACCCCCCAGGACAATGTTAGGGGGCAGATTTAACAATTACTAAAAATGTTAAGATGTTGACAGCAAAGCATAGGGCCCTTCTGAGTAAGGGCTCTGTGAGACTGCACTTTTCTTTTTTTGTTTTTTCTCACTATGTTGACCAGGCTGGTCTCAAATTCCTGGCCTCAAGTGATCCTCCCACGTCAGCCTCCCAAAGTACTGGGATTACAGGCGTGAGCCACTGTGCCCAGCCAAAACTGCACATCTTATATGCCCCTGCCAGTTGAACAAGACCACTTCAATATTTAACAAGCATCTCACATTCAATCTACACACAATAGAATTCCTAATTTACACTCCTAATTTGCATATTTTTCCTTTGTCTATTGACTGTCTATTCCATGAGATTGTAAGCTCCATAAAGGCAGGAACTTCAATTTTATTTACTCTTCTATACACTCTATGCCTTAAAGAGTACCTGTTGAATGAATAAATAGATGTGTGTTTGACTTTTAAAAATAAGGTTTGACTTTTATTTTTATAAATCTGGAATAACTAACAGGCTATTTTATAAATAATTGCTATTAGATCTATGACCCATACCAGGTGGATTACATATTTAAACATAAATATAAAATAGCAAAAATGTTGAAAGACAATATGGGTATATATGTTATAATGGAGCTGGAAAGGAGTTTCTAAGTGTAGAGTTAAAAAAAAGAGGTTTCACAGTGTAACATTTTTAGAATTCTGAATGTCAAAAATAAAGCAAAAGCCCAGGAATAAAATAAATAACACGACGATAAGAGTATTTGCATTATGTAGAGAGAGCATTTAATATTCTTTGTATAGAGAGAACACAAGTAAAACAATTAAAAAAACACAAACAAGGGAAAAATGAAAAAATGCTGTGAACAGGAAATTCACCACAGTAGAAGTAAGTATAATCTCACTAATAATCAGAGAAATTTAATCTGCAACTATAAGGAGCTGCATCTTCCGATGTTTATGAGCATAGAAGGAAATAAACACTTACTAGCTGCAGGTAAAAGTGCAAGTACTGCAGTGAAATTTGTCATTATTTATCAAACAGCTAAAAATGTGTATTTTCTTTTTATTTTTTTTTTCGAGACGGAGTCTCGCTCTGTCGCCCAGGCTGGAGTGCAGTGGCTCAATCTAGGCTCACTGCAAGCTCCGCCTCCCGGGTTCACGCCATCCTCCTGCCTCAGACTCCCGAGTAGCTGGGACTACAGGTGCCTGCCACAACGCCCAGCTAATTTTTTTGTATTTTTTAGTAGAGACGGGGTTTCACCGTGGTCTCGATCTCCTGACCTCGTGATCCGCCCACCTCAGCCTCCCAAAGTGGTGGGATTACAGGCGTGAGCCACCGCGCCCAGCCAAAATGTGTATTTTCTTTTACACTCATTAATTATCCTAGGAAATTATTCTACAGATATCATTCTCAATGTGCTGAAAGATAGAGCTTCAAAATTTTTGTTCATGGCACTTTTATTTTAGCACTTCTTTTCCATATTCAATGCTTAATAATATGGAGTCATAAAATAAGCTGTTACAAATTATATTTTGCTGCACAACAGCAGTCTTCAAAACTTTTGTTTCAAGCCCCTTTGGTATATTGTTATGCTTAGGTGTATCCGTGGGGGATTAGGTTTCAGGACCTCCCTTGGGTACTGAAATTCATGGACAACTTAAGTCCCTGATATAAATGACATATTTGCATATAACCTATGCACATCTTTCTGTATACTTTAAATCATCTCTAGATTACTTATAATACCTAATACAATGTAAATGCTATTTAAAGAGTTGTATTGTTTAGGGAATAATGACAAGAAAAGAAAGTCTGTGCATGTTCAATAAAGAAGCATTTTTTTCCCAAATATTATTGATCTTAGGTTGGCTGAATCCATAGATGTGGAACCCATGGACACAAAAGGCCGACTATATTCTTAAATGTTACTGAGAACACAAAGAAATTTCATTTATATGGGCTATATCTATTGACATATAGATATAACTGAAAAATAAGCAGTTTTAATATGTATTTATCACTAGTTAAAAATAATCATTTTGGTCAGGCGCAGTGGCTCACACCTGTAATCCTAGCACTTTGGGAGGCCGAGGTGGGTGGATCACCTGAGGTCTGGAGTTCAAGACCAGCCTGACCAACATGGGAGAAACCCCGTCTCTACTAAAAATACAAAATTAGCCAGGCGCGGTGGTGCATGCCTGTAATCCCAGCTACTCAGGAGGCTGAGACAGGAGAATCGCTTAAACCCGGGAGGCAGAGGCTGTGGTGAGTGGAGATCGTGCCATTGTACTCCAGCCTGGGCAACAAGAGTGAAACTTCGTTTCAAAAAAGTAAAATAAAAATAATTGTCATTTTAACATAATTTTTTTTTTCTTGAGACGGAGTCTCACCTGTCGCCCAGGCTGGAGTGCAGTGGCACAATCTCGGCCCTCTGCAACCTCCACTTCCTAGGTTCAAGTGATTCTCCTGCCTCGGCCTCCCAAATAGCTGGGATTACAAACACCCGCCACAATGCCTGGCTAATTGTTGTATTTTTAGTAGAGATGGGGTTTCACCATGTTGGTCAGGCTGGTCTCAAACTCGCGACCTCAGGTGATCCACCCACCTCAGCCTCCCAAAATTCTGGGATTACAGGCGTGAGCCACTGCACCTGGACCATTTATTAAATATAACTACATTTTTTAAATGAAAAAGAGTGAGAAGATCTCATTGTTTTACATTTTTGCCAAGCTCTAACAACTGGCTTAATATTAATAGAAGACAGCTGGATTCTCATATCTGCTTCTGCATTAAATCTGTTGCCATGTTTTAGAAAGCTTGACTATACATTCATAAATGAATCAGAGTGAAAAAAGTAGATGACGTCTTAGTATTACTATGACAATTTTTATACCTTGAAGATCCTCCCAAGAGAGTCTCAAGAATCTCCAAGGGTACTTGGGCCATAATTTGAGAATTTCTGCTATACAGTATAACCACTAAAAATACTTTTAAGGACTAGAAATGTCATAGAAATGTATTACTGACTACTAAATGAAAAATAGTGTTATAAAACAGTACATATTGCATAATCTTTTTTATTGTGGTAATGTATATATAACAAAATTTACCATTTTAATCATTTTAAGTATACAGTTCAGTAGTATTAAGTACATTCACATTGTCCTATCTTTTATATATGAATTTTTTACAATGAAAGAATATAGAATTTTGTTAAACACTGGATATGGAAGCAATGGGATTGTGTTTAACTTTAATCTTGTCTGTATTTTTAAATTTTTTCTTCAATGAACATATACTGTATAATTTATAATGCAAAAAAAAAATTTTGTTTTAAGTCAAGGATGGATGACAGATGCTTCAAGGAGGAAGTGTTAATTGTCATGTTTTAGAGAAATTATGTAGAGCAGGGGTCCCCAACCCCCAGGCCATGGACTGGTACAGGTCCATGGCCTATTACGAACCAGGCCACACTAGGAGGTGAGTGGCAGGTGAGTGAGTGAAGCCTCATCTTTATTTACAGCCTCTCCCCATCACTAGCACTACTGCCTGAGCTCCGCCTCCTGTCAGACCAACAGCTGCATTAAATTCTCATAGGAATGCGAAACCTATTGTGAACTACACATGCAAGGGATCTAGGTTGCACGTTCCTTATGAGAATCTAATGCCTGATGATCTGTCACTGTCTCCCATCTCCCCCAGATGGGACAATCTAGTTGCAGGAAAACAAACTCAGGGCTCCCACTGATTCTACATTATGATGAATTGTGTAATTATTTCACTATATATTACAATGCAATAATAATAGAAATAAACTGCCCAATTAATGTAATCACTTGAATCGTCCTGAAACTACCCACCCCCTAGTCTGTGGAGAAGTTGTCCTCCATTAAACCAGTCCCTGGTGGCAAAAAGGTTGGGGACCACTGATGTAGAGTGACAACTGAGCTGCTTTTTGACTTGCAATTGTGACTTCAGTCATTCAGGAGGATAAAATCCTCTGAATGGAGAAATCAGAATAGGCATGAGAAGCTGAGAAAGGATGAGTTTTGTTTTGATGGATGGGTATGAACTAAGGAGGATATTCCAGGCTAGGAAAAAGACCTGAACAAAAAATAGTAATGGGAAAGCAGGGCACGATAGGGAGCAAAGTGGTTCATTCAGCTGGGCCCCCAGTCCATGTGTGTGTCTTTAGAGGAGGAGAATACCAGGCCTGCTGAGCATGTATGGAATTTAGATTTTACACTGTGGGCTATGAAAAGCAATCAAAGCTTCATGACATGATTAAAGCAGTATTTGGGGAGATCTATTCTGTACAATCTGAATTTAAGGTGAACAAGACCAAAATAAGTAAAATTCACTAGGAAAAAAAAGCTATAATGCAGAGGTTAATACAAATTTAAATGCAGGAAACGGAGGGTGAAGGGGAATGGAAGAGAACAGTGGTGGTAATAGACTAATGGACAGGGAAGGAAGAGAGAGATAATAGTATTTCATTTAAACTTTTATTAACAAAGTATTCATTCAGGTATCACTTGGTTTGGCCAAATTCTATACTATTTGTTTAATAGACAGTGATTTGAAGTCTAGGATGATATTATTTCCAGAGATATTTACAGCTGTTAAAATTATTTCACTAGACTGTTTTTAAAATTTTAAAATTGGATTGATTTCTTAAAGTAGTATTTTGGAGAATTATTGTGGAATTATCACTTGTTTTAATGCATTTTTTTCTACTTAGTATTTTTATTGTATATATTTAGAGTGTAAAACATGATGTTTTGATATGCATAGTGAAATACTTAGTGCAATGCATTTTCTTTATTTAAATAGTGAGTTAATTTCAGTGCCTCTTTGGGGATTCACTAGTTTTATTGGCTTGCTTCATTAATTTATGTCTAGCTTATTTCCTAATTTATTTGAAATCTTCTTTTTTCCACTTATATATTTTGTCACCAAAATTCAATGAGGAAAAACAGATTCTTGGTTTCAAATTCTAATAATGCTCTATACATGAATGACACTAAGAAAAGATAATATAAACATATAAACAATTATTTGATGCACTGAGTCTAATTTTCTGAAATGGATTTTTTTTTCTTTTTTTTTTGCCAGGCATGGTGGCTCACGCCTATAATCCCAGTACTTTGGGAGGCTGAGGCGGGAGGACCACTTGAGCGAAGGAGTTTGAGACCAACTTAGGCAACATAGTGAGACTTTATCTCTACAAAAAAAGTAAAAAAAAAAAAAAAAAGCCAGGCCTGGTGGTGTGCACCTGTAGAGCCAGCTACTTGGGAGCCTGAGGTGGGAAATTGCTTGAGTCTGGGAGATGGAGGTCTCAGTGAGCCCTGGGTGACAGAGTGAGACTCTGTCTCATAAAATTAAATTAAATTAATAAAATAAATAAATAAATTGGATTTTTTTTTTAAGACGGAGTCTCACTCTATTACCCAGGCTGGAGTGCAGTGGCGTGATCTCAGCTCACGGCAAACTTTGCTTCCCAGGTTCAAGCGATTCTCCTCCCTCAGCCTTCGGAGTAGCTAGGATTACAGGCACCCACCAGCACACCTGACTAGTTTTTATATTTTTAGTAGAGATGGGGTTTCACCGTGTTGACCAGGCTGGTCTCGAACTCCTGACCTCAGGTGATCCACCTGCCTCAGCCTCCTAAAGTGCTGGGATTACAGGCGTGAGCCACCATGTTCAGTCTTGGATTTTTATGTGGAAGTTTTAAATATTTTGTTTTGTTTTGTTTTTGTTTTTGTTTTTAAATCAGATCATCTAAAATGCAGTTGGAGTTTGACACTTTAAGGACTAATACTGTAACTTTTTAAATAGGACCTATTCTTTTTTTAATACTTTGATTTTTCAAAAGAAAATGTTTAGTGAACAAAATAAGGCAGAAGTCTTTAACTCACTGAGGTGCTATTCATTACTTATTTGTTTTTTAAGTTCCAGGTAGATGTGCAGGGTGTGCAGGTTTACATAGGTAAACGTATGCCATGGTGGTTTGCTGCACCTGTCAACCCATCACTTACATATTAAGCCCCGCGTGCATTAGCTGTTTTTCCTGATGCACTCCCTCCCTCCAACAGGCCCCAGTGTATGTTGTTCTGCTCCCAGTGTCCATGTGTTCTCTTCGTTCAGCCCCACTTATACGTGAGAATATTTGGTATTTGATTTTCTGTTTCTGCATTAGTTTTCTATGGATAATGGCTTCCAGCTCCATCCATGTCCCTAAAAAGGACATGATCTTGTTCCTTTTTACGACTGCATAGCATTCCATGGAGTATGTATACCACATTTTATTTATCCAGTCTATCATTGATGGGCATTTGGGTTCATTCCATGTCTTTGCTATTGTGAGTAGTGCTGTGGTGAACATACATGTGCATGTATCTTTATAATAGAATGATTTATATTTTGAGGTGTATATACCCACTAATGGGATTGCTGAGTCAAATGGTATTTCTTTTCTAGATCTTTGAGGAATCACCACACTGTCTTCCACAATGATTGAACTAGTTTACATTTCCACCAACAGTGGAAATGTGTTCTTTTTTCCTTAACCTTGCCAGCCTCTGTTGTTTCTTGACTTTTTAGTAATCGCTCTTCTGACTGGCATGAGATGGTATCTCCTTGTGGTTTTGATTTGCATTTCTCTAATGATGAGTGATGTTGAGCTTTTTTTCATGTTTGTTGGCTACATAAACGTCTTCTTTTGAGTAGTGTCTGTTCATGTCCTTTGCCCACTTTTTAATGGGGTTGGTTTTTTCTTGTAAATTTGTTTAAGTTCCTCGTAGACTCGATATTAGACCTTTGTCAGTTGGATAGATTGCAAAAATATTCTCCTGTTCTGTAGGTTGTCTGTTCACTCTGATGATAGTTTCTTTTGCTGTGCAGAAGCTCTTTAGTTTAATTAGATCCCAGTTGTCAATTTTTGCTTTTGTTGCAATTGCTTTTGGTGTTTTCATCATGAAATCTTTGTCCATGCCTATGTCCTGAATGGTATTGCCAAGATTTTCTTCTAGGGTTTTTATAATTTTGGGTTTTATATCTAAATATTTAATCCATCTTGAGTTAATTTTTGTATAAGGTGTAAGGAAGGGGTCCAGTTTCAGTTTTCTGCATATGGCTAGCCAGTTCTCCCAGCACCATTTATTAAATAGAGAATCCTTTCACCATTGCTTGCTTTTGTGAGGTATATTGAAGATCAGATGGTTTTAGGTGTGCAGTCTTATTTCTGAGTTCTCTATTCTGTTCCATTGGTCTATGTGTCTGTTTTTGTACCAGTCCCATGCTGTTTTGGTCACTGTAGCCTTGCAGTATAAAGTCAGGTAGCGTGATACTTCCAGCTTTGTTCTTTTTGCTTGAGATCGTCTTGGCTATTTGGGCTCTTTTTTGGTTCCATATGAATTTTAAAAAGACTTTCTAATTCTATGAAGAATGTCAGTGGCAGTTTACTGAGAATAGTATTGAATCTATAAATTACTTTGGGCAGTGTGGCCACTTTAACAATACTGATTCTTCCTATTCATGAACATGAGATGTTTTTCCAGTTGTTTGTATCCTCTCTGATTTCTTTGAGCAGTGGTTTGTACTTCTCTTTGAAGAGGTCCTTCATTTCCCTTGTTAGCTATATTCCTGGACTTATTCTTGATAACACAAACAATTATTACTTCCCCTTATTTTCATTTTAAATATATTTTCACTTATTTATTTACAGGGTCAATTCAAAAT
The DNA here is from genome assembly GCF_006542625.1 of Nomascus leucogenys. Lineage (NCBI taxonomy): Eukaryota > Metazoa > Chordata > Mammalia > Primates > Hylobatidae > Nomascus > Nomascus leucogenys. The sequence continues at coordinate 71,561,806 of NC_044389.1, read as the reverse complement.
AAAAACACTTCACTTGGTGTTAAAGCAAATTAATGTTACCAGCCAGTATATTGACATTAAGAGATTTTTATGCTTGCGCTTGGTATTTCATGTCTCAGGAATATGAAGAGTTATTTTATGTTTTATAGACATAGAATCAGCCAGTCAGTTACCATATCACACTAAATAATTTTGACACGTCTCTAAGGAAGCCCTGCTAAAGCCTGCTTCTCCGCTGTCAGGAAATATCATTTAACAAGGTGAAAGTTCACGGGGACAATTTAAGGCAGCTGATCTCAGGTGTGGTAGCAGCTGTTGTGCGGGATGTGACTTATTTTATGAGAACAGAAACACTATTATCCGGACTCCCACGGGAGATTTGGAGAAAGTCATGCCCAGAGAGTCCCATTCCAGGAAAATGTGCTTGAAGCACTTATTTATTGGCAATAATCACTAACTGAAAGTCCATCTGGCAAAACTGTGGATTTTTCCCTGTCCCAGAAAGTTGAGGAACAATTACATAAGTTGTCTCGAAAATTTTATTTTTAACCACTTTTTATGGAGAATTTTATAGTCCCTCAGTTCTTACAAGAAATTCACTTAAAAAAAAAAAAGCATCCACATGAATTTCTATACAACTTTGCTACTTCATGTACCATGAATAAGTGCTTGTCTTTTGATTTGAAATCAGTACTTCATCTTTTTGGGGAATGTTTTGAATTTATTTTCTGTGTTTGAAATGTTGGAGCCAGTTAGTTGGTGAAGAAGGGAACCCTGAATCATGCACTTCCAGCTGTGGAGGCCTTTAAACCCCACCTCTCTTAGCAGCTCTTCCCTCCCGTCTTCACTGACAGCTTGACAAGATTTTAGAATCCAAATGAATGAACACCGTGAGCCATTTGGGAGTCCAGCAAGCCTACTCAGATAGATTTTAATGAAGTAAGCCCATATCAGTTTTAAAAGCAAGATACATCATCAGAATTAAAGAGGGGTGTCTTTGGAAATACAATGATACAATTTCTATCTCTATGGGATATTTTTCTTCTGCAATCTTATATAGACTGGATAAATCTAATAAATAAATAAGGAAACACATTAAATTATGATGATTTTATTGTTTTTATTTTGGTCTTCAGTAATGCAAGCATATTTATTTCACTGTTACTCAAGAAAATAGTAGTACCTAACTAGAAATCCATTATTCCTACTAGCCTCAGCTTGAGTGTCACTATTTGCTTTCTAAAACCAGCTTTTTATATGGTTTTGTAATTATTCCTTAAGAAATACTTGAGCTTCCTTACATAAAACAACTCACATACCACCTGTTATTGCCATATATTAGTTTTTTAAAGAGGAATACAATTAAGAATACAATTTAAAACTTGATTTTCCATCTGTTTTTTCTTTGCACCTTCCTCTTTCCTCTAACACCCCACCTGCACGACGTCCTTCCCCCACTTCAACTGGCTCCTGCCACTCAGTAGCAGAAGAAGTTTGTTATGGTCCAGTGTATGCCTCAGTGTTCAGCCATTATGTAAGACTGTGTAGCCATTATTGAATATATATATATACACACACACATATAAATATAAACCTCTGGTGAGAAGAAAGGATCCTTTATTTCCCATATCCAACCAACAATATGTATATTAGTAAGTAAGGATAATACTTTATTATTTTGAGGGGCTACTGAATGTTGGAAAAGGTATGGACACTGGCATTTAGATACTGGCTCCATGTCAGCCACTTACTAGCTGAGCATTCACATTAAATGACTTCTTCATTTCCGCATCTGTTAAAATGAGCACAGCATAAATTCACAGTAAATACTTGCTGCTTTACCTACACGCACTCCTCTGGTTTCTTCTCCCTTTTTTATTGACGTTTTGTTGTTGTTGGTAATGATGATGATATTGTCCTGTAAGCCCAGAAATCCACTAGTGTTTTAACACAGTTTGCTGGAAAACTAGTTTACTCAGGATCTTGTATAACAACACCAGAATATCTAAATTATATGTGCACTAAAAATCTTGGCTTCATGATTCTAAATAACTCATGTTAGATTTAGTCCTTACCATTTATAAATACCATGTATCTTTTGGAGGGCATTGCTCCTTAGTGTGTTTTAGAAAGATTGACAAGAATATGAGGAAGAACTCTTGCCTGAGACTCACTCTGTCACCTAGGCTGGAGTGCAGTGGCACAATCATGGCTCACTGCAGCTTCAACTTCCTGGGCTGAAGCGATCCTTCCACCTCAGCCTCCCAAGCAGCTGAGACCACAGGCACATACCACCATACCTTGCTAATTTTCTTTTTTGTAGGGATGAGATCTCACTTTGTTGCTTAGGCTAGAAGGACCTTCTTATCAAACTTGTAAGAAATAAATTATTTTAATATATCACTATATCTTAGGAAATAAGCCTATCTGATTTTAAAACAATATCTGAAAATACGTTACTGTGGCCAAGAAATGTTCTTGGTTCTTTGGTTGTTTTCACTTGATATTGAAATTAAAAGAAACACAGCCACATGGTTTTTGTTGCTCTTGATAGGACAAGAGCAAATGCAGATATTGCCAAACACTTGGAAACTGCTGAAGAAGTTATGTAAGAAAATTAGAAATCTGCGAGCCAGCTAAAACGTGGAAAAGGAAATTGACAACCTAGGAGAAACTGGATAATGTAGAATGTTTAAAAGGTTTCAGAAGTTTTGGATAGAATCTTACTTTTAGCACATCTGTGATTGCACATCAGTGTATAACCCAGGTAGTTTATTCCTTAAGCCAGTTATTTGTTAGTATTATTTTTCATTTGAACCTACATGTGGCATCCAGTTTATCTTATGTGTAGCCCTACAGTAGAAAGTGTTAAAAAGTGGGTAGAATATTGCTTGATAAGTTTAAATCTAATAAAAGGAGCTATACTTCAGAATCTATAGAAGAGTAATTGATGTATCCATTAATTCATTCTGCACTTATTGAGTGTTCTGTGTTAGGGCTGCAGGAAAGATACAGTTCCTGTTGTGGAAAACTTGCATTCCAAAAGGAAGATAATATATACAGTAGATTCAAATAATAATAAAACTGTACAGGAAAAAAAGATAAATATCATCATCAATACAAAGGGCTGTATGACTTTAAAAGGTCAAGAGATTTCTTTGGCCAAACATAGTGGCTCACACCTATAATCCCAACACTTTGAGAGGCCAAGGTGAGAGGACTGCTTGAGCCCGGGAGTTCAAGACCAGCCTGGGCAACATAGTAAGAACCCCATCTCTACAAAAAGTAAATTATCCAGGCATTTTAGCATGCACCTGTGGTCTCAGCTACTCAGGAGGCTGAAGTGGGAGGCACACTTGAGCCCAGGAGGTAAAGGCTGCAGTGAGCTGTGATGGTGCCTGCCATTACACTCCAACCTGGACAACAGAGAGATACCCTGTCTCAAAAACAAACAAACAAAGATTTCTTTCAATTAGCCTAGACCTAAAGTATAGGTAGGATTTTTCCTGAAGGGAATGAAATGGGAAAATATTCCAGACAGAGGGAACAGCATGAGCAAATATTTAGGATAGAAAAATTCAGGGCAGATTTGAAAATAGTGACCCTCTGGAGTTGTTTCATCAGGGGAGGTTTAAGCAGCTGAACTGGAGAGGCAAATTGGGGTTAATAGGTGGAATGTTCTAGTCATCACATTAAAAGGATTGGGGTTCATGTAAGAGGTGGTTGGGAGCTATTGAAGATTTTGAGTACAAAAATGAGTTACCAAATCACAAGCATGGTAGGAAGTTGACTAATAGTGAAATATGTGCTATGGTGGCAGAAAGAATATTTTGAACGTTATCCTAAGAGTAAGATAACCTAGGCAGATTGATTAAAGAAACATGACAGGTCAATCAATAGATTTGGTTGAGGGTAGGAGAGGAGAGGGAGGAGTAAAGATGACTCATGGTTTGAATCTGATTCACAAAGGGAATAATTACATCATTATCAAGAAGGGCCAGGAGGAAGAGAAATTTGGAGATCAGATGATATGAAGTCTTGAATGTTTGATTGGATTGATAATACTAACAACTATTGAGCACTTAACTATTTGCCAGGCACTATTCTATGTATTTTACATGCATGGCCTCATTTATTCCTCAGAGCAGCCTCAGAGCTTTTAAACAACCTGCCCAAGTTTGCACTGCCTGTCAGGGGCGAAGTCAGGATCCAGCCCCCAGAGGTGTAATTCCAGCGCCCAATTTATTGAATGCGTGTATTGAATGGTTTTGGGCTTGGAGGCAGGGCTAAACGAGGAGGAAAGACAGATGAAATAAAAGGCGAATGTTGATCAGGAAGGTTTGGTGAATTCCCAAGAAAGATCACAGAGAACCAAAGACTTTCAGAAAACTGAAGGTGAGTGTTTCAGAAAAGTCAAGAGTAGGAGAGGATCTAAGAAAAGGCATTTGGATTTAGTGGTCAAGAGACCCTTGATGGCCTTAAAAGCAGTTTTGGAAAAGTGGTAAAGGTCGAAGTCCATTGGCATGGGATGGAGGAATAAGTAATTTATGAGGAAGTGGAGGCAGCAGAGATAGATTTGTGGGAAGTCTGTAAGTGGGAAGGAAGAGGGAAATAGCTCTGCAGCACCAGAGGGTAGGACTGCTGAGAAGCACTTTCTAATACTGAGGGACACTCACTTGGTTGCCTGTCAGAAGGGAGGAGAAGTGAGTAGCGAGGGGCGGATTTAAGATGTAGGAGAGACCAGGCTTCTTCCAGAGGAAGGAGAAAATGATGAGATCCAATATACAGATAAGAGGCGTGAGACCTATATGTGAGGACCCTTTCTCCTAAACCAAGAGGAAGTCAAAAAGAGTCAGGCAAGATGTGTGTTGGAGTGGGAACAGGGTGGTAGGTGGAGCAGAGAGGACCAAAGGCACTCGCTTATATTTGACGATCTTGATTGTCTCAGTCAATTGGCAGGTGAAATAATTAGTGAGTGAGAGAGGTTCTGTTTTGTGGCACTGGAGAAGATTTGAAGCAGGAATGCAGTGAACAGTCAAAGATAATAAAAAAGGTTGTAACACAGTATTGTGGTTCAAACTAAGTTTAAGTATTATGAATTTTTAGTATAACTAGTTACCAAGTTATGAGATTTTCTTTTGCAATTGTTAGCACTCTGGCAATAGACAGCCCAGATGGCAGGACTTATAAAGGGGGAAGAAGTGAAAGATGCTAGGGAGCCCATTTTAGAAATAACTAAATGCTCAGGAGGGTCAGGAATGGGCTTTTTTTTTTTTTTTTTTTTTTAACCCTATGTGCCAGTTGGTTTGATTGCAGGCTATCCTCTGTGGACATCACAAAACAGTTGGAGCTGAACAGAGAGCTAAGTGAAAAGGCAGAGGAATGGGAGAGGGAGAAGTAGTGGGGGTTAAGAGGGATGCACATTAAGGGGCTCAGTGAAAGGGAAATGTAGCCAGGGAAATGCAGTTGAAATACCGTGTTTGAAAAATTAGAAGTGACAGAGGTCATGAATGGCACTCCCACTCCCTAACTATGCACTGACAAGAGGATGTTAGAAATAGAAATAAGAAAGGTATTTAAGTGATCAAGAACTCTGGCAGTGGCTGGGGTAGAGAGAAGGGGCTGCAATCAGGTACAAATTCAGAAATGATTATCAAATAATGCCCCCAAAATAGATCAAAAACCATAAAAAGGAGGAATTGTTATAAATGATGGAGACTGGAAAAAGCATGTAGTTATTGAGTTACAGCATTAATTAATTTTTTAAAAAAACATTGACATTTTATGTAATGTGGCATGTTAGAGGAATGTTGATAGGGCAACTTAATTTATTAGGAAATATATGTGAAATCTAATATTAAATGTAAATTGCAACTCAATTTAACATATTTTGAATGTATTGAGTGTTGTAGTTCAACTTAACACTTTTTTTAATGCTGGGTCCTTTATTATTGAGCTTTTATGTCTGTTTTAGCCAGGTAGTATTAATGTGCTATAAAATTCAGAAAGGACAAAATAATATTTCTGTCACTTGGATGTCAACTATTTCTGAAAATATTTGTATAAGATATTTAAAACATTCATGCCAGGCATGGTGGCTCACGCCTGTAATCTCAGCACTTTGGGAGTCTGAGGCAGGTGGATCATTTGAGGTCAGGAGTTCGAGACCAGCCTGACCAACATGGTGAAACCCCATCTCTACTAAAAATACAAAAATTAGCGGGGGCGTGGTGGTGAGCACCTGTAATCCCAGCTACTCAGGAGGCTAAGACAGGAGAATCACTTGAACCTGGGAGGTGGTGATTGCAGAGAGCTGAGATCACGCCACTGCACTCCAGCCTGGGTGACAGAACAAGATTCCATCTCAAAAAAAAAAAAAAAAAAATTCACACAGAATAGAGTCAGCACTGTGGTTCCACAGTTCCTCTATATAGCAACAAGTTCCAGAGTAGACAGGAGAAATCCCGAATCCAGTTTCTGTTCTGACACTACCTTTCCATGTAAATTTGAACAGGTTATTTTCTAGTACCAAGTTTACTCATCAATAAAATAGATATTATGATGTATAATGGTGATTTTCTACCTCAAGCAGCTATTTAAAGTGTTAAGCTTACGCCTATAATCCCAGCACTTTGGGAGGCCGAGGTGGGCGGATCACCTGAGGGCAGGAGTTCGAGACCACCCTGGCCAACATGGTGAAACCCTGTCTCTACTAAAAACACAAAAATTAGCCAGGTATGGTGGCGGGCACCTGTAATTCCAGCTATTCGGGAGGCTGAGAAAGGAGAATCGCTTGAACCCAGGAGGTGGACGTTGCAGTAAGCCGAGATTGTGCCACAGCACCCCAGCCTGGGTGACAGAGCAAGATTCCATCTCAAAAATAAATAAATAAATAAATAATAAAGTGTTAAGCAAGAGTTAAAGTCATTTTTTAAAATAAAAACGGTATGCAAATATATGGAACTAAGTTATGTTACTAGAAAATCAAATTAGAATTTGTAAATCTAGAATCAAAAAAGTATAGACAATTTCAGTTGAAATAAGTTTGGGGTTAAATCAACTCCTTTTGTTTTAAAAGGCTGATTTTAGTTACTGATAGTTTATCATTATGTATGATGACAGTTTTAGGATGGCAAATCTATTTTCATAAACACAGATTATTTAGTCAGACAATGAAAATGTTTTTATTAGCAGGTATAGCAAAGAAAAGCAGATGCCTTATAATAAATAGGACCTTGTGTTCTAAATTCAGAATTATGAGTGGTCTGTATAAAATCGGGGAAAAATTACAGGGGAAGGGGATACCTCATGCCTACAAGCCCTCACTGTTTCTGAATGTCATGTTCCTTCTACTACTAGAAGCGATGGTCTGGACTATGTTGTAATTTTTTACAACTCATGATGTGAAAAAAATATCATGTAAATATGTTTCTGCTATTTTTCTTTAAATGTATAAAATCTATGGATTAGGAATTATGTTCCTAAAAATAACCCTGTGGTATTCCACACCAGAGAAGAAGTTGTAAGGGGAAGGTGATAATTAACAAATATTTAGAAGACTTTATGGAAAAACTGATTTTGTGTTACCTATAAAAAAAATAAAAAGCAACCCCCTCCAAAATGCTGTTGATGTTCATGGAGAAAAATAACTGTGTAAACACATTCGGTTTTATAAGAATAAAATGCAGAAATAGTAAGTTGAAACAATTTTCATGAGAGTGGATTCTGATCCCTTAAGAACTTGGGCAGAGACTTAGGGCACGTATCCTCCCCAGAAGTGGAGCTACGTGCCCTGGGTGATGTCACCAGCGACTAGTAACCACCGCAGTGTAAACAAACATCAGCAGGAAATACATGTGGGTAGGGCAAGGGTCTAGAGGCATGCTTTCCTTCTAGAAAAGTCTCACGCCTTTCAAGGCTAGTGTTTTTGTTTTGTTTCGTTTTAAGGAAGAAAGGGGACGCAACATAACTCTTGCCTACTGCTACAGAAACCTTTAGTTTCGTGGGCAGTGTCTTTCCTTGACAAATGGAATCCTTGCTGGCAGTCTCTGTAATGTTGAGAAGTACAGGACTCTTGGCTCTTGCTGCAGTTATTGGTTGCTTGCCCCAGACTGAAAATCTTGTCTGTGGAACTGCTCGGAGGAAAGTTTCAAGTTACCAGAACTAGGCAAGCCCACTGAGGAGCAGGAGCAGGAGGAGAGAAGGAGGAGGAGGAAGAGGAGGAGGAGGGACCATTGAGGAGCAGAAGGAGTAGGGTGCGGGGGAGGAGGAGGAGCGCCTTTAGTGCTGCAGCAGCTGCTGCTCTGATTGGCCCGGTGGTTCAGCTGCTTCCCTGGAACAAAAGGTCAAAGTGGACTGCAGTGTAAATGTAGAGAAGCAGCCGATAAAATAGCATTGCCTGAAGAAGTTTGGAGGCTGAGAGCAGCAGTAGACTGGCCAACTGCAGAGCAAGTTGTTTCTCCAGCCGTGCGGTGCAGCCTCATGCCCCCAACCCAGCTTAGCCACTGTAAGAAGACGCTTACTGTACAGACGACCAAACTTGCCGTGGAAGAGACAGTTGTGAGATTCCCTTGCAAATTCACATACGAGAATGGCTTGTGAAATCATGCCTCTGCAAAGGTAGTATTCATTCCTATTTTATTTTATTTTGCTATGTGTTTTTTGAGTGGTATCAAGCCATATAACTTTGCCAGTACTTGGCATCTTTTAGTAACATGCTGCAAAGTGTGTAGAGTCCATTGTACATATGGTTCCTCCCTAAGAACAGAAAAATTTAAATATTATACTGCTCTTTTACTGACATGTTGCCCAACTTCTCTTTTTCACTTGATTCTTGTATTTCGTTATATCCTTCTCTGAATGGAAATGAATATAAGAAAATACCTTTGAAATCTGAAGAAAAACATAGACTGAGAAGTACAATGAGCGAGTTTATAATAAAAACTGAATCAGCTTATTAGCAGTGTTTCTGCTAAGGCTATTTTAAAGGATGTTGATAGGCTGAAGACCTTTTGAAAATGCATCACAAGATTCTTCTCTTCTGGAGTTCAGATCTAGGCAAGGATTTTCCATGAATAAGTACATCATAATATGTGAGAATAAATGTTAAGGATAGCATTTCCCCTTCAGTAATTCCAGACAGGTTTATTACACAAATAGCATTTTTTAAAACTGCTTGGTAAGAATGATTGAGCGCAAGACTGTTTTTGTTCCTTCATGACTATAATATAGATTGTGGGGCTGGGGGGAGCGAAGGAGTTATACCAACGCAGAGAAAGGTAAATTTAAACAAAGGGGCTTATGAAAAAGAACACTGTTGGTGAACTAAGAAGTGAAGAATGTAGGCATGGAGAGGGCCTCAGGGCTGCCCAAGGTCACATTTTAGGATTTTAAACATTACTTTTGCTAATCATATTGTCCTATTTCAACTTCAACTGCTTTACATGCAGTGGCATTTCATTCCATAGAAATATTTCATTTAGGAAAACTATAGAAGGTTTTATTAGTAAAAAAAATTTTAAATCAAATAGTAAATGCGGTTTATTTAAGGATAAAAAAAACTAGACAAAAACTAATTTCATTTTTAAAAACCATACCACAAATATTTCAGTGGATGTTTTTGTTTTTGCAATGAAAAGCAAGGTTTAAAACATTGCTTATTTGCAAAATGGTTTGTATAGATACTTACAGGGAGATAAAACAGTATAGTCATTTTTCCTTCACTGTACTAACAAGGACACTGTCATGGGAACCTGATGGGGGTGTCCAAAGAGTTCCTTTTGTAAAAATTAAGAATCCAAGGGAGCAGAAAGTGGTTTACAAATATATCTAAAATTTTTCTATGTGAACTCAGTGAAAATGTCCACATGCTTAAAGCTTGTGAGAGCCTAAAACACTTTGTGGAGTCTTAATTTGGTTTCCAACTTTAAAGTTGGAGACATTTTTCCCCTTATAATGACATCAGTTCTTAAGGGTTTTAAGCGAATTGTATTCTAGATAAGAATATTGGCTACTACTGAACTCTGTAATAGCAAGCCACTTGATGCTATAATAACTGTTAAGAAGAAAATAGATCTTTATACTGTTAAAACATTGTTTAGGCAGTCAAAACGATTAAAGGTAAAATAAAACCATCATTATTTCCTGGAAATTATTTTGTATTTTTAGTCATGATTAATGAACCTAGTAGGAATAAATGCAGGAATAATTTGAATTTGCATTCAAGAATGTTGAGTTGCTACTTTTGTTTCTTTGCATTACCATTCTGAAGAGCGCTGTTTTGTGCATTCACTGCCGCAATGTTTACCCAGCTCTTAGAGTTTAATTTGACTGATTTCCCTGCAATCTTTACTGGCAGCCTGTACCTACCTTTGATTATAAACCTCCTGAAGGTAAGGACCAGGTTTGTGCGGTTGTCTTTGTTAAGCGTGCCTTGTGAATTTAAGCATTTATGTAGAAAACTTTCCCGCCCTTACGTGTAATTGTTTCTTCAAATCCCAGTTTGATATTTTGGCTATTGATTTCTGTGACTCTCATGGTAATGATGACTATTGATGACTCTCCCCACAGTTATGGGCCTGAAGCAGGAGGGTTCCAGACCCTTAGCAGTATTCTTGGAATGAGTGCTTTGTTCCATTCTGTTTAAGAGCACCAAGGGATAGAAACTACATTGAAACTGGATGTGTAAAAGAATAGCTTTAAATAGCAGCTAAAGAAATTCATGCTCACTGTTTGTATTTAGCAGAGAGTTCAATGCTTCTCATACTTTGAGTGCATGAGAATTACCTAAGGAACTTATTTTTAAAATCAAATCCTTCCTGTTGCCCTCCTTCCCTAGACTCACTGCATCCAAATCTGGAGGTAGCAGGGAGAGTATCTGCATTTTAACAAGCTTCCTAAATCTAATGCAGATGGTCCACCCGTAGAGAAACACTGATCTAAATTCTAGTTAATGATTATAGCGCGTATAAACCTAGTGACAGCTGGCATATATAGGAATCTAGCATTATACTACTCAACATCTCCAAATAGCATATTTAATATCTGACCTTATGTGAGGATTTTTTCATAATTGATGGTTTCATTTCCTAAATTGTTAGTTTTACCTATTAAAACAAAACATACTTAGAGTGTTGTTTAATATTTTCTCTTTGACTGAACACTACTCTACTGCCAGTGATCCTAAGGTAATTAAGACACAGCTCTCCTTCAAAGAGGTCACATGCTAGTTAGGATGCAGACACATTACCAGACAATTACAGTACCATGTGGTGAATTCAGTAATACACAGTATGATTAGCATAGTAATAATAGAGATGTGCCTAGATGGATAATATTATCCTGTGTATTGTTTAACCCTGTGTAAGTGTGTGATTTTATTAGGGGCATGTTTGTACCCTAATGTCTACTTAACTTACAGTTTTCATAAATGCCTCTTTAGCCTTTCTTAGCATATTTTGAGAGCATATAGAAGATATGTTGTTACTGCTAATCTGTAGCCAAGATGAGAGTAACAGATAAGGTCAAAAACTAAAAATGAAATAAAATGTGTCTTGCTATCTGTTTATTACTGAATGTTATTGGCAGAGTTTCCAGGATGGAGTTGGCTGTTTAGAAACTCATGATCTTTAGAAAAAACATGGCAGAGGCTGAATGTTTAAATCACAACCTTCTGTAAAATCCTCAGTTCTTAATGATTCACTACATGGCTTAAAGACAGGATCTTATTAACTCTCTCTATTGAGATAATTAAACAGTCCCACTTATTTTTTAAAATACTAAAATATTTACATACTACTTATAGCTAATAATGAAACTCAACATAGTGTATCAACTTATATGGATATTCTTACCATCTGAAAAAGTTCCTTGAGAAAAATAAAATAGTATCAGAAATAAAGGGAGAAACTATATTAAACTAAGAATTGAAATGTAAGTTTTCTCAGGTGACTAAATTTACCTTCTGTCACTAATGAGATAATCTGTTTTGTCAGATCTCAGGCTTAGTTTGTACCACAGGCTCTTTGTACAATTCATATTTCATTGAGTTTTCTTCCCCTTGGATATTGTGGGTCTGTAGGTGGGGATCTCTATTTTATGTACAGAAAGATTCAAGCAGGCTAAGATACAAAATTTTGACTCTGTGTCATATCTATGACAAAACTCTCAACTTTCATTGCAATATTTTAATTTGCTAGACTAACTTTCCAGTAAACTAACTTAATTTATATCCACAAGGAATAATGATGGCAGATGAGATGAAGTTATGAACCTGTGAGTGCTGATGATTGATGTGGATTCCTTTGATTTCAGTGCATTGACATCTGCTTTCATGTGTTGGCATCCTGTTCTTTCCTGGGTTTGTCTACCAAAATGAGAAGCTGAAATCAATCATGTCTATGTAATTATTTTTTTCATGTAGCAAATAATGATATCCAGTGTATACTATCAAATATTTGTTTTATGATGGTGAAGCACATCATAATTCCAAATTGGAATGGCTTTTCTTCAAAAAATACTTAAAGGAAGACGATTAATAAACATGTATTAGTGACCCAACATCTAAAAGTTTCACTGAAGCTTCTTATCAGTAGAATTCATCAGTTCTTCTTAAGCATTGGTCTTTAGAATATCCTTTTGCCAACGTAAACGTTGATAACATGGGGATGATATGGGAGTTCACCAGGGAAGAACCCAGGTAATGTTGGGCCAGCTTGTGAGTTTCTGTGTGGTGTTAGAGAGCCCTCTACTGCTTGTGGAGATGACACCTTTCAGTTAATTTATCTAGAAGTCTGTTTCTCCTAATCTGTTGGCACTCTGGTAGCACTCCTGGCACTGCCCCCTCCCTCCACAAACACAGCCTAGGAGGGAGTTAAAAGCTGCCTCACTTCAAATCTGGGCCAGTGCCTATGGGTTGTATGTCTTAATTTATTCTTCATCACTGTCACTGAGAACAAATAAGATCTCTGTGGGCTCTGTTCTCACATGATGGTTGAATTACCCATGGAGCCCAAATATTTGCTAATTACTCCACATAAAGAAGATAGCATGAACTAAGGTGAGGATATTTTCAAATTTTAGGATCATCCTGTCTAAACCACTGAAAAAGTAAAGATGTTAGCTATTCAGTACAAACCAGTGGTAAACTTGCCATCAGAAAACATATACAGACACTGACAGCTAGCTGGCCATATATGAATTTGAGCAGGTCATTTTCATTGTCTATAAGAGATGATACCACCCAAGGTACTTATTTTATGAGGGAAATTTTGGAGTTAAAGAATGTGATAGGACTAGGCACGGTGGCTCGTGTCTGTAATCCCAGCACTCTGGAAGGCCAAGTCCGGGGGGATCACTGGAGGTCAGGAGTTTGAGACCGGCCTGGCCAACATGGTGAAATCCGTCTCTACTAAAAATACAAAAAGAAAAACAAAACAAAAAAAAGTATCTGGGCATGCTGGCTTGCTCCTGTAATCCCAACTACTTGGGAGGCTGAGGCACAAGAATCACCTGAACCCTGGAGTTAGAGGTTGCAATGAGCTGAGTTCACTCCACTGCACTCCAGTCTGGGCGACAGAGGAAGACTCTGTCTCAAAAAAAAACAAAAAGTGATAGTTTCGGTTTTGTGGGTTTTGTTTTGTTTTGTTTTGTTTTGTTTGTTTTGTAAAGGATGAAACTACTCAGATGTAAAGGGTATGTTGCTTTTCTTTTAGTTTTGTCTTCTTATGCTTGCAATACATTTTCATTTCCATCAATGCAAAAGTGCTTAGCACAGTTCCGGTAGTGCTGTATCATTGCAGTGCATTTCATCACATCAATATTGGAAGATGACCTCTGGAATGGTTTGCGGGAAGTACTGTTGAAAATAGAATTGAACCAAATTTCTTGAAACTCTCAAAGCTTTCACCCTATTTTTCCTATGAAACTTACATTTGTCTGTGGTGATCAGAATGGATTCCCAATGGAATAGTATGTTCTGTATTAAACATTTTTAATGCACTATTTATTCTTACCATAAGAAGAACTAAAAGTAACTTTTTTTTTTTGAGACAGAGTGTTGCTCTGTTGCCTAGGCTGGAGGACGATCTTGGCTCACTGCAACCTCTGCCTCCTAGGTTCAAGCGATTCCCCTGCCTCATCCTCCTGAGTAGCTGGGACTACAGGCATGCACCATCATGCCCAGCTAATTTTTGTATTTTTCGTAGAGACAAGGTTTCACCATGTTGGCCAGGCTATTCTCAAACTCCTGACCTCAAGTGATCTACCCGCCTCAGCCTCCCAAAATGCTGGGATTACAGGCATGAGCCACCATGCTTGGCTATAGGAATAATGTTTTAATAGCTTTATTAAGATATAATTCACATATCATACAAATATGCAATTCAATAGTTTTGAGTATATTCACAGAGTTGTACAGTTTGCATGTAATCATATCATCAGTTTGCATGTAATCATATCATAGGTAATCTTTTGTGAGTAGTTTCTTTCCCTTGGTATGATGTTTTCAAGATTCATCCATGTTGTGGCATGTATCAATACTTCATTCTTTTTTATGGCTGAATAATATTATGATATATGGATGTAGCAAATTTTGTTTATCCATTCATCAGTTGATGGACATTTGGGTTATTTCCACCTTTTGGCTGTTATGAATAATGCTGCTATTAACATATGCAAAAGTAACTGTTGAGAATTATGAAAATATAGACTCTATTTTAGAGCCAAACGGATCCCTAGAGATAATCTAAATCATAGCTTCCATTTTCCAGATGACTGAACTCAAACACAGGGAAACAAAATGACTTGCTCAGTGACATATGTAGAAACAAATGGAAAACACTCTACACACATGTCTAAAGAATAGCCATTTGTATATGAAGTTGATGATTATGGCATGTATTTGGGATTAATAGTGGAGTTTTCCCCCATTAGAAGCTTAGTAAAGGGAAGAGTCCATTGTCATTCAAAAGATAAAAACTAGCTAACTGGCAGAGGAAACTGGACCCCTGATCTTGCTCCCATTAGCACTGAGCTCTAATATATAGACTACTTACTGCACTACAGATTAAAAGTGACTCGGGACAGGGCAGCTTAAGTTGTTTTTATGTTAGGCACGTAGCAGGTACTCAGTAAATACTTGTTGAATTGGACACTACAGAGAAATTTAATGGAAGCATATCAGAACACTATTGTCCACATAATTTCTAAAGCTTTCCATATAAATTTCTAGGAATATTCTTATACTAAAAAATTGTAAGTAATTTACTCACCCTTAGTTATTATATAAGCATTCCAATAGTGCAAAGAAAAAACAATTTGGAACACTACTTCTGTTTACATTGCGGAGTGTTTGATATTTACCTTGAGAAAGAGGAAATGGTTTTTAGTTTATTTCCTAGAGTTACTGTATTCATTAATGCAGTTTAAGGAAAAGGAAGTTCCTATTTTATATGTACATTGAAATAGGAAGGTTTCCTCTTCTGCTTCTTTTTTCTTATATAGTGATAGAGAGGATAAAAGACTATTTTGTAATTATCTGGAATTAATTCTACTTTGGTTTTATTTAAGATAAAGATTTATTCAAAAAAGTTGAATTTACCTTTGATTTTTTTTTTTAAAAGAACTTGGATTCTCTTATTCCTAGTACAGATAGCAACTACTAATATTTTGTATTTGGAGGAATGTTTTGTCATAGACACTGAGTAGTTTATACACTGGGGATAAACATACTTCTGTCAATGGAAAATGTTAAGAGCAATGTTACAGTCAGTCTTCTTTAATTTTTCTAAATAAACATAGTTCAAAATTGAATTTCTAATAAATATTTTAAAGTTTTCAGATTATAATAAACATTTTCAGGTCACACAATATCTCAGCTGATAGAGATACACTGAAGGAAATTATGACAAGTCCATTTTTACACATAAAAATGGCAGATGAACTTTGTTTTGACCAAGTACACATGAGTACACTTTAAAAATTGTAAATGAATCTTTTGATCTATGTCCTTTTCTTGCAAAGAGATTTGTCTATATTTCTAAATTTAAAATCCCTTTCAAATTTTAAACCATCATTTTAAGATAAGCTCTAAAATAAATTTGACTTCTGATATCAAGTATAGACTTAGAATATTGTTGCTAAACAAATACCGGACTCCAGAACCAAAGTATAGTACATTATAACCCTTGTGCAAATTATCCCAAAGCCAGATATGGAAATTTATTTTAGTTTTTGCATGAGAAAAGACATGTTAATAGGAAATAGTGGGGCCAGGGGTGGCAAAAATAAAATAGGGAGAAGCCTCGGAAGTTGCTCTTTAAAATTAAGGTGCCAAAGTAACAAAGTGAAAATAATGAGGTGGGGGGATGGTTTAAGACATATGTTTTATAATACCTTTAAAGACCAAGCTCAGGAAAACATGATATCGTCTCATCAAATCTAAGAATAAAACTCAGGAAAGCGGGGTGCGGTGGCTCACATCTGTAATCCCAGTGCTTTGGTGGGCAGAGGCAGGAGGATCGCTGGAAGCCAGGAGTTGGAAACCAGCCTGGGCAACATAGTGAGACTCTGTCTCTACAAAAATTTTTTTAAAATTATTTGCATGGTGGCATATGCCTGTAGTCCTACCTACAAGCTGAGGTTGGAGGGTCACTCTAGCCCAGGAGTTTGAGGCTGCAGTGAGTTATGATCATGCCACTGTACTCCAGCCTAGATGACAGACTAAGACCCTGTTACACTCCCCCCCCAAAAAAGGAATTCGGAAAACTTGAACTTACTAGAAATAAAAATAAAGAATTGAACTAAATAAAGATTTACTCAGATCATATTAAAGGAATGGAACTGAAAGGCTAGAGAAAAAATTGAGCGTTTAGAAAAAAACATAATAGATACCAGTATTTTGCAGTCAGCAAAATGATTATAAAAAGAAACTAATTTCGCTGTTCGCTGTCTAGGTTAAAATAACTCTTGAAACTAAAATTAGAAACTAAATGCTGGCCTGAGTAGACCATTGATACACTGTGTTTTATTTTTATAAGTGACTTCCTTTTTTTTTTCAACTCCTTGATTTGATAGAAACCCAAGAGCCTGCATGTTTCTCCAGTGTCAGCTTTCTGGCAGGTCACTGCTGCGCCCCTGGTGCTGAACTCCCTCAATTGCCACACCTGCCGAGTTATTAATTCTCCCATGCTTTCAAAGCACATTCTCTTCTCTCTCTTTCGCTCTCTCTCTCTCTTATAGTTCTCCTCCCGTCCACTGTCTTTCTCCAAAAAATGCCTACGTGACCCTCAAAATTCACTCCCTGTGTGGCTTATCTAACTGAGCCTCAGCTAATCTGCCAGACTGCATAGTGCTTCAGAGTGGAAGGGCTGGAGCTCTGACTTCAGACTTGGATTGGAACCTCAGCCATTGACTGCCTCTATGGCCTTCAGCCTGTTAATTAACCTTTCTAAAACTTGTTCTTCTTATCTGAAAAATCTGGTTAGTAATTCCTTCCTCCATGATGTCTTTGAGGATTGAATGAGATAATGCACGTAAACTCTTAGCACAAAGCCTGGCTTTTTATGGTGAACTCTCAATCAATAGTAGGTATGTATCCCCTTTTTCATAATAATCAAATTTCAGGTTTCCATTTCTCTGCTAGCCTGTAAATTCCATGAAGTTTGGGATTGTGTTTTCTTAGCCTGTGTATCGATCATGGATTCTAATACACTCAGAAAATGTTTCCCGTATGAGCACCTGCCCATGGCTGTGGAAGCACCCAAAGCCCAGGTGTAGGTTGACATCAAACCTTCATTCACTTTCCAGTTGCTGCTCATCATCCTAAAAAGCAGCGGAAAGTCAAGATGATGTCAGAAACAAGCCTTGACCCATTTTTCTGTGCACAGTCCTCCTCTGGCTGAGGTGAGGGGTGTTCAGGAGAGGATGACAGGATAATTTGCATGCCTTCTGCACATCTTTGTCTTGAGAATTCCACATTCAGAGTTAAGAGTTTGGGAAATTATATATCTGTTAAAACTGTGTTAACAAACCCTTAATAAATTTGCAATAAGGTAATAATTGAAATAAGTTAGCAAAAACAATTTTCTTTTTCCTTCTTTCCTTCTACAGGTATCCCCATATTCTTTTGATTTTGTTTCAGTGACTAAAGATTTGAAAATACTTTATTTACTAATGTTATAAAAATATTTTCTCGTCAACTAATTTCATCCCCCCAAAGAACATGTTACTGTATTTTACGTTCTAAATTACTGCCTCCATAAGACAATGTTTTTATGTTTATAATAACGATAAACATCACTTTTCTGAACAAGATCTCAAAGACAAATGAAAGCTTCCAGCTGCCCAAAATTTCTTCAAACCTCAAACAACCTTTGTGTTTGGCGTGAAGTGAAATAATTTTTTTCCCCTACTCTCAAGCCAGAACAAACAGATATAGTGTGTGGCAAGGCCATACTCAAATATTACCTTGCCCGAACGTATCATTTTCTGGGTTCTCTGTATACCACAAAGAGTACAGTGTTAAAATTATGGGCGTAATGGCAAAGCTCCCACCTCTAATTGTGAAGTTGGAAAAAATAAATGATTTTCTTTAAGTAAGGATGGGAGAAAACCCATGGCACAGCTGCAGATTCATTAAGTTTTGAATAGATGGGAAAAAGAAAATTTAAAATAATCAATGTGCAGATACCAGAGAATGCTCCTAGGCAAAATTAGTATTACAAATTATAAACAATATGTTTTCAAAATATTTAATCAACACTACTGCAAGCACTCAGCAAAATCTTGATGATAGTGATTTTATTCAACAGCAATTTACTAAGCACACGCAGTGTTCTTGGTACCTGGCTAGGTGCTGGTGTTACAAAGATAACGACAAATCTGGAAACGAGACAAGCCTCTGAGCTCATGAATTTCAGTGTTATGTGCTAAGCACTCATTTATAGCTATGAATAAAGTGTCTTGAAGCCTGGAGGAAGAAGCAGCTCCCTCTCCAGGGTGCTAGAGATGGCTTCCCAGATTAGATGACACTTGAACTGAGAGATGAAGTATTTACCAGGCAGAGAGAGGTGGAGAAAGGATTTAAGGTAGAAAGAACAACATGTACAAATGGAAAGAGTTGCAAAAGTGCAATGAGGTTTGTAGAGATATGTTGGGTTGCAACTGGGAGGGACTTCATGTGCCAGATTTAGGCATTTGGATTTTTATCCCAAATGCAGTGGGGAAGCAGGAGAGGCTAAGGATGAACTAGTGTGGAAAACAAGGAAATAGTATTGCCCCTGTGAAAGACTAATGCAGTGGAAATGGAAAAGAGAGATCTGACTCAAGAGACACATCCTTTTTTTGAGACATAATCCATACCATTTGGTAATTGATCAAATATGGAGGTAAGAGATTGTCTTAGTCCATTCTGTGCCGGTATAACAGAATACCATGGGCTGGATCATTTATAATGAACAGAGACTTATTTCTTACAGTTCTGGAGGCTGGGAAGTCCAAGCTCAAAGGTCTCACATATGACAAGGGCCTTCTAGCTCTGTCATCCCATGGCAGAAGGCAGAAGGGCAAGAAAGTGAATTCAATGAGCAGGGGGGAGAGTGTCAAACTCATCCATTTACCAGGAACCTACTCCCATACTAACCAACCCACTCCCACAATAACAGCATTAATCCATTCTTGAGGGCAGAGCCCTCATTACGTAATCACCTCTTAAAGTTTCCACCTCTCAACACTGTTTCATTGGGGATCAAGTTTCTAACACATAAACTTTGGGAGACACATTTAAACTATAGCAGGGATAAACGTCTTTAAGGAAAACAGTTGGCTTATAAACACAATGTAAATATTATAACAAGAGTAAGATTCTATTCTGTGACTTCTACACGTCTCAGCCAGGATTCCCTGAGAAGTGCACTGTCAGTCAATCAGCAGGCAGTCATGGTTCACTTTTCACCTTCTAGCTGTAGAAAGAGATGCAAAACAAATGGAAGGTAAAGCAACTCTTCTTCCCACCCCCCACTTAAGAACTCTGTTCCTTTTCCCCCCACATGCACATACCCCTACCTCCATGCAATTTCTTAGACGTTGCAAGCTGTTAGAAGAGCATTCAGAGCTGGCACTAGCTGAGTGAGTAGGATTTAAATGGAATGAGATGATCCTTAGTTTTCTGTAAGTATAATATTTCTTTGATTCTAGAAGACAGAATAGGTGATAAAGAATGCCACAGTCATACAAATAAGGAAGAGCCATGGAGGCCATGTCCTGTGCAAAATGATCTCCTTCACTGTCTCCCTGAGTCTCATTCTTGACACTGTCCTATGGTGTAACTAGGGAAAGACTATTTAAGAGAGATTTGGAGATATTCTGTCAGCTCCTCCTGGCCTTCCACAACTATGTCATCATGCCCACTACTGGGCATATCCAGACCCATTTTCTCTCTGCTTTTCTTTACCATATACACTCAGCAAAATCTTCTTTGGCCCAGAGCTGATTTTGGCAGTAGGACAGAGAAAGAAAGAGTTTTTTCCCTTTGTCTTGTGAGAACATAGATCTTAATTCATCAGCATTCATTCAGTGTGCATTATATAGCAAGCAAGGGAGATGTGTATTTAGCATAGTGTTCTAGAACAGTATTTTTTAATTCTGTGGGTCATGACCTATTAGTGGTCATAAAGCCAATTTAGCAGGATGTGACCAATATTAATAACAAAATAGAAAATATCCCAGCAAACTAAGAATAATTTTTGTGAAATTTGTGTCTGATTTATATGTTATGTATACTGTCATGATATAAAATGTGTTTCTAACTGAATCATCATTAAAACTTTAAAAAAATATTGTATCTGGACTGCTTATGAGGATAGTTCACTTGAATGAGAGGTTAGATAGACTTTCGGATACAGGCCTGGAAACCAAATCCCCATGTCAGTATGGGAAATTGATTATAGTCTTAGCATTCCTGTAAATGAACTTTCAGAGCATAACCTTTGTGTAAGATTGAAGCACCTTTGTTAGGCATGTTTTTCTATCTGAATTTGATATGTTCCAGGCCTATTCTCTAGCTTCAAGTAGTTCTGTTGCTTGGGGCAGCATAACTCCAATCTTCACATGATATTCTGCCTGGGTGCATATCTGTCTCTGTGCCCAAATTTCCCCTTTTTATAAAGATGTTAGTCATATTAGATTCAGGCCCATCTTAATGACTTTATTTTAACTTGATCATCTCTGTCAAGACCCTGTTTCTAAATAAGATAACTTTCTAAAGTATGAGGGATTATGGCCTCAGTGTGTATTTTTGGGGTGACATAATTCAACTGATAACAATATATTTCAAATTTCCACTAAACAGACAAAAACTGGTAGAAATATTTTTCTATCTTACTGGAATAAAATCTAAATCTTTGGAAGTCTTTTTGTCTATTTGTTTTGCCTTCAGAATAATACCTCTTACTGTTAGCTAAAAATTTCTGTTCTGCGAATACTAACAACTTCAGCTCTTTGCATTTAACCTTTGGTCTGGAAAATCTATTTGCCCTTGAACTGCAATAATTTGTATTTCTACTGGCTAAGAGTTGTGTTCTTAGGCACAAAGTGCAAATAATAAAACTATAAACAAAGCTGCCTGGGTTTACAAAAAAGAATTGTAAAATATCCCCCATCCCCAACAAATTACAGCTGCAAACAGTTATGAACTGATCTGAAAATGCTTACATTTGTTTTCCAGGAAAAAAAAAAAAAAAACCACCCACGGGGACTTTTTTTTTTTTTAAATGTTCTTGATTGGGACCAAACCGAAAACCTAAGCAACAGAACAGTGGCTGCCACGTACCTCTCCAGTTGGCAAGTGGTATGGTTAATGACTGAGACTGTGGATAAATTGAAAATGCTCAAGTACATGTGTTGCACTTTATGTTTTGAGAACAAGGAAAGGAAAATGTGCTAACTTCACTCACCATTCTCTAAGAAAATTCCTCCCCTTACATTCTGTAGCACATGTGGAAAATGCCTGAGTTCCCGAAAAAATGTTTACTTTATACTTTTCTTTTACTTGTCCCTCACTTTCTTTCTCTCTTTTGCTCGTTTTGTTTTTTAAGCCACATAGATGGTTTTTCTAGTTTCTTCAATGAATGGGACCGAATTCTTAGCATTTACTTGTTTTTCTGTACTTTTCAGTATTCAAGGAACACTTACAAACTATTTCTTCTGTCTCAAACCACTTAGAAATATATTTAAAGTGTGTGGCTAAATATGCAAATTATGTTAATTTTTTGGTAGCCAGCCACATTAACCAATTAGAAAGTTCAAGTAATTGGAGAGTTAAAAAGGGAATGGAATGGAATGGTGGTTTGATGGAGTAATTGAAGGTCCATTCTGGGTACTTGCCCTGGGAATTCTCCCAACATTATTTGGTTTTTCTTAGACATAGACAACACTATGCCTTTCATGATTTCCTTTAGCTTGCTGTATAATTAAACTGATAGGCATTGCACTGCATTCTGTGGCTTCAGTTTAGAAATTAGGGTAACTCATGAAGAGATTATCAGTCTAGGTGTCATTTATTTATGTGCATTAACCAATGTCAAGCTCTATAAAAAATAAGACAGGACTCTGCTAAAACTTAGATAAAAATATCTAAGTTATTGGCATTCTCGGTTGTAGCTTCTTAGATTTAGACTGTTATTTAGGTCTATATGATAAATGTTCTTCCCACAAGCAGTTATTTTGAGAATATAGTACCACGTATCTGAGAACATTAAGCATAATCACATAAATGAGGTGGTTGCCCAAATCTCTCAGTGTATGTTTGATTTTTTTTTTTAAGTAAACTACTTATAATTGGCTGCTTAAGCTTGGCCATTATTGAGAGTCAGCAAATAGGAAATAATTAAAACACGGAGTTGTTACTGGTAACCAAGGAGGAAATCGAATGAATTCTAAGTTGTTTCAATTTGTCATTGGTTTAATTTCATGACACACACTTCCTTCTTCATTCACAGAACATGTGCTTATTTTTAAAAATTAAAAGTGAATCAGAATTAATTCTCAATTTCATCTTTAGGAAAAAATTATGACAAATTATGCTCAAGTTAGAATTTAGGCAAAATCCTTTAGTATCATTGAACATGACAGATTGACACAAAAACAGAAATAGGTGTAAATAATCTTTGTTAAAGATGTTTTGGAGCCTGTAGTAATAGTACAATATCTTTGTACAGCTATATAAAAATGGTAATTTTTTCAAATGTGCATTCTGGTTTCTACATTTTGTGGAAAAGTTTATTTTGTTGATTTTATTTGGAAGAATTGTCCTTGGCCATTTTTCTTTAAAATTGCCTTCGAAATCAATGCATTAAATTTATTTCTAAAATTAGTTGGCTACATCAATTTGAAATCAATGATTTAGTTGTCTCAAAATTTATGCCTTTGTTTAGATTGTATTACTAAATCCCAGAAAAGGGTACTTTTATGAAAGGGAAAAGAGAAATATGCTTTTAAAATAAAAATTGATTTATTTACCCTCATTTTATTTCCAAATTATATTGTTTTTCTCAGGGACTATGCATGGATTGCTCCACTGTTAACTGCTGATTGTTGACTAAATATAATACTCTGCTTTATTTTACTTAAATTTCAGTGCTTACATTTTCTTTTTTAGAACAAAAACTGGTCAAAATTCAGGGGCATAGCCAAATTAAGAATTTCTTATTTTGTCTTTCATTGATGAATTTACTTTGTGCAAATACAGGCCAGATAAAATATTTGCTTATGATTAAAATCTTGTGTTTCCATCAAGAGACATTCTTGACATCGTGCCAGTATATTTTAATAAATTAATCACCTTATAAGTGCTGTCAGGCATAATGCATTACGAATGGACTTTGACTAAGGTGATGTAGAGTTGCCATAATCAGAAGCATGACAAGGAGCTTATCAAGTCCACGAGATCTTGTTGTGGCTGCTGGAATGCAGACTGGCCATCGAATGCATTTTCTTCACTAACCTAGTCATCTCGCCGTACTTTGATAGGTTAAAAATGAAGGGAAAACAAGTGAGAAAAATGAACTAACATGTAATACGGTAATTTATACTTCACTAGCTGCATCATCTGAATGAGTTATGTACTCACTCTGAGACTGCTTTTCTCACCTGAATTAAAGAAGGAGCAAGAAGCCAGTACCAGGGAAGTTTTGTGAGGATCTAATTGAGATAATTAATGTAGGACCTGTGGTAGGATCTGGCCCGCAGTCATAATCGATATGAAATTTGTGAGGGAGATGAAAGGAAAAAAGTATTGCTTCTGTTTGCTGCAAAGAAATTTAGCACACAGACACGCAAATAGCTAAGACACATGAACAGCTGTGTTCAGAGCCGTGAACCATTTAAATCATCTCTCAAAAGCACTTAAGAAAATCAAGCATATTGCTAATTGAATGCACATCAAAGAATGTTGCAGTAACCGTGTTAATTTTCCTTCAGTTTGCTACATGTTCCAGTAAAGGATCTGTGCTGGGTAAAGAAAGTATGTAGAACTCACTTTACAAAACACGGAGGCCTTTCCTAGAATAACAAAATCATCAGAGGTTTTTAGAGGCAGGTTTTTTGTTTGTTTGGCATAGTGTTTCTTTGGCATAATGATCAATTTCTTGATCAGGAAACCCAGTTCTAACATTTTTACAATTGTTTTGTTTAGTGTTTTCTAGGAGTATTTGGAAGTCAAATGTGTAAGTGACTTCTGTCAGGTTGACTTAAAAGTGGTCACCTCCTATAATAGCGCTGTTTCAGGTGGTTTCTTCCTGGACACCTGGACATTTCCCAGGTGTTGTCCCCTCTAACTCTTCAACCCTGCAACCTAATTCTACAAGCTTTGCCCTCAGTCCATCCACATTACAGCCCATCACTTACCCCTCACCTGGGAAGAGTTAACACCATTAGTTATAAACATTAAGATATTTGGCAACATGGGCATTAGAACAGCTGATCAGTGTTGAAATTGGAAACCCAAATCATGAGAGAATGAAAAACAGTGTGTCACATTTTATGTTCCATATTCCTTCTAAAATGTTAAGACCTATTCAACTTCCAGGACAGGATTTTGTTTGCTTGTGTGTGTTTTACAGTATAACTCTGTAATAAGAGTTTATTGACTGCAAGTTGAATACTATCAGTCGAAGCAGACTTTTCTCTTTTCATGAATGATGCTTGAGAAAATTAAAAATAAGCAAACAGAGAGAGAAAGAGAATGCTGCAGTTAGTTAGTTGCTTTCCCAGATGCGGTAAAGTGGTGTACACCCCACGTGATATCCAAGAAGAACCCTAGGGGTACAAAAGAAAATATTTTATTGGGAAGTGAGGAGCGTCTCTGCCCGGCCACCCCGTCTGGGAAGTGAGGAGTGTCTCTGCCCCGCCGCCCAACTGACTGGGAAGCGAGGAGCGCCTCTGCCCAGCCGCTGTGCAACCTTCCAAGTGTGAAGTGACAGCCTTGTGTGTGATCTTTTCTGTCTTCCCCAAGTTTGCACTTTCAACATTAAAGTTTACTTTTTAGTTAAAAAAAAAAAAGAAAAGAAAATATTAAACCTTCTTTTTCATTTTATTTAATACCTTATCTTTCTACTTTTATCTGTTTAATGATGTACATAATATATATTTAATCAGTTATATATTTGAGGGGAGTGGCTACTGAAAAGCAAGTTTTATGAGTGCATAATTTTAAAAGTTCAAAGATCACTCCAGTGGACAGCAAGGGGGAGAGATTCATTCTATACTTTGAGATCATTTATTAGGAAAAATAAAACAAGCTAAAGAAAGGAAAAGAAAATATAGCATATATGTTACATTTTAAAAATTAAATTTCTAGGCCAGGCATGGTGGCTCATGTTTGTAATCCCAGCACTTTGGGAGGCTGAGCCAGGAGGATCACTTGAGCCCAGGAGTTCAAGACCAGCATGGGCAACATAGTGAGACTCCGTCTCCACAAAAAATAAAAAACTAGCCTGGCATGGTAGCACGTGCCTGTGGTCCCAGATACCCCAGAGGCTGACATGGGAGGATCACTTGAGCCTGGGAGTTTGTGGCTACAGTGAACCATGATCGTACCACTGCACTCCAGCCTGGCCAACAGAGTGAGACCATGTCTTTAAAAAAAAAAAAAAATTAACTTTCAATGTATTGAGCTTAATATTTTGTCTGTGTTGTTTGAGGAACTTAAACATTTTAATGATTTCATTTATGTCCTTTCATGTTATACACACTAGTTAATACTTAGTAGAGTAACTGCAGAAGGACAAAGAGCCTGTGAGTGTGGTGCTGTTTACTGATGTGCTCTTCATTGCTAGGGAATCATTCCTGTAGTGGCTCGTTCTTAACAGGAATGTTTTGTTGGTTGTTTCTTATTTTCATCATCATGTTAATGAGCTGCAGTCAGCTTTGTTGAGATAAATTAGTATGTAATCATTTTAAGGGTTTATGTGTAATATACAAATACTTGAATTGGGCCTCTAGAATAAGGCAGTAAAAAGCTTCCTCTTGAAAGTGTGATGTGAATTACTTTTGTCTTAGCTGATCTTGAAAGAAGCCTCACTTGATGGTATCCTGACAAGAAGTAATTGACCTTGGCTAGGTCCAAGGTGGATCGTGTTTTACTAACCTTACCCCATCATGAGATTGGCTTTAATGTGCTAAATCAACATTTTTGACAGGTAGAACATTTTTAGTAAAATTGACATGTCATATTAACAGACATTATATTAATTCAAAATTTATTTTCCTTTTAGTTCACAGGAAGATGAAAGACCTCTGTCACCTTTCTATTTGAGGTATTTATTTGATTTTTGTTGGTCTACTACAGGGAATAAAGGAGGGTTAAGGCTTCTTTGGGTTTATTTGCTCATTTTAATCTCTTTCAATAGAACATTCATTACTGTGGCCAGACTAACTTGCTGGAGCTCTTCACCTTACTGTATTTTCCCCTTTGGTTCAAGAAATTTTTTTTTAAATGTCTAATATAGTTGAAACAACTAAAATAAGACATCTTGTTTTAAATTCAAAAGTGCCAAGGTGATCATTTTAATTTAAAAACTGCCTGATGATTAGGCTGTAAGCAAAGTTAAAAATCTCTATTTTATACATATACATATGCATAGGTTAGTGGGGGGTGAATGGGTACAATACCCACTCACAGATAAAGCCTTGGGTTGTGTTACATCATTTTCTATGTCATAGCGGAGAAGGAAACTAAATATTCAGCAAGTTTATAGGGTTTAAGATGATTTTCTAAAACTTATAAACCCAGAGTAACAATGTTAAAGCAGGTAAATTAACAGAATTCAAGATCACTTCTCTCTGGTGATTGAATGCTGTACTGATAGGGTTTTCCAGTGAGTCATCTGAGATATAGCCTAGAATCAAGTCTTCCTTATTGCATGTCTTTTCTTACTACCTACCCACTTCAAAGGCTTAGAAAATATATTTGAAAAGTATATATGCATGTAAAATAATGCCGATGTTTGTTTTTTAAAATATTTCCTGAAGTATACTGCTTTTTATTTATCTTATTTTATTTTATGTTATTTTATTTTATTTATTTATTTATTTTTGACAGCGTCTTGCTCTGTCGCCCAGGCTGGATTGCAGTGGCGTGATCTCGACTCACTGCAGCCTCTGCCTCCCAGGTTTAAGCAGTTCTCTGCCTCAGCCTCCCGAGTAGCTGGGATTACAGGCACCCGCCACCACACCCGGCTAATTTTTGTATTTTTAGTAGAGACAGGGTTTCATCATCTTGGCCAGGCTGGTCTTGAACTCCTGACCTCGTGATTCACCCGCCTCAGCCTCCCTAAGTGCTGGGATTACAGGCATGAGTCACCGCGCCTGGCCTGAAGTCTACTGCTTTTTAAAATAAATGTCAGGAGATGAAATACAGAATTTGTTTATTTATTTATGTTTGAATCCGACTTGTTGAAATAGTCCCAGAATGGATTTAGGCTATAATTCAACCACTAGTACTTCAGAAATGTGTCATAGGACTTCAGGCTTAGCCAAGTAACTGCTTTTTAGTAGTGTTTACCCTTTAGTGACTTGCAGCATATTGCATAATCACTTTATGGCAAGAGAGGGAACATTTGAGGTTTCAGTATGAGACAACGTGGTCCATTTTTTTCATCCTGGTTTCCTGCCAACCAAATCAGCATACTCTGGTTCATAGGGTATCTCAACTATGCAATTCCTGTGAACACATCAGGATGTTGCTGAGCACGTAGTGAGTCTGATATTCATTATGTAAATACACACAGTAATATCAACAAATGCTTATTATATGTTAATGGAAATTTAATTTTACATGGTATAGGAGACTTTAGCACTGGATCATGCCAACGATTGAGAACTTATTTCTCTGAATGTCCTGTACTTGCAGAATGAAAGTACAAGAAAATAGAGTAAAAGAAAATCAGTAATATATTTACTGAAGTCTTAATAGAAGCTACTTGATTTTTTCAATGTTGAGTCATAAAAACTAAAATATGATAAAGTTAGGGGGAAAAAGAGAATAAATATGCATACTGGCCCACATTTATGGTAGAAAAAGGAGAAGTTACCAGCAGGCATTCTTTTCATATGATGGAGATTTAAACTAAGCAGAACTATTTCATAAATGCAAAAATAGTAATTATTAGCCTGAAATTAGAATTTCAAAAGCAGGCCCAATCAAGACATAAGACACATCTGCTGAGAGGGGTACTCACCGGAAGTAGATCCAGCCACAAGCAGCCATGGAGCAGATAGGGCTGGGAAAGCTGGTCAGCAGTGGGATATTCAGTTTGGTGGTTAATTCTGAAAGGTCCAGCATAAAGAGGTGGAACAGCAAAACTCAGTGGCTACAAGTCTGTGAGTGGACAGTCTTCAGAGAGTGCAGATCAGAACAGACAGAAGATGAGAGCAGAGCAGGCCTCCAGCCTCAAAGGAAGAAGGATAGATGACCCATAGCGGCCCTAGGGTACAGGAGATCACATGGGGATCCTGCTACTGGAGTGGAGAAGAGAGGGATTGTATATAATAGGACAGAGTCTGTGTCTGGGATAGAGGATGCAGACGGAGAGCGTGTGAAGAGGCCACAGTGCACACTAGTGGAGGTCCCAGGACCTTGCTGTGGCTAGGGGAGAAGAAAGGGATGCAGGAACAGGGAACCAGAGAGGCCGTTTCAGTCATTATATTGCTCGTTATCACCATATGGAATTTCAGTTTCTGTAATGTGATATTCTCACTGAACAGTCATGCCTGAATCCCATGTTAGTCTACCGTATATTTCAGTTACCTTCAGTCCTTTCTGTAATAAGGTAGGGCTGTTATAGACACACACTCATATTTTTATTCTAAATCAAATATCTTCTGTGATAACTCTGTCATCTCTAATTTCAGTACTTCTCCAACTTAACTCACCAAAGAGCCATTTGTCATTTTTTGCAAAGGAAGGAAACAGTAGCTATCAATCTACACCTGCCACCGTTCCATGTAGCAAGTTAATTGCAGTTATAGGAGCTCAAACAGTAGGTGTCATTGTTCCCCAGACGCGTATTAGGGATTACCAGCCCAGTTGAAATGATTAGGGAAATGAAAGGGAAAAATAGGTTATGCCAAACCCTTAGTAAGACTACAGCAGAATAAACATGACCTGGAAACTTAAGGTGGAGAACATTCTTGGCCAGGATGTTCATACCCTGTTCTCTTTTATATTCTGGGCTGGAATCCCAAACAACAGGGCCCCTACCTCAGTTGCTCAGCTGAGCATCAAAACAACTTGGTGGTGGTGTTCTTCTGTGCCATGTTCAACCTTTTATTGTCTGCATTCTTTTACCTGGCCTCCAGTCAGATCTGTCTAGGATCTGTTGCTGCTCTACTTCTGTTTGCCTGAGTTTTCAGTGTCTGCAAGCCTGAGTTTGGATTTCGGTGTTTGGTTTCCACTAAGACTCGGGTTCTGCATCTCCTCTTGCTGTTTCTCCTCATCTCTACCAGCTCCCACCTCCCCTACACCACTTTCATGCTCCTATGAGCAGGATCAGATCCCATCCTTATCCCATTTCTTCAGACTTCTATCCTTGAACTCCTTCTTTACAAATTCCTGGATTATACATATAACTTGCATACCTAGAACCTGTGTTTAATGTGCTTTATCAAAATCTGAGGATGTGTGCTTCAGGGGCTATATACCAGTTTTGTTCATTGGGCTCTAAATAACTCACCTGGCATCTGAAACTTGGTCCTTGCTTACCTAACACCTGTCTTCTAGCAGGTGCACTGATCTTCCTCTCTTTTCCTTTTCTCATTTAGTGCTCCGTGAAAATCCTGGAATTGACCATCTTTTAAAATATCAGCCCAAGTTTTAATACTGACAGTGCAAACTGAGGCTAAATTATTAATTTAGCAGGTTTGGATTAAGGTCAGCTTTGGTGTTTCATCTGTTTTCTAATTTTCCTGAAGGAGCATCAGATGGATTTATTTCTAAGTTAGCTGTTTTGCAGATAGACTTACTGTTTCTAATTTGGTTAATTTTTAATTGCTAGAGCCT
This sequence comes from Nomascus leucogenys, assembly GCF_006542625.1. NCBI lineage: Eukaryota > Metazoa > Chordata > Mammalia > Primates > Hylobatidae > Nomascus > Nomascus leucogenys. The sequence goes on along the minus strand of NC_044389.1, from coordinate 71,531,274 downwards.
GGGAACTATCGATTTTATCAGTCTCATAACTGTACATTTATGTTAAAGAAAAAAATGACTTTGGCTAAATTCAAATTAAAATATTACCTGATATTTAGATGGGATCTGAATATTATACCATACCACTCCTATTCCTGATATGTAGAAAACTTCTTTCTAAAGCATTTTTAGGTAGTTTTTCTGAGGAATGGCTTTCCAAACAACTTATGCTAGAATTTGTATGTTTGTGATTTTTTTTTTTGTATTATACTTCATTAGCTTTAACTTTTAATAGTTTGTTTTTCTCCTTAAGAAGCATATTGTATGTTTTCTAAATGATTATTTTAAGGTAAAAACCCTTCATTATCACATGGGAGAGTTTTGGAGAAGTGTAGCATACCAGACATTATATTTATTCAAAACCCTGTTTTAGGCTACTAAGAAGTGGAACAAACAAGCAAGCTGTTTATTTAAGTATCTACTTTTTTAGCAAGACGATAAAGTCAGCTAGGTATTTGGATGTCTTTAGACACAACTACTTATTAAAGATATTTGTTTTCCTTTTTATTGTAATAGTGTTTCTTTTTTTTTTTTGTTTTTGTTTTTGAGATGGAGTCTCACTCTGTCGGCAGGCTGGAGTGTAGTGGCAAATCTCGGCTCACTGCAACCTCCACCTCCCAGGTTCAAGTGATTCTCCTGCCTCAGCCTCCAGAGTAGCTGGGATTACAGGCACCTGCCACTACGCCTGGCTAATTTTTATATTTTTAGTAGAGACAGGGTTTCACTATGTTGGCTAGGCTGGTCTCAAACTCCTGACCTCAAGTGATCCGCCCACCTTGGCCTCCCAAAGTGCTGGGATTACAGGCGCGAGCCACCACGCCTGGCCAGAATAGTGTTTCTAAACGGAGGGGGCACATCCACTCTGCCTGTGGAGCTCTGTTGTTTTGGTTTTGGTTTTTGTATTATGGTAAAGTGTAAACAAAGGTTGCCATCTTAACCATTTTTAAATGTACAGTTCAGTGGCATTAAGTACATTCTCATTGTTATACAACTGTCATCACCATCCATCTTCAGAACTCTTTGTATCTTGTAAAAATGAAATTCTGTACTCACTAAACACTAATTTCTCATTTCCTCCTTTCCCTATCCCCTGGCAACCACCATTTCATTCTCTGTCTTTAAGAATTTGACTACTCCGGGTACCTCATATGAGTGGGATCTTACGGTCTTTGTCCTTTTGTGACTGGCATATTTTACTTGACATACCACAGGGTACATCCATGTTGTAGCATGTGTCAGAATTTTCTTCCTTTTGAAGGCTGAATAATATTTCCATCTATGTATATACTACATTTTATTTATCCTTTCACCTGTCAATAGACACTTAGGTTGCTTCCATCTTTTGGGCATTGTGAATAATGCTGCTACGAACATGGATGTACAAATATCTGTCCAAGTCCTTGCTTTCATTTCTGTTGGGTATATACGCAGAAGTGGAATTGTTGGGGCCAGGCACAGTGGCTCATGCCTATAATCCCAGCACTTTGGGAGGCCGAGGCGGGTGGATCACAAGGTCAGGAGATCGAGACCATCATGGACAACATGGTGAAACCCAGTCTCTACTAAAACACAAAAAATTAGCTGTGCATGGTGGGGCGCACCTGTAGTCCCAGCTACTCAGGAGGCTGAGGCAGGGGAATCCCTTAAACCCGGAAGGTGGAGGTTGCAGTGAGCCGAGATTGTGCCACTGCACTCCAGCCTGGCAACAGAGCAGGACTCTGTCTAATAATTAAAAAAAAAAAAAAGTGGAATTGTTGGAGCATGTGGTAGTTCTACGTTTAATTTGTTGAGGAACTTCCATACTATTTGCCCTAGCAGCTACATCATTTTACATTTCCACAAGTAAAGTACACAGTTCCCATTTGTCCATATTTTTGTCAACACTTGGTATTTTGTTTTTTTAATAATAGCCATCCTTTAGTTATGAAGTATGTGGATTTCTTTAAAGATGTTTGTGTCTCATTGGTCAGGATTCTAAGTCTCAGGTCGTGCTAGGTGCCTACACAGAACCAGACCAACAGTGTAACTGAGGAATGGCTACAAAGTTTACTTCTGTTCGTCATAGAATTTTTAAGACTCATTATTGAGTTCTTGATCTGAGAATCACCAGTCATTATTTTTTATTTATTTATTTATTTATTTATTGCATAGTAAGATGTAAGTATAGATTCTGGGTTTAATTGTAACAATGTTAATAAAAATATTAAGCATATGTTTAGAGCTATACTGAGAAAGATAAATTATATACATTTTAAATGCTTTTCTTCATATTTTTTACCTCTTTATACCTCAGCATGATAAAGAAGAATTCACTTGTAGAAAATTACACCTTTATATCCATTCTGCCTAGGTCTCTTGTTACTTCATTCCTCAGTTTCCCTGCCTCTCTGTGGACTTCCCTTTGTAGAACTTCAGATTTTAATAAAATGTAAGCCTCTAGTTTAAACAGGTAGCAGACTGCCTTTGCCTGATACAATACTCCCAGCTTTCTATTTAATATCCAATAATGAAATAAAAGACAAACTCTAGAGACAGCTCTGTAGCAATGATAAAGAAGAGCCACATCAAAGGTCACATCATCTATGGCGTGGACGGAGAAACATATTTTTACCTTGCAGACTTCATGTTCTGCCATCTAAACAATACAGATAGCCACAAAGAGAAAAGGAAGGGAGGAAAAACTGACTTGGCTTTCTTCTACTGTCTATGGCACTAACCAGGAAAGCTAGTGACATTTCCTCAACTGAGCAGAAACTTATTTTCTGAACCATCTATAGCCAAGTTGTGTTGTTATTGTTTTTCACCTCCCTGCCCTCATCAGCTTTTTTATTTCAGTATCCATTCAGACAAGAATACTCAGTGTACAAAACAATGGGGAGGAAAGGGATTCTTCTCCTGGGATGCTCAGTCACCTAGCAAAAGCATTTGAGAAAGGGATAAAGGCAAGAAGATACTGGATTTTCATTATGTGCTTTCAAGTGTACGCTACCCCAGAACAAACCACAAATTTGTTTCCGATTCTCCAGCATAATCATAAAATTGGAACAAAAAGCAAGTCCACCTAGGTAGGCATTAGAGATTATTCTAGGGCAGATTCAGATACTGGCTCTTCAAATCTAAATCCAGGAGGAGCCATCTGCTCACAGCCAAGTGGACAATCATATAAACTAAGAACAATCTACCTACCCAGGTTGTTGGAACTGGTTCTGCCTAGATTGATTGTTCCACCTTAAGAACCACTAAACACAAAGAAACTATTTGGGACCTATGAAGAGAAATTACAAACTAGGGGAAAGGATGATTTGCCTCAATGACTCAGCATAAAAACAGAATCTAGAGAATTGATTTTTATAAAATTCAGATGAAAACTTGAGAACTAATATTGTTAATCTTCTCAAAAAATGCTCAAGGACATAAACCTTTTTGAAACAGTAGGAAGCCATTAAAGCAGAGTAGGCTTGGAATTGAAAGGCTGGGGATACAGAAAGAACAGCTGAAATGAGGAGGGAAAAACAACCCTAGAAATGTTTTAGAAGAGACTTTAAAAACTATGTTGAAGGCAGTAAAGAACAGAAATGATTAAAAATCAGTCAAATACGTGATGAAAGAGAAACTGGAGACGCCCTTCTGGAATAAAAAGGAACAGGATAAAGAAAAGAACTACATGACAGGCTGGACACAGTAGTTCTCTCCTGTAATCCCAGCACTTTCGGAGGCCAAAGTGGGAGGATCTCTTGAAACCAGGAGTCTGAGACCAACCTGGGCAACATAGCAAGACACTGTCTCTATAAGAAAATAAATAAATTGGCCAGGTGTGTTGATGTACACCAGTTTCTTGTGAGGCCGAAGCAAGAGGATTGCTTGAGCCCAGGAGTTTGAGATTTCAGTGAGCTATGATGATGCCACTGTACTCCCTCCAGCCTGGGTGACAGAGCAAGACACTGTCTCAAAAAAAAACCCACAAAACTATCAGAGTAATAATGTTCGATGTGAAAGTCAGAGATTGAAAAGCCAATCTGAAAACTATAATTTGAATGAAGAAACATATTTGTAAAAATACAAGTATAGTGTATGCCCAGCTAATTGAGAGACAAATTAAAAAAAATTAGTAGGAAGTAGAGATCTGATTATAAGCATTGGTGGAAAGGCAAAGAAAGTAATGAAACTATAATTTTCTTGTCTTACATAAACAAGAAAATAGAAGCAGGTGTCAAGAGGTTTTTTTGTTTCTTATTTCATTAGGTTGATGTGAAAGTAATTGCAGTTTTTGCCATATTTTTAATAATAATGAGAGAAATATGGGCACGAGAAGCAACCATAGTAGAATTGTGCATAGGATTCCTATATTCAAAATGCCTTCAAAAGATAAGAGCAATGTCAGAAACCAAAGGAAAAGCAAGTTTCCAAATTAGAAAGTACAAAGCAAAAACAATACTAGAACAAATCAGCTAGGACAATAAATGTAAGTGGATTAAATTATTTGAGAAAAGCTAAAATACTAAAAAAAAAAAACCTAGTTGAACTGTATACCATTTGCAAAACAGTCATACCTAAAACAAAGTGGCACAGAAAGATCAATAATAAAAAAATAAACATATCTGATAAATGTGAACAGACAACTGAAGTTGAAGGCCAAATTTGTTAGAAAAGACAAACTGGACTTACTTTATTATCTAGACTTATGGTATTATCAAATCATATAAATTTAAATTCTTACATTATCAAGGGTAAACAAGTAAACACATTTGGAATATAGGACTTATACATATAACTATATGTCCATAACAAAATTTACAGGATATATAGCATTGAGAATTTTGTAAAATTAATAAGATTTCAAATAAATGAGCACCTATATACATATGTGAAACTTTGCATAATATAAATAGAGTTCAATCAAGCATTTCTGCTACTTTATAAAAATTATTCAGCTATCTTTAAAAGTTCTTAAAGAGCAGAAATTTTGATAGCTAATAATTTCTGACCACAGTGTAGTTAATGACAAAAACTTTTTTTGTTTGTTTGTTTGTTTTTTTATTTTTTTATTATTATACTTTAGGTTTTAGGGTACATGTGCACAATGTGCAGGTTTGTTACATATGTATCCATGTGCCATGTTGTTTTGCTGCACCCATTAACTCGTCATTTAGCATTAGGTGTATCTCCTAATGCTGTCCCTCCCCCCGCTCCCCACCCCACAACAGTCCCCAGAGTGTGGAGTGTGATGTTCCCCTTCCTGTAATGACAAAAACTTTCAATCAACCAATGAAAACTCTTGTAAGGGGACAGGAGGAGGGGGATAACTCAAAGAGTAAATAAGAATCTCAAGTGCATACTGTTAAGAAAATAAAGAAAAAGTATATATCAGAATTTATAGAATAAAGTCTAAACTTTTTTAAGAGTTAACCTAACACAAGATTGAAGATAAATCAGCCACACATTCAGAATAAGAAGTTATAGAAAGGAAGAAAAAGCAACCTCTTTGAAACCTAAAATCATTAATAATAAAAGAAAACAGAAAACGAGCAGAACTGATACTTGAATTCGGGAGCTGGTTCTTTGAGACTAAAAATGAAAATTACAAGATAGAACATTCTTGATAAGCTTAAGAAAAATGGGAGATGATACTAATAATCATAATTGAAGTTTACTGTAAGGATTATAATAATTTTTTAAAAGATTAGAAAACACTTCATGCAATTTGAAACTAATAAACATGAAAACCTTAGTGAAATAAAAATTTTCTGCATTATATAAATTTGGAGAAAATCTATTTGAATCAAAAAAAGCACTTTTAGTAACCTAATTCTAATGAAGTAACTAGAGGTATAGCCAACAATTTATGTAAATAGCAGCATTATTTGAGAGTAAAGATTGTTCAGAGCATCAAGGACATACTCTGAAGCCAGACTACATAGATAGAATGGAGCTGTGTAAACTTAGATACTTAACTTCTCTGATCTTCAATTTTCTGTAAAATGGAAAAGGGATACAGTATGTAAGTGAATTATCCATTGCATTTTATAATTTTGTTAATATGGACTTTAGTGTAAAGACTAAAATTTCAATTTCTTTTTATGCTAAAACATACTAAATATATAAAATTGAAAACATCAATAATTGTCAAAAGAAGCTGTATAAAAGATGAGTATTCTGACATTTTGATGGGTTATATTTGATTTGTTAGAATAAATTTAATATAGTATTAAGATATAGCTGTGAAGAGTAATTTTTTTCTTCAAATCAGGCTATTTAAAAGAATAGGAAATGTGAATTAGAGAAGGTATGAGGATAAATATTTTCCTCTTTTTGAGTTATATCCATGTAGTATGTTTTCAATTTATATTCTAGTATATTATGCACAGTATTCAATTTTAAACCAAGATTTGAGGCTACCCAAAATGTCTGTAATGATGCAAAAGGATGATGCAACTTTTATCAGAGTTTAAATACCTACAAATGTTCCATTAAAGTTCTGCATATGATAATCATAGTTAAAGGTTAAAACAAAAGGAATAAATATTGAGGATTGAATTGTTTTAATGTATGACACTATGAAGAATGCACTAAAATTATGAACCAAATTTAATTTAGAAAGCCATTATACCACAACAAATATGTGCGTTGTTATAGATGTATAATGTTGATGCTGCATATCAACTTACCATATTTTAAGATGATACTAAAAATACTATATTTTGTTAAATTGACAAATTAAGAATTTTAGGCTATTTTGATGATTGTTACATGAGATTTATCCTTAGGTTTATTTAAGCAAGCATCTCATAATTGTCTTTTTAATCCTTGCTCAATTAAAAAAATAGAGTAAATTTAAATATTATATCCTAGAGAAACTGATAATTTTGTTAGACCTCATGTCTCCTAATAAAACGGTAACATTTTACAGGCAGAATTTTATATGCCATAGAGGAGAACATACTGAAAGAAGACAACGCACAGAAAAGAGAACACATGCTTTTCAAGATGTCTCCATTTTGTAGATTTGAAACCTCTTTTTAAATGTATGCTTTTTTATTTCAAATCAAGAGATTTAATTAAAGAATCACTTGTCAACAGGCATCTGTGCATCTTATCACATGCAAATTTTACAGACTAATATTGCTGAGCATAATTGGCTTAAGGAAATATACTTTGGGTTTAGCTAATAAAAATAAAGATGAAAGATATTTCAATATGTCATAGAATATATTTCAAAGTAGGCTTAGAATCTATTTTAAATGACCATACCAATAGAATATTCAGTTGCATCATCACTAACAGTAGGCTTAGGTTTTAATTTGGCCATAGAACTGGGATCTGCATATGAGTGGGCATCTTTCTTTCCATTTTAAATACTTGCTTTGTCAACATTAGGAAATGAACGTTTCCATATCCAACTGTTTATAATGCATAAGTAAGAAATTTTCTTAGCAAATCAGTCAAGGACGCTGAAAAAAAATTCATTATTCTTAGCTCTCCGTAGAGGATAAAAAGCAAGCTACATACAGATGAAGAAGGAAATTTCTTTATCTTTCACTTTGGCTTATTTGCTTATTGTTTAAATGCTTATTGCCTTTTTGTCAGTGTCTTAGTTATGGAAGAAATCTCTATTGCTTTTGTTAAATATTCTTTCAAATGTTGTTAAGGGTGAATTGTTAAGTACATCCCACATGAACTATGGCGGTGGATGCCTGACTAAATACCAAAGTTACTTTGGAATCTAATAAACCATAAATTTATCTGATACTATGTCATAAAACTAAATATGCAGTCATAACCTTTTGTAATCATGTAAACTTTAGGCAGTAAGCTTGAACCTGAGATAGAACAATTTTTTGAGGTTTCTTTTAGAGGTAAAAGAAACCACAGAGATCACTAGCCAGACCTTTCATTTTCTATACGAAGAAACCAACCCAATGCAGCCAAGCTAACCAACAACCTGCCAGTGATTTTGTCTAATCAACTGCAGAGCCAAGACCAGAACTTTCTTTTCTGATTACCAATGGAAATATCTTCTCATAATACTTTATTTATAGGAATTCTATTAAAAGAAGCTGAAATTATAGACTAGTTAAATATGCCAGAAATTCCAAAGGACTATTAAAAAATCACACTTTATTCTAAAACTGTCCTAAAATAAATATACTAGCAAAAATATGAATAGATTTAATTACTTGGTTTTATTATCGATTTATTCGTTTACTTTTGTATTCTGAGAAATGTGCTCTACAACTGATTTAGATGGTTCAGGTCATTTTTCTTTAAGCTGTTGGAGAAATTTCGATGTGTTGACTTTTATTCACTGAGGTTAACATGACTTTTCCGTATCATACCTTCATGACTTAGATTACAATATTTAAAAATCATTATTGGGATATTTAAGTAATTGAAGTTTTAAAGAATTTTAGTTGCGAGGATATAGAGCCTCTGCCACTCAGTGTCTTCCACAAACCAACAGTATTAGAATCACTGAGGAATTTATTAGAAATGCAGTCTCAGCTTCCCCCTTCCCAAGACCTAGACCTGCTGAATCACAGTCTGTATTAACAAGCGCCAAGGTGATTCCTGTGCACATTAAGAATGAAGAAACACTTATTTAAAGAGAAGTCTCAGAACCTCATCTTGTTTGTTGTTTCCCTGTCTTTTTCTTTCTTGCCTTTCTTTCTTCACCCTCCCTTCGTAGAAAATAAACATCAGAACATCAGGATCTGCTTTAATAGTCAAAAAGAAGACAGTTCAAAAGGATGTAGAAAGGAGGAGAGGAAATACATGTCTTCGTTCTGAGATGGCATAGAGGACTAACAGACTAATGCCATGTCTTTGGAATGTTTTTTAGCATGTAGCAGATCCACATTCTTTACTCTCTTCTGGGTTTTCCCCGAGTCATTACTCACATGGGTCCCTGCTCTCAAAACCAAGGTTGTGTAACTGTACTGAGAAGTGGAGTATAGGAGTTAATTATATATTGTTGAATTTACAGAGGGTGAGCCACAAAGTAGCAAAAGCAAAGACTGCTTGTTCCAGTTAAAGGCAGAAAGCAGAAAGGGGTTTATTGTTGGTTATGGAGCCTGGGAACCACTATGAATAACAGGCATTGTGAGGCAGAGGAGAAATTGTTGTAATTAAAAGCAAAGTAAAATACTTAAGGCCAGGCCTCCATGTCCAAAGATGACTGTAGTGAGTAATGGATTGAAAGACAAGCTAGTGGAGTGATTAAGAGGCTAGACTCTGAGCTAAAACCTTTCTTGGTTCAAATCCTAGCTCATCTTATTTCTTGGTTCTATGGCTGTGGGTAAGTTATTTAACCTTTCTAACCTCTTCATCTGAAAACAGGGAAAACAGTAGTACCTCTTCATAGGGTTATTGTAAATAATAAGTGAAAAGAAACTATATAAAAGTACTTAGCACAGTGTCTGGAACATAGTAAGTACTCAGTAAGTCTTAGGGTGTTTGAATTTATTTACTTATCTTCTTAATTATTTAATACTTATTTGAATCAGCTTCCCTTTTACCTAATCACATGATTTTACGTGGTTTTTGTGGGTTTCAGCCGTGGTCTGTGGCCATAACAAAGAGCTACAGCTTTAACTAAAGAAAATTATCTTGGGCGAAAGAGTAAACATTTTTTGATCACCTCTGGGATAATGAGTACTATGGAAGACATGATGGTGGTGGTAGTGGGAGGGAGTGTGATGAAAGAAAATGAGAAATATTATACAGTCCCTTGAGGCTTTGAGATTCTACATTGAAAGAGATGAGATATACACTTACATGGGAGAAAAACCTGACAGATGATTCCCAAGCGATATATTCATATGTTGAAAATTATATCGTATAAATTAGAATGTTTGGAGTAATTGAAAGACAACTATCAATATTGGTCCTTAACAACTTTGATTTTCTTTGAATGTGTTCTACAAAGAAAGAAAAGAACTATTAGGCCTATTAGGTAGAACTATAGTTTGACACAACTAAAGATTCTCTCAAATCTGCTCAATGTTTAACCTCTTTTTTTAAAGGATAGACACTTTTAAATCTTGATTCACAAGCCAACTAAACACTAGAGGGCAGATTGTGAGAATGTAATGTGTTAATACAATTAAAATAGCTGTCAGCCTCAACACTCATTGTGGTTATGTGAACATAAGTGCAGGCATGAGGGGGAAAGTTCTGAAGCGTGCTAACCTGATAGTGTTTTGTAATTTTATCATTCTACTTTGTGTTGACCACTTCTCAATACTTTTAAAAGAATTCAGGCTTTAAAAAAATGTGAAAATCATGAAAATTTGTAAGTGCTCAACAAAAACATTGTAAATTAGATGTTAAGCTGACACATGACAGAGTTTGAGATGCTTTCCATCCTGAGAAACTTAGGAAGAAAATGTGGCTTCGGAAAGATGGTTTAGAAATAGTCATAGAGAAAACGATATTGGTCCCTTGTTCTCTATCCCTGTGGTCCCCACTGCCCTCTGCCTGTTGACAGCAGAGTATTAGAAAGATGTTCTGTTTCCTGGCCTAAGAGGAGAAGAAAGGGAATGGATTTGGGCTGGGGAAAGATAGAAATAGGTGAAGCAGGTGGCAGGAAGGCACTTGGCCACAATTAACATTTTAGGAAAATGAAAAGACCTTGAACTAGGGCTGATGTGGCAATAGGTTGACAGCTAAGAGATGGTTTTCCAAATTTAGTTATAGAATTGTCTGCCTTGGACAACTTTTAAAAGGAGAAAAAGCCACTGTTATAAGCAAAAAGGGCCATCTCCATTTCTAGAAACAAGTGAAAATGAGCATCTTTCATTGGATGGTTAAACATTGTTTTGAGGATCACTTGGGACTGAGCTAATTTCTTTCAGCCTGCGATCCGCTTCACATGTTTGGTTCATCATCTCTGATCTTTCATCTAACCTGACTTTCTTTCTCTTTGCTTCTTTTCTGCAGTGCTCATGTACCCCAAGTCAGCAATGTGTCTGCAACCGGAGAGTAAGTTATTTGGGTTGGGTTTTTGGGCTTTGGGTTTTTTTTTTTTAATGCCCTGCCCCACTTATTAAACAGAAAAAAAAAGCAACTCTAATGGTGTACAGTATTGGAAGATTCAGATAATAAGCAGCCAGTGACTTTTAAACTATATGGAGGAGAGGACTACATAGGTATTCTTATTTGAGCTTCTATATGTGTGTTCCTACAGACAACTCCAACATTGGAAAATACGAGCTTTTTGTTTACTTCATTAAAAATAATGCCAGGATCAATTAATGTTAGCAAGTAATCTAATGTGCTTTGGGAGACATCTTGCAATGTATAATGTAATTAGTTTAAACCATTAATCATGTCTTTACTCCCTCCTTAGTTCATTTGACTGAACCTACATTGACTGAGTGCCTGCAACACGTCAGGCGCATGTGAGATGTGTAATGTCAAGGACGCCTTGGGCCCTGTCTTCAGGGATGTTACAGTCTAATAGGGATGCAGAAAAGAAAGCAAATTAGTGATGGCAACAAGTCCCTGGTCCACAGGGCAGTGGCGGTAGTCTCTTAATTATGTCATCACATGCCATTTCCTCCAAAGTCTTCCACTGACACTTAGACTAAACCTAAACTCCAGTTATCAGTCCTTGTTAATGCCTCTGACCATATTACTCATTACACTTCAGCCACATGACCTGCTGTTCCCATGGAGGGCCAACCTTATTGCTGCCTCAGAGCCTTTGTGTTGGCTGTTCCTCAGCCTGGCCAGCACTTTCTTCTCATTCACTCCTTGTTCAAGTGTCATCTTATCCAGTATTCTATTCCTAACTACCCATATTCACTTGCCACCACTTTACTCAATGTTTTAGAGAACTTATTACTATTGGAAATTACATTATTTCTTTATTATCTATCTTGCCCTACAGGAATGTAAGCTCTGTAAATACAAGGAGCTTGTCTGTCATGTTCTTTGCTATCTCCCTACTGCCTAGAAAAGTTTCTGGCGTATATTAGGCACTAAATAAATAGTCATTGAATGACGGAACAGCTCCTTGCCCACATATGTTTCCATCACACCTACCTGTTCTCCTTATTTGCTGGGACATGAGTGGGCCTCTTTGGAGCATCTTCTCTTGGCAAGGATCAGGTGTAGGAGGTGGGGTAGACGTGGTGTGATAGGGAGAAGAGAGAAGAGTTAGAAGAAGCACTAGTTGAAATGAATTTGGATCTAACAGGATGGATTTCCATTTTCTTAATTCCTTGTTGGGAGAGAAAACAATCAGAGGGCAGGACTGACCTCCTTTAGCTTTCTCAGTTTCAAAGATATTCAAGAACTGCACCGAGGCTGACATGTTCCTGCCTTTTTCATTTCCTAATAACCTTTCCTTATGGGTCTTGTATAGCTTGGAAAAGGTGCAGGGTTGTTCTGTTTAGATATTTCACTTTCATCTGGATGTTTGGTATGTTGTAGGAAGCCACCTCTGATGTAATGCATTTTATGGCATCCTCATATGTTATTTATATATTATGTATATCTCTTATGTGTATATTAATTTACTCACAATCCTCTGTACTGCGATTAAATAATCTTGAGTCATTTGAGACATGGAGTTCTATGTATAAAAGTTCCAATGCCCAAGTTAATTGGACTATACTTCCTCATTATCTTAAAATATTTTTAATAAAATTTGAATAAGATAACTGAGTCAATTATAAAACTGCATTTGAAAAATCTGAAATTAGTTAAGTTCTCAAAACACAGTTTATTTAAGTAAATGATACTTCTCAGCCTGAGCATTTAGAATATATATATATAGTTCTTTTTCAAGCGAAGAAAAACATGGTTTGAGGAGTCTGAGTTAAGAGCTTTCCATACCAGCTTATTTGGAAATAATGTGGTGCTAAAAGGTTTACACACCTTGAAAGATTCTACAGCTTTAAAAATGATTCCATTTATAGCTTACCATGCCCTTTTCAGCGCTTTGTGCTTATGTGTTTTCCTCATGTTGAACAAAGTAAATCTATCCTTCCAATTTCAATAATATGTTTTGGGGTGTTTGCATGAATACAACTTTAATTATAAACATCACAATTTAATTGAATAGAGGATAGGAAAGATTATGCCATGCTGTTATGAGTTCCAATTGTTCTGGTGAGTTTTTTCCCCAAATATCATTATTTTCATATAATTTTGTCTTAGATTCTAAATAGATAATAGGCATCATAAAATTATTTGTGCCAGTTTGCTTTGCAAATCACTCTCTCTTCCTCTGTAGAATTGGTATGAAATTGCCTTTGTAAGAATAGGTCTACTATTATTCTATGAGGGCAAAAAAAAATCTTTCCTCATTCTTCCTTACATTAATTGACCCGTTTCCTGAATGCCTCATAATTGTTACTAGACTTGCCATGAGCATTTCAGCAATACTTAGCTTCACAAAGATGAGAAAGTTGTTAAATTGGCAGAATTGTTTTCGTTTAGTTTTGGTTTTAACACATAATGCAGATATTTTTTAGATTAATGCCTCATCATCTCTCTTTGCTCATGAAGTTCTAAAGACCTTCCACTGGAAATACAGATGTTGCCAAAACTGTAGGCACATATTTTTTAAGGTGATCACTGATGAACTTGACTGCTTGAATGACTCTGCATTCTTTTTTGCCAGACTCTTAGAAAGAACCATCCGATCAGCTGTAGAACAACATCTTTTTGATGTTAATAACTCTGGAGGTCAAAGTTCAGAGGACTCAGAATCTGGAACACCATCAGCATCTTCTGCCACATCTGCCAGACAACGCCGCCGCCAGTCCAAGGAGCAGGATGAAGTTCGACGTGGGAGAGACAAGTGAGTTGGCATTGATTCTTCCTCTTACTTGAGTTTTCTCTTTTTAAAAAAAATATACACCCAAATTAGTCACTGTGTTATAGTCATACCTCCTGGTCCTCTCCCATTTCAGTATTTAGGTTAAAACTTCAAGAGTTTTCAGTTTGTCCATTCTAAACTTAGCTACATTTGGAAATTCATAGGTAATTGCATAAATATTTCCGTTTCATCCAGACATTTGGTATGTTGTTAGAAGCCACCTCTGATTGAATACACCCTATGGCTTCCTCATAAATATCTTATTTAGAGGGATTCTGAACCATGGGCAGAGAAAGTTACTGTATGCTTGTCCAGAGGTATTTTTTTTTCTTGCTAGACAACATTAAGTTGACTATTTAGACTTGTTTATGAAGCAGCTGACCTCTCCATTATATTTACGTGATTAAACAGTCAGATATCACTATAATACTCTGACATTTGATTATGTTTTAGTATAAGAAAGGTTGGGCTTAAATCTACTAAAAAAATGAAAAGCTTAAGTTGTTTATTATTATAATCACTAGTTTTAAGGCATTCCCATAGTATGAATTTTAAGAATAGTGTTACAAAGAGCTTTATTCTCCATGAAAAAAGATTTAATAAAATACAGATGAACAATTACCATTTATATTATTTAATAATCATGATTTAAATTGTCAAGGAAAATAAATTTATATAGAGAATAGACTATTCAGATACTCATATATTTTCCCTGAAAGTTCCAAGGTTATTTTTATTGACTATGGCCTTTAGCCTCTTTATGGTTGTTGTTTTGAACTCCTTATTAAATGTCAGAAACTAAACTGAACCAGACCCTAGGCCCCCTCATTCTTTTTCTTTCTTTTCTTAATTTTTAATTTTTATGAATATATAATAGTCCCACACCCTCATTTTCATTCTTTTTCACTTAGACTCATAATCTACATTAAACCCTTTATGGAAAAAGAAAAAAAACTTTTTTTCGCTTAAAGAAAAACAGGAAAGATAAACAGTATAAATAAGTTTCATGCTATACCTCACCGAGATGTTTAAGGGCTATATCAGCAAAGTAATTTTAGAAATAAAGCAGTATCAATAATATAACCCACTGATTTACAAGTAGCATATGCAGTACTTTTAAAATAAATTTTCATGGAGCTGGTGGATAGAATAGTTGTAATATTCCATTTAGAAAATAGAAAAAGTATAATACAGGAGATATTTACATTTCTTCTCCTGTGGCATGACATGAGATATTTACATTTAAAAATGAGCTACTGACATGTTTATAGAAAGTGTTTAGAAGTATAATTAGTTTGTGTACTACCTCTAATGTGTTATAGAGAAAGCACAAATTATTCCTTTAACACTGTTCTTATCCTCTGCCTCATTTTTCGCTGAGGAGTATGTAGCATGTAGCAACACTTTGCATTTTAAAAATATCCTCAGTGTGTCACGATATCCTGCTTTCCACCCTCTTTGTTTGGACAGAGGGCTAGCAGGTGGAGGTGGGAAGTGGTGGGGAGCATGAGAGAGAACAGAGAGTGATGGTGCTGTTGGTGGATGCTTGGCAGCAGCAGGTCTGGGGGAGGACAGTGGAGGTAAAAACAGATAGGGGCCAGACAAGGCAGGGAAATGTGAAACACAGCCTCACCTCTCCTGAAGAATTTAAATAGAGAGCTTCCCCAGCCCAGGGACATTTCTAGCATAAGTTATCTTGATTGTTTTTTACTAGCAGCATCAGGAGAACAAAAGGAGATGGGGAATGGTAGCTGAGTGATGGTGTGAAGACTATACCCATGAAACCCTAGCCTTTCCCTTAATTGTTCTTCTCTTGCTATTCCCTTCACCACTCCTCCTGGTCAAATCACAGTTGGGCATTGAGTAAGAGAATCTTGGGGTACAAACAGTACCTAACCTGGCACACTATGACACAATCGTGTCTTGATAGTCCTTCAACTCCCAGCCCACACTGAATGGCTTCTCTTAGCTCTCCAGGTCTTTGGAAGAGTGAGACCCTTATCTCTCAAAACCCCCAGATCCACTAATTTTGTCTGGCCCAGCTTTGACCATAGGTCAGTAGTCATTTCCTGCAACCCCTCTCCCCTCATCTTCATGCTGGGTTCTGTCATCCTTTCACTCACCTTCTTTGATCCAGTGCTCTCATTCCACTTGTTTCTTCCCAGCTCCACTCTTTACTTTTGCTCATCTGCTTGCTTGAAATACTTTTCCGGCAGGCTGATTCTTTCAGCATCTCCTCTTTGGTCTTAGATTTCTCTTTTAACCTTCCTTTCAATGAGCCGCCATAAAGGTCTTCTCCAGTATCTACAGGAGAGTCATGAACATGTCATAAATTATAAGAAGATCAAGAATCATTAATATAGCCTACAGTCAATGAGTTTGACATAGTATATGCTTCTATACAATTCATTCATTTAAGATTTTTCACAAGTTTTTACTCAAAAAATAAGGAAAGATTAAGCTAGGCTGTAATACTCTATTCAAAACTATAAGCTTTCTGAAGTGGTTAAAAAGTGTTTAGAGGCCGGGTGTGGTGGCTCACGCTTGTAATCCCAGCACTTTGGGAGGCCGAGGCGGGCGGATCACGAGGTCAGGAGATCGAGACCACAGTGAAACCCCATCTCTACTAAAAATACAAAAAATTAGCCGGGCGTGGTGGCGGGCGCCTGGTAGTCCCAGCTACTCAGAGAGGCTGAGGCAGGAGAATGGCGTGAACCCAGGAGGCGGAGCTTGCAGTGAGCCGAGATTGCACCACTGCACTCTAGCCTGGGCAACACAGCGAGACTCCGTCTCAAAAAAAAAAAAAAAAGTGTTTAGAAACATAGAAATCTATTTGTATTATTATCTATTATTTTGCCTCTAGTAACTTAGAGATGCAACAAATTAAAAAATATTCTGGAAGAAGCCAATGATGACTATATTTCAAGATGAGTAAAAGAGTCAGTAAAGTCATACTAAAGTCATCGTGGCCCATTTTTGAAATAGCAGTACCGAAGATAGACAAAGACTACAAATAACTTCATTAATAGGTACAAACGATTTGTTATTTGTCTGAATTCATAAGGAAATATAATCAGACTTATATTACTATTTGCTACAATTTTGTAGCAAATTAATCTTCATTATGTAATAATAAAATATTATGTAAAAATATTCAGCTAAATTCATTTAGTAAAAAAATCTACTATCTGCCAAGTTTATGGAAATGTGAAATTTTGGTGATGGGTATACGGAAGTTTGTTGTGATAGTGTCTCTACTTCTGTATATGTTTGAAAAAAATCATAATAAATATTTTTAAAAGCAAAGCATCATTTAAGTGAAAATGATTTTCAATCTTCTAAAAACACAGTGAACCGGAAAATTGATCCAAATGTTTCTTTGTTATATAAAGACTATATTAAAATCCTACTGCAAAGTAAAAGAAAAGCAGGCTATATTTGGGGAATAATAAATAGTTCAGCATTGCCAGGACATTAAGTAGGTATGTAGGGGTGAGGAGAAAATCCTGAAAAAATATGGAAATAAATCTAGATAATGAAAGTGAGAGGTCCAGAGACCTAAATTCAGTCAAATCCAAGTTATGTCAAATGTGATTGAAATCTGACAGAATATTGCAGGAAGGAATTGAGTACACCTGCTCCATCTAAGATTAGATTTAAAGAAATACAACCATGTGTTTTATACAGAGCTGTATCTAAATAAAGTGCCTCCAAAGTCTTCAACAGTGATAATTGAGCACCCAGTACTATAAGGTGATTCAATGATGAAAAACAGATATCGCACCCAGGCTCATGGATCTATAGTGTAATTGAAATTAGACAAAGTGAAGTAGAAGAGACACATGGATGCACCTAAAAGCAAAGACTTACCTCAGAGGAGGACAGGATTTGTCCATGAGCACAACAGCATGGCCAGATTTTCATATATTTATTTTGACAGGATTTTTTCTAGTCATTCATTCACTATTCAAAAAGATCATAAAATAAACTTTACTTTCTTATTTTTAAAAATAGTTTTTAGCTGTTGTCTTTAGTCTGCTTGAGCTGCCATAACAAAATACCACCGACTGGGTGGCTTAAACAACAAAAATTTATCTTCTGACAGTTCTAGAAGCTGTAAGTTCAAGGTCAAGGTGCTAGAAGTGTCTGTTTCTGTTGAGGCCTCTCACGTTGGCATGCAGATGGCTACCTTTTCACTGTGTCTGCACATGCCCCTTCCCCTGCGTGCACACTCCTGATGTCTCTCCCTCTTCTTACAAGGACATTAGTCCTATTGGATTAGGGTCCCACCCTTATTACTCTTTTAACCTTATTTACTTCCTTAAAGGCCCTGTCTCCAAATATGGTCACACTGGGGATTAGGACTTCAAAATGTGAATTTTGAGGGTACATAAGTCAGTCCATACTAGCTTTAAAGCCTAAAAGGTCCTCCATTTAAAGGTTATAATTGGGGCTGGGCGCAGTGGCTCATGCCTGTAATCCCAGCACTTTGGGAGGCCAAGGCGGGCAGGAGTTTGAGAACAGCCATCTCTGTTGGCTGACCAACAGAGATGAAACCCCATCTCTACTAAAAATACAAAAATTAGCCAGCGTGGTGGCACATGCCTGTAGTCGCAGCTACTCAGGAGGCTGAGGCACGAGAATCTCTTGAACCTGGGAGGTTGAGGTTGCAGTGAGCCGAGATCGCACCACTGCACTCCAGCCTGGGCGACAGAGCAAGACTCTGTCTCAAAAAATAAATAAATAAAAATAAAAATGAAATAAAGTTATAAGTAGACATATACCCCGAAAGCTAGGTTAATGGATATAAAAACATAGTTTGCAAAAGACCTAGCATTTGGTAGGACAACAGGGTGATTAGAATAAAAAATAAATTAATTATACATTAAAAATATCTAAAAGAGTGTAATTGGATTGTTTGTAATACAAAGAATAAGTGCCTGATGGAATGGATACCTCATTTACCGTAATGTAATTATTATGCATTGCATGCCTGTATCAAAATATCTCATGTACCCTGTAAGTATATACACCTATCGTGTACACACAAAAGTTAAAAATAAATAAAAAACAAACAGAAAAAAAGGCTAGGAAAACTATGAAGAGTGATAAGAGGATAGAATTTAAATAGTAAAATAAATAATTTTTGAGTTTTGGAATTACACCAAATTGATCCAGCCACCCACAGAAGGCACTGCTCTCAGTGCGTGGAGGGGAGGGATTGAGGAGCATGTGCATGAGTATACATGCTTGCATTTAGTCCCTATCAGCCTCTCCTCCTGTCTTCAATTACTTTGTACTTAGAATATCTCTTAAAATGTGCATAAATCTTTTATATAATTTTACTAAATATATATTTTCACATTAAAGTTGTAGAAAAAAGACTAAAATATAGTGTTAAAAATTACCAAAGATAGTATAACTTTGAAAATATTATGATAGTATTTAATTCATAATTTTTCCTCTGTTATACCCTGTCTAAAGATATGAATTTAGATTTCAGAATAAATATTTAATGTTATCTTTCATTTTGGGATATGGTTGAGCCAGTAGTAAAATATGATGTGTATTTTTACTCTTTAGAATTCATTTATTTCAAGATACAGTTTTAGGTGTTTAGGGAGGTACATTAACTCACTCATACCACGAAGGAGGAGAATAAAGACTCATTTATTTGTTCCTTACCACGCCATGGTGCTGTGCTGATGGTTTTATTTGTTCCATGATATTGTTTCTTTTTTTTTTTAACTCAGTTTGCTAATTTACTTTTGTGAAAACCTATTATAGGAATGCTTAAGATATTAATACTTAAAACTGTTTCATGAACATCAAATTAATTAAATTCTATAATTATGACATTCATATCTACTTCTACAACTGTGTCATGAAAGAGGTCTGTACTTGGAAGTAACAAATCCAGATTTCAGTAAAAATGCTTTGTACTCCATAGTTTTTATTAACTTATACAATTTCTACTAAGATTATTAATAATTCAGTGAGATTGAAATACACATTTCTACACTACTAAAATGGAAGATATAATTCCTTTTTAGATTTTTCTCCATACACTGTATTAATTTATATATTTTAAATATATATATATATTTAAATATCTACTGTGAATAATAGGAAATTTTTGTATAAACTTGCACTGTTCTCCCTGTTTGAATACAAATTACTTTTGGTAAAATACAAAAGCTGTCCATTGGTAAAACAGCCCTTGCCAATTTGCCTCTAGGAATTATTTCTCTTTCAGTGTGATTTATTTGGCACCAAGCAGTCCCAGGAGTGGCACTCTGCTCAGATTTTGATCAGAGATGCAAACTGGAATTTCTGGGCACTCTTTGGATTTCCTAGGTACAATATGATGTAGTTAGAGTATCATTAAATGACCATTTGATCTTTTAAAGTAAAATTAAGCTTTTTTCTCAATTCAAGGGGACTTACCAACAAAGAAAATATTCCTTCTGGGTTCAACCACCTTGATGATTGTATTTTGAATACTCAGGAAGTCGAAAAAGTACACGAAAATACTTCTGGTTGTGCTGGAGAAAGGAGCAAGCCTAAACGTCAGAAATCCAGTACTAAATTTTCTGAGCTTCATGACAATCAAGATGGTCTTGTGGTAAGTGAATATGTCTATAAAATTTTACTTGTTAGTAAATGTTACATCTCTTTGCTTTGTAAAAAAATTAAAAGTAATTTCGGTCTTCAGTTTTATAACATTATAGAATATGAGTTCTGGAAGAGACCTTAGAGCTACTAAGTGTATGTATATTTGTATTTGTTTTTAATAAATACAAAAATTAAGGCCAAGAAATATTATATTCTACAAAGGAACAAGAGGCACCACACACTCTGATTTCCATTGTTTTTTTCTCTTTTTTTTCAAGCATTTTTAAATTTTGTTTTTGAAATAAAATTGCCAATAAAGCATTTTTTCTTCTTTTTCCCCCATTCGATTTGTTCTTGTCTAAGTGAATATGTTTTATAAATTAATGAATGAACTTAAAGCAAGGTGAAATACACAGTGAAAGAGGATCAGCTATCTTCGTGTTCAGAAATCTCTTCATGTTCAGACATTTCGTTTCAAATCTATACTCTTTTAAAGTATTTTCTTCCAAGTTAATCAGAAACAAAAAGAAATTAATCCCTATGTAGTTGCCTCAGACCTGGATCTTGGATCGTTAATTCAATACATAGTATAAGTTTTTACAAGTGGTTTAATCAATGGCTAAATATTTGTTCAGTATAACTATTAACATTCATCATCCTTCTTCCTTTATGCATTAGTTTCTCTGAAAAATAAGCCACAAAGTCTGTCCCTTTGGTTAAAAAAAAAACAACAAACCCAAAAACCTGAAGATAAATTTTATAACATGACATGAACTGGAATCCCTAATAAAAATAGGCAATATCCTCTCCTACTATTTGGTGTGCAAATCCTCTGACGTACTTTGTCTCTGACCAGTTTTTAGCTCCATGCTGTGTTTTTCATATATTCAATAAAATTCATGGGCCACCTATTTTCTCATTGTCAATTTCTGCATGTGCTCGGAGAAGATTTCTAATTTTTCCATAAGTAAAATATATGTAAATGCAAATCTAGGATTTTTTTTCCCCCATAATGTCTGGATGCATTGTTTCTGGAAATAAACTGATCAGCTAGAGTGAACAGAAATAATCATCTACCTCGGACTTACTGGTACAATTCTCAAAGAATTTATAGTTTGGAATCATGACACACTATTTTTTAACACTGATGATTTCATTTTTGTTGTTAAAAGTAAATATTTAAATAAAATAAATGTATTAACTTCATTAGCTCTCTATTTGGCCCATGATTTGCTTATCTGCCAAAGAGATATCTGGGGACTGAAAGTCTGAGACTTGGCTTTATAGTGTGAAAAGAAGCTATGAAGCAGGCTTCTCAGTTTGAATCCCTTTTTACATTCATTTAACCCATTAATTTTTTTCCACCAAGAATAATGTCTTAAGTTAGATAGTAATAGTTAATGAAAGTGGAAAAGTACATTTACTCCTTAGAATATGTGTTTACTGATAAAACTATGGACATGGTCTGTGCTGAAAAGCACTGGGATGGAAGATCCTAATTCCATTTGGGGTTTTTTATGTGAAAGAATTTGCCCCTACCTCAATTGCCAGTTTCCGCATTCCAGGATTGTGCATGTCACATGTGAGCTCAGTGGACCGTGTCTTTGTTGCAATGAATAACTTAAAACCCTGCCAATACAACTTAGAAGAAAAACTTCCTCATCTGTAAAGTGAGGGTGTTCTCAAAGATGTTTTCCAACTCTTATATTCCATGAATTTAAAAATCTAATCTTTGCAA
Source organism: Nomascus leucogenys (assembly GCF_006542625.1). Lineage (NCBI taxonomy): Eukaryota > Metazoa > Chordata > Mammalia > Primates > Hylobatidae > Nomascus > Nomascus leucogenys. The sequence continues at coordinate 71,509,057 of NC_044389.1, read as the reverse complement.
GTAACCACAGAGCAAAGAGCCAGGGAACACAACGACGACTAATATTAAGACTACATCCGGAATGTTAAGTTGTGTATCTTCACTTCCCCCTTATTTTTAACCTTCTAATTCTACTCTCCCCAACTTTCCTCCAAAACCTTTCCCTAGCCCCTTTTAAGTTCTTTACATTCTGACCAAACATTTGTTTCTAGAGCTTAAAAAAATTATACATAATTATATGTCATCTATGTGGCAGGAAATAGTTTAGATCCTGTGGATACAGTAGTGAGAAAAACAGGTAACAATTTCTGCCTTCCTGGAGCTTACATTCTAGTCAGGAAACAGACAATAACCAAGATAAATAAGTAAAGAATAAAGTATATTAGATAGTGATAACAACTAGAAAGAAAAAAATATGCAGGGAATGGGGACAGGAACTGTGAGGGGGCAAGGGATACAGTTTTAAATAGAATAATCAGAGGAGACCTCTCCAAGAATTTGACACTTGAGTATAAAGAACTAGAGGAAGTAAGGAAGCCAGACTTACTGATGGAATCACAAGGGCTCTGAGGCAATTGTTTTCTGGAATATTCAAGGAACCACAGAGACAACATTATGGTTGGAAACGTGAGCAAAGTGAAAGAGGGAATGGAAAGGCAGGGCACGTTAAATAGATCTTTATAGATCCTTGTAAGGACCCCTCCTTTATTCTGGGTGAGATGAGAAGCCATTGAGTTCTCAGTAGAACAGTGACCTGGCTTACTTAAATTTGGTGATGCTTTGTTGAGAACAGACAATTAGCAGGCAAGGGCAGAAGCAGAGAGACCAGTTAGGAATCATTACAGTCATCTGGGTTTGAGATGATGATGGCTTGAACTGAGGTGATACAAGAGCCAGCTATATGGACTCATGGGCTGTACCCTTCACTGGTCTAGGGAGCACTGTTCCCATCAACTAAAACATGAATGGTTCCCCCTGGAGTTGTGCACTGCAGTGGTGAAGAGGTGGGGTAAGAAAGTGAATGTATTTTGAAGATAGAATTGACAAAATCACCTGACAGATTCAATGTGGGGTATGAAAGCAAAAGAGGAGTCAAAGATGATTCCAAGATTTTTGGCCTGAGCAGCCGGGAGACTGGTGTTGCCAATTTCCTGAGATGAGGAAGATAGACATTTTGGGAGTCATATCCTAAGTTCAGTTTCTGACATGGAAAGACTGAGCTGCCCATTAGACATCTAAGAGAAGAGATATTAGAGGCAACTGGGCTTCTGGGCCTAGAGTTTCGGGAGAATGTCCTCCTTAGAGATACAAATGTGGGAGTCATGAGCATTGTAAATGACATTTAAAGCCAGTACACTGGCTGAGATAACCAAGGGAGTGAATATGGATAGAAAAGGCCTTCGCATAAGGCCTTGAGGCAGAGAATGGGGAGATGAGAAGCCAGCTGAGGAAACTTAAGCAGCAGCCAGAGAACTAGAAGAAAAATGAGGTAAGTTTGGTGTCTTAGAAGCCGAGTAACCAAGGGACTCAAAGAGGAAGGAGGATCAGATGATAGGTCAAGTAGAAGACTGCGAGTTCAACCATTGAAATTAGCAAAATGTAGCTCCCTGGTGATCTTCGTAAGAATAGTGTTGGTAGAAAGATGGGAGCAAGAGCCATTTTCAGGAGAAGATGGTAGGAGAGTAACTGAAGACAGTGAGTAAATGGCTTCACAGTGATCTTGCTGGCCCACAGCAGAGCCAAAGAGGAGAATATGGTGTAGATCTGGAAAAGTGTCTTACAGATTTTGTGTCTTTACAGTGGGAACTATCTGGCTCCTTTCTCTCTCTGTCCTTTGCTTCTCGAGGATATCATGACCAGCAGAGACCGAGAAACTACAGATAATTCAGAGCTCAGAAATCAGGGGCAGTGAGGTACCAGTCTGGGCATCAGACTGCACTGCCTTATCTCAAATTATTGCCACAATTTCAACCTTTCCCTTTCCTTAAACCCCAAGCTCATACCTGTCCCCTTCCTTCTCTCCCAGAAGAAAACCTTATCTCCTCTTTTGCTTTGAAGAGCTGAAATGACCAGCTTCTGTTTCAACTTCCCTCACTTCACTTCCGAATTTCTCTAGCTCTCTGTCTATTTTATTTTCTTATCTGCTCAAATGACAAAGTAAGTTTCCTAAATTCTAAAACTAACCTCTAAGGTGAAAAGCATCTTTGGAAATTCTATTTTTTACATCCATCTCCCAGCCTACCTCACACCGGCATAAAAACATATTTACCCATGCACACTTCCTCTCTATTGGCTCATCTCCATTGGCCTAGAAAAAAAAGTCTCTATCTCCAAACTTCCACTCTAGGGCAGAGTTTAATACTTTGAGTCAAAAATCACAACACATTCATGCATTTTATCCAATAATCCTACTTCTGCTACTCCGTTCTAGGTGCATAATCCCTTTTGTTTGCTTGTTTGTTTGTTTGTTTGTTTGAGATGAAGTTTCACTCTTATTGCCCAGCTGGAGTGCAGTGACACGATCTCAGCTCACTGCAACCTCCCCCTCTGGGGTTCAAGTGATTCTTCTGCCTCAGCCTCCTGAGTAGCTGGGTTTACAGGCGCACACCACTATGCCCAGCTAATTTTTGTATTTTAGTAGAGATGGGGTTTCACCATGTTGGCTGGGCTGATCCCGAACTCCTGACCTCAACTGATCTGCCCGCCTCGGCTTCCCAAAGTGCTGGGATTGCAGGCATGAGCCACCACACCCGCCCACTAGGTACATAATCTTAAATATAAAAAAAACCGTATATATTAATTTGCTCACCGCAAGGCTATTTATAATCATGGAGAATTAGAAGCAATTTAAATGTTCAGAAGTAGAAGAGCAGATGAGTAACATTTGTATGTCAACTCAGTAAAATATTCCGCAATGATTCAAAATTATAGTTATGAAGATTATATAATAAAATAGAAAATATTTGACAAGTTATATTTTAAGTGCTTTTCATATATTCTCAATTTTAATCCTCCCAATAATCCATAGGTAGATATTATTATTCCCATTCTAATCATGAGGAAAATTAGGCATAGGAGATTAAACAACTAGGTCACACGTAAGTGGTGGAGCTGGGATTCCACTGTACTGCCCTTCAATATAAAAATAGGTTATGAAGCAATATCTACAGTGCATGCATATATATGTATGATATAGTCATTCCTAGGAAAAAAGGCTAAAAGGATATATAGCTAAATGTGATTGTGTGATTGCATTATGGTGGTGGCAGTAGTATTAGAAGTAATTGTTTCTCTTCTCTCCAAATATGTTCTGTGTGATTATATGAATTCTATAATATTACATTTAATATATAAAAATCAAAACAAAGTCTATAGGTCTCTTATCTATGAACAACTTCCTTTTAGTTTCATGTGTACATGAAATCTCAGTCAAGGTTCAAGAAAGGAGAATAGGTCTTGTAATCATACCTGAATTTCACTTCCAACTATCTCACTTCATAGCTATGGCAAGTAAAGCACGTTACTTAGCCTTTTACTTCATCTGTAAAATAGCAGTTTTTTGTGAGATTGTGTTTTTTTTGTGAGATTTAAATGCAACTAAATGTGCTAAATAATAGGTAAAACTGAACACAGTAAATATGTTTCTGCTTCCTCTGCTCTGATGGCCAATCTCTTTTCTTCATTTTACCACCACACATTTTGGACAGTCTGTACTTGTTAGTTTCAGTTCTTCTATTTTTTTTTTAAGAGGCAGAGTCTCACTCTGTCATCCAGCCTGGAGTACAGTGGCATGATCAAAGCTCACTGCAACATCCAACTCCTGGGCTTAAGGGATCCTCCTGCCCCAGCCTCCCAAGTAGCCGGGACCATAGGCATGTGCCACCACACCCAGCTAATTTTTAAAATTTTTTGTAGAGACAGAGTTTCACTATGTTGCCCAGGCTGGTCTCACACTTCTGGCCTCAAATGATCCTCCCACCTCAGCCTCCCAAAGTGCTGGGATTACAGGAGTGAGGTGCCATGCCCAGACCCCATTCTTCTTTTCATATTTATACATGAATCCCTACAGTCTAGATTCCATCCCCAACCCCAACCCAAACCCCAATCCCGTTCTCTACAGAACCTTTCTTAATGTCTCTACTGGTCTTTTGTGCTATGACTGGTCCCTGTGCTATGACTTCATCTAGTTCTTGGCCTCCTCAAGGCCTTGGGGTGTTTGATACTTTGTGGCTCTTTGTCTGAACCCTTTCTCGCTTGGTCTGAATGATGTTGACCTCTCCTTGTCCTCATACCACAATGACTGTTTTCTTCTTTGCTGTATCCTTCCTTGGCTAAGCTCCCATAAATCATGCTTGGATCTAAATGTTACCTAGATTTTTGTCTCATATCTCTTTTCTATCTGAACTTTCAGAGCTTCTCCAGTTCTATGGTTTCAGTTGTCACCTCTCTACAAATGACTTACAAATTAACATTTGATGGATTCTGTCTGCAGTTCACCTCAGAGAATACTTTAAAGTCAACATGTTGAAACCAAACTCATCATCTCCTCAATCTCTTTTTCATTCAAGAATCCGATCTGATTCAATCACATCATCATCTCCTTAGTCCTTTCCTTTTCCTCACCTCCATCCTTCCTTCAACATTTCAATCATGTGTCAAATTTAGTTGATTCTGCTTTTTAAAAAAATATTATGTGCATCTCCTTTCCCTTTTTGCATTGCCATTACATAGTTGAGGCTCTTACTGTAACTAGTCTGGAATACTGAAACAGTCAGCCAACATGTCTCCAAGCCTCTTCTACTCACTTTCCTCTCCAGAACATGTCTGCTGCTACAAAACAATTATCTACGTAATGCAGCAATTTTCAACCATTGTTTTCAGTGTGACACAACTCGCAAGAACTCCTGTCAAAAACCACATGACCATGATTTTCTGGGTGGTATCAAATATAATGTAAAAAAGCCCAACAATGTGAACCACTGACTTAAAATTATTTATTCCTTCAATCACAACAACAACTAACTATATGATAAGCACTATTTTCAACACTAAGGACACAATGTGATCAAAACAGACACACACTCTGCCTTCCTGAAGTTTACAGTCTCATAAAATGAGATAGATAAGAAAGAAATATCTAGTTAGATGGCAATACATGCTGTGGAGAGAAATAAGGCAGGGTAAAGAGGATGGAAAGTGGTAAGAGGTAAAGGATCGATATCGTAGAGGACATTCGAGTCAGGCCTCACTGAAAATGATGCCTGTGCAGAGACCTGAAGGAGGTGAGGGAATGAGCCATCAGGATATCTGGGGAGAGAAAATCCAGGCAGAGGGAGCAGCATGCTGAGCCTCTGAGGACAGGCAAGAGGTGGCCATGGTTAGAACAGAGTTGAGAGGAGCATTGTAGGAGATGAGGTCAAAGATGTAGCAGAGATCCTGATCACCTAAAGCTTCATAGCCATTTTTAAGACTTTAGCAGTTACCTTAAGTAGGATGAGGAGCCACAGAGGATTGAGAGGGGAAGGAAGCCATTTTGTGACATACCTTATGAAAGGATCACTCTGGCAACTGTGTTAAGTATAGTGCATGGGGTGATGAGAAATGGATAAGGACTAAAGTAAAATAATTGACATAATCTAGTAAAGAATTCAACTAGGCAGTTAGATATATTAATCTGGAGGTCAAGGGAGAGATGAAATAAATAATTTTGGAAGTCTTTGGCACACAGTTGGTTTTTAAAGCCTTGAGAGTGGATAAGCTGACACCAAAGGACTGAGTACAAAGGGTAAAAAGAAAGGGTCCAAGGACTAAGCCCTGAGACCAACCAAATTTAGGGGGTAAGCAGATGAGAAGGGAGCACCACAAGGGACTAAGAAGGAGCTGCTGCCAATCTCCAGTGCAACATGGAGGCAAGAGCCTCATTAGATTTAGGTCCAGAGAAAATTAGAAGAAAGAAATTGGAATAGGGAGTGAGTGATAATTTCACATATATCTAGCTAACCCACAGCTACCTTGATGGGAGCTCTATCAGTGGGAAGAGGCGGGAAGAGCCTGATTAAGTGGGTTCAAGAAAGCCTAAGAGGAAATGAGTTGGATACTACAAGTATGGAAAGTCTTTGAACAGGTTTTGCCCTACAAGGGGGAAGAAAAACGAGGTAGCAGTTGGAGAGAATACAAGATGAAGACAGTTTTTAGAAGGCAGTGATGTTACAGAATATTTGTGTAAGACAAGCCAATAGAGAGGAGGAGATGACGATGCAAGAGAATTCATTGCAGGAGCAATGTTCTTGAGTCAGTGATAGGTGATGGAACCTAATGGACAAGTGGAGTGGTGTGATCATAAATCACTTTGATCTAAAGACCATCTCATCAAGAATTCCAACAGCTTTCCCCCACTGCCTCCTTTGCATAACACCAAAGGTCCATCTTTGTGTTCTAACCACAGCCTACCTTTCATCTATGATAAGTGAATACTCTTCTAACTTGTATCAGTCTCTTCATGTTTATACACACACCTAGGATTCCTTTCTTTTGTGTACTGTTGAGTAAGGAAAGAAGGCTATACATATTCAGTAGAAGCTGTACTTTGAGTATCCATACAACCATCTAATTTTTTACTTTCAGTAAGTATAGTATTCAGTAAATTACATGAGATATTCAACACTTTTGTTATAAAATGGGCTTTCTGTTAGATGATTTTGCCCAATTGTAAGCTAATGTAAGTGTTCTGACCGTGTTTAGGCTAGGCTAAGCTATGCTATTCAGTAGGTTAAGTGTACTAAATGCATTTTTGGCTTATGATATTTTCTAATTACCATGGGTTTATTGGGATATAACCTCCATGGTAAGTTGAGGAGTGTCCGTACCTGGTGAAGCATTGTATTGGTCAGGTCTGGAAGCCACATATATCACTTCTCACATCCCATTGGAGAACAGTTAGTCACATGGTTGTACCAGATCACGAGAGAGGCTGGAAAATGTATTGTTGCTGGACATCTAGCTACTTTATTACGGTGGAAGAAGTGTAGCATGGGTTTGGGTGGACAGCTAGCAAACTCATAGGCATCCTTTATGATACCAGTAGTTCTTTTTGAATATGAATGAGCTTATATAATTTTAAGCAATAAAACATAAAATGTACAAAAGGGTACAAAAAGGAATTCAAAAATGCCATTAATCCTTTCTTAACGAGACTCTATCAAATATTCTCCTTCTCTTAGAGCTCAAGGTTAGAATAATGAACCTGTTTTGACTAACAGCAGTCCTGTAGCCTTCAGATTGAGCTGTTTGTATATTGAGAGAGGCATTTTTGTGTGTGTCCTCTACTAAGGTTTTGTCAGCATTTTACAGTTTTAGAAGATGAATTTGTTTTTGTTCCAAGTGTTTTTAAGTGCTTCAGTCAGTGGTCAAACAGGTTTTGAGCCTAGCTTTCAACGCCAACACAGAGAGGGAGAAAGAAAAATAATCAAAAATAAATTCCACAGTCTAAAATGAACTTTTATCAAGGCTTTTGCTCTTTTAGACTTGAGGTTCTCTTTATAATTAAGGAGAATGGTTTTTAAAATTTAGTTCCTCTGACACCCCAAAATTATCAAAATAAATTATGTCATAGTGAATCTGTGTTTTGAAAGTCATTGATAGGACTTACATGAGTCAAAATTTTATGGATTATAAACTAGGCTTTATCTGGTTGAAAATAATTGCAATACAAGAAGCAACTTTATTAAATTAGACCTAAAGTCACAATCTTGTTCTTTGCTGCTTTTTTAAAATTACTTATTACCTTTAAAAGATCCCAAATTTAGAAGAGGAATTAAAATAAAAGTTAATGCAATAAAACACTTCCACAATATTCTATTACTTCAACCTCTAATCAATGAAAACATTAATGGACTACTCTTTTTACCACACCTGGTAGGGATGTGTTTGGGACATAAAACAGTTTAAAACCTTCAAAAGACAATGACTGAATATTTTCTTATCAGAGAAGTACTATTAGCACCTACAGCACATTTGAAGGTCTAATGGCATACTTCTCAAAAGCATTCTGCATTTCAGCATTATTTTGACCTGTACATTACACTTTTCCCTTCCCTCATCTTAGTGAAGTAGAGAGATTACTGATCTATTTCTTTATCTTAATCATTCCTCCCTAACCCCAAGACAAAGAATACAAATTAGAATCTACAAAATGTATTGTGCCCATGGAAATACATAGTTTTGTTACTGTACTTGTAGATATTTACTACCCTTTTTAGTTTCATTCTGAAAAAAAAAAATGCTTTCCGGGTTGTAACATTCTTCAGATTTTCCATTTCTAAAAGATATAGGTGCAACCCAGCTACCTTAGGAAATGAACACTGCGTACCTTCGTGCTGTTTTAGTGAAACCAGACAATGAATATTCAGCAGTCTCAAATGTGTACAGAAATAACATGACAATTAGAATTACTAAAAAGCCTTAGAGAAGAATATTGAACAATATTGGAAATCAGCCCTTGTGAACTACGTCTACAAAACCTCAAATCATTGGAGAGTTCTTAAACATATGGATAAAGCATGTAAAAAGTGGTAGGGATGGAGTTGAAGAAGTTAATACTTGTTTTAACACTGGAGATCAGCTAAGACTTCTCACATCTCACAACTGCTTTTTGCAAAGCTTTCTATTGTGTGACCTAACTAACTTTATTCTGTAGTTCCTAACACCTGTATCAATTACATTTTGGTTCCTCTGTTTAAGAAAAAAAAATCAATCTTCTAACGTCTTCTAAATGAAATATCTCTAAATTTATATAATGCTATTATGGTTTATTTTCTGTTCACTCTTATTCTTCCTGAATATTTCTTTTTTATTTTATTTATTTTTTTCTTTTAAGCTATCTCCTACAGGAAGGATCTGAATATTTCTTAGCCTTGATCTGAAAATGTTTAGTTATTTGGAAATAGTCATTTACATGTAATTATGAATGTATCATTTCATTGGCACTGTTGTGAAGTGATCTGAAGATAGAGGATTGTGCTTTCCTTTGGAATTCGCGTTTCAGAGCTTTAGGAAAACCTAATACTATTGCACTAGATCTTACACTAAAGATTCTGATACTCTATTGAAGATTACCAGTGGGAACAAAGATTCTTTGTCATAGATACAACCCTTTTCATCAGGAAAGTCACATTCAGGTAGTAAGAGCAATTATTCTTGATTTAATGGGAGCCATTTTATAAAGGCCTCTTCTAACTCAAACTTTAGAGGTATGAATATAATTGAATGTTGTAATTTTTAATTTCTCAGATCCATTCTAAAATTATCTACGTGTGTAAATTAATGCCCAGTATTCTAGTATTCTAATGGCAGACACAAACACTGTATTTCCTGTTTTTGGGACAGTGTCTTAACTGTGAACAAGTAACAGTAAAATATTTTCCTTGGAGATATTATAACAAATAACAATAAAATATTTTCCTTGGAGATATTATAGCTTCAGAAACAATAACATCAACACTTCATTAATTATATTAATAATAATATTCATTAAATGTACCAGGCAGTATTCTATACTTTTTTTTTTTTTTTGAGACGGAGTCTCACTCTGTCGCCAGGCTGGAGTGCAGTGGTGCATCTCGGCTCACTGCAACCTCCGCCTCCCAGGTTCAAGCAATTCTCCTGCCTCAGCCTCCCAAGTAGCTGGGACTACAGGCATGTGCCACCACAGCCAGCTAAGAGATGGGGTTTCACTATGTTGGTCAGGATGGTCTCGATCTCTTGACCTCATGATCTGCCCGCCTCAGCCTCCCAAAGTGCTGGGATTACAGGTGTTAGCCACCATACCCGTCATTATTCTAGTACTTTACATATTATTTAATTCTCATGACCACCCTATGTTAACTATTGTTGCCATCTTCATTTTCCAGATGAGGAAATTAAGGCTCAAGTAGGGTCATATAATTGGCAAATGGTGGAACTGGAATTCTAACCCAAGTATTCTGATTCAGAGCCACTGTCATAACTATTATGTTATATTATCTCCCTTTGTTTCTATTCTTTAATGGAGCCCAGGGTGTCAAACTGAGAATTCCAGGCAAATTGGCCAAACCAACATAAGTGGAAAATAATTCAGCTATCTACAAAGCCAAAGATTTGTTTTCTGCTCTATATGTTTATTTCGTGGAGATCGTTGTAAATGCCAATTTCATGGGATTATTGTGAACCTTAGATTTACTTAGTAAAGGGTTTTATTATAATGGGATGTTATTGATAGGTAGATGAACATATGTACTTTCATATATGTACAATTTGATGACACAGGATGAGTGGATTATGCTTAATATCCTTTTAATGCAGATATAAATCTGAGTTCAACAAAATTCAGGTCCAAATTTCCAAGGCAGCTATGTTTTTGAGTTTGCTGAATTCAGATATTCTCTTGTTTGCTTATTTGTAATCTCCCTTCAAGGAAATGGCTTACTTATTCTGTGCCAGTCACCTGAATGATATTTAGAAAGCATTGGCCATATTCGCAGAGGCAGTCAAAAATATCTTACATATATGCCTCCTGGTAAGCATTAACCCCACCTGGTCAGCTGAAAATACATACTATTCAAATTAGGTTTTCTGTCTTTACTTTTTCCATCTTGGCTAATATAAAGATTAACATTAAATATTGTAAAAAGAAAGGTTCTTAAATTTTCGTTTCTGTTTATAGATATTTTACAGCTTCGGTATAAGCTACATGTTACTCTAGATAATATTGGCAGTATACACTGAGTATGTATATGTGTGTGTGCATATATATGTAGATACATATATCTACATATATGTGTATACTCCACCTTCAATCTTATCAATGTACACTGAATATACATAAATGTGTGTGTGCATATGTATATATACGTTCTTATATAGATAGATAGATAGAGAGAGAGAGAGTAAATGTTACATCAGTTTCTGATGAGATTCGATGTCAGATTCCTCAATTCTAAGTCTGACCCACCCTGATTCTCTAACAGTCTGGGTTTTGCTATTTAGCTGTCCAATGTGGATAATACCTAACAGAGACATTATAGAGCACAATGGCCATTTCCGTGATGCTGTCACGTATCTTTGTTAAAAGGATGATAAAGTTCAATACACCATTCTATGCAAGCAGGATATAATAAACTGTCATAATTTTACTAGTTTAAACAAAGATAAAAATATGAGGACTAGAATTAGTTTATATATGTGTATTATTTGATTTTTCTATTTTAAAGAAAGGAGGGTCTGCATTGCATATTTCTTACCATTCCTATTAGGCAACCAATAATGGTTCTGTTACAGAATATGGAAAGTCTCGATTCCACACGATCTCATGAGAGAACTGGACCTGATGATTTTGAACGGATGTCCGATGAAAGGTAATTTTAGAATTGTCTCCTAATATTCTTTCCAAGGACAGGAAAAGGTTATTTTCATGTAATGCAATGTGAATTATAAGAACTAAAAAGAATGGAATTAAAGGACTATATATTTACCAGCAATACTTTATAGCAAGGAAAATGCTTAGAATAGAAAATCTATCATAGTGCTATTGAAGGCAAATAACTATAGTCATGTTTATTTGTGTTTCCAGTTTGCTTTGTTTTGATTAATTTTTTGTTTTGTGTTTTGTTTTTGAATTTTACAAGTATTTGGCTTAGAGCTACTCAACATACTCTTAAAATCATAATATCAGTGGATGAAAAACATTGTTATAAAACAAGTAGATATTTTATGATTTTTTTGTTGTTGCCGTTATTTATAGGAAAGGAAATGAAAAAGATGGTGGACACACTCAGCATTTCGAGGTGAGTAGCTAACAAGCAAGAGTAAGACTGTGACGGGGCTGTTCATACACTCTTGAGTGTACCTCTGAAATATTAGTCTGCCAATAAGGGACATTGAGATAAGTAATATGACTGTGATGGATTAGAAAGGCAAATACCAAACTTAAAGATTCCTTGAGAAATCATAAGAGCTCATTATTTACCTTTGTGAATTATTTTGTTTTGCTTATGATGATAAACTTTAATAGCACAGGGATTTCTCTTTAGATTTTCTATAAAGTAAAACAAAACAAAAAGCTAAAGCTACTGGTTTTATTTTCCACAATTTGATGCATTTTTTAAGTGATCAAAATATATAGGTAGTGAGTCTTAGTCACAAAGATTAGGTCATGAATCTTCAAATTAACACAAATTCACTTTGAGTTACTTAATCCAATTTGTTTGCTGAGTTTCGTCTCTCATCCTAAATAAACATTGGAGAAGAAAAGTCTCTCACCTCCCTTATGTCATCTGTATCTTCAAGTTTCATTTACTTTCCTGACCTCCCACTTGTCCTCTCAGGCATCACCATGCTGACCCAAGTATTTGGTTTCCCTTGCTCCCAAGTCCAGCTTCCATTCAGTGTGCTGAGCATCATTTTTAATTCATGTATGTGTATGCAATCTACTACCTCCAAATACTTCCAACTCCACCTTCAATCTTATCAGTTTTCCTTTTCAAGAATTAAAGTTTTTCTTAACCTACTTTTAAATTCTGACTCTTGATATAAAGAGAACATTCCCTCTAACCCAATAATTCTTAATCTCTGTTGGGCACGGACCTAATTCACTGATGGATTTATTCAACAACATATATTAAATCCTACTAGGTACAGGTACTGTGCTAGGAGCTGGGATTTAATGACAACCACAGTCTATTCCCCCATGGAGTTTTACAGCATAGCAGCTTAAAAATCAGAAAGCTATAGACCCTCTTAGAAAATTGTATTATCATTAAAAAATGTGCATAAAATTCCTAGAAACTGATCACCACTCCCTGAACACACGCTAATGCTGTAGACTCCTCATATCTCCTGTATTCAATTCTTGTCATATATATACTTCTTCACCAGATAATTTAGCCAGATAATAGGAGGGGAATGCTTCCTCTTTCTGATCTCACAGCTTCTGAGCTACTTTTTTCATCTACTTCCAACTCATTTTTGCCTCCTTCCTTGGGACCCAAGCAACAAGCTGACATTCTTTCCTTGTCTCTAGGCATCTTTTTAAAGATCATGTTTCCCCCATGATACTGTCAAGTTGTGTTTTGTTTTTTATGGTTTTATCCTTTCACTGCCATCTTCCTCTGCTCACAGCAAGCACCTACTCATCTCCTATCTAACATGATTTTAAAGAAAATCGCTTTGCCAGTCTCCTGGAGAGGTCTCCTCAGTTCTTTCCTTTTATGCGTGTTTTCTTTTATGAGATAAAAGGGAATAAAAGTAACTTTTGTGGATGGACTTCATAGCATTAACTCATAAATTCTAAGTAGCACACAAACTAAATGGCAAACTAAACTGAACTCAGTCTGCCTTGGTCTTTGGTGGACAGCTCCCAGGGCAGTGGATTAATCATGGGGAAACAATCTCACATCCTTCTTCCATGTGCCAAGTCCTCTTCTTATGTGTGTTACCCATGTGCAGCCACCAGTCAGTGCCCAGTGCCACTGCTGGCACTGCTTAGGCATTCACTAATAATAACATGATGGTTTCAGTTAGGAGATAAAATTGAACTAAAATCTAGACTAAGCTCTCCATGTCACCTTTCTACCACAGCTGCACCAAAGGAGAAAAATAAGACATCATTCCACAAGATTGGGATGATTTCTACTTGTGAAAGCATGTGCTTCTTTCACTGAAGGAAATTTGTCTTATTCCATAAAAACAGTGAAAAGAACTGTTTTCCATTTTGTAAAGCTTTTTCCCTTGTTTCAGTGTGCTGTTAGTTATTACTTTTTAATATATGTAGTACTTCCTAAAACTTACACCACCCAATATTTAATCTAGTTTTCTAGTAAAAACATCAATAATCTTTCATTTTCAGTGATGAAAAATAAGTCTATACTTTGGTTACTCCTCCTAGAGTTCTGTTTAACCAGTATTTATTTTGTTTCAGGTCTCATTGCATAAGATTGAGACATCAGATTTTACATGCCCACTATTGAATATATATTGTAATATTTCTAATTTCGTTTTCCATTAAGACAGACTTCGTCCTTATTGATATTTTCATTTAAAATTCTCCTTGTAAACTCTCAGATTCACATAAGATAACATAGCAAACAACAGCTCTTGGGGAAAGGTGATTTTTTTTGGGAGGACTACTATTTCCATTAGAATGAGGAACATTTGTTTTCAGCCTCAGAAATGCTCTTTAGAGACAGGCAGAGAGAGGCTTCTCTTAGATCTGCTGCTCAAAGGCAAATGAAGTTACAACTGTGACCCCAGTTTTTAAATAATCAGTTTGCAGCCTTTAACGTGTTTTGTTTGAAGATATGTGTTGAAAGTGAACATGGGCGTATCCCATTGTTTCATATCTTTTTAATTTATTTTAATTATGCAACTAATCTTGTCCAAAAAGAGATTCTCCTGAGATCTCAGATGGGCATTGGTCAATAACAGTTACCCATTTCTATTTCATAAGAGTTCCTTATGTGGTTTGGATTAAGATTTGTTTAGTGACACACTGGCAATGAGAAAAAAAGTCAAGAGTCACTTTGAAATGTCCAAAATTAAAGTACATTTTCTTCAGGAAGGTTCAGAAAGGCTGACATTTTAATAAAGTATCCTGTCTGGGCAATGTGAAATGAGATAACATAAGGAAGAGCCTGGCACCCTGCTCCCTGGGCATGCAAAATCTCGAGTCTTTGTTCTTCTGTGTATTATTAACTCTTTTAACAAACTACAAGTATCCAGAAGAGAGGTCATCCTTAAAACTAGCAATTCTAGATTCTAAAAGATATCCCTGAAATTACAGATTTTCAGAGTTCTGTTTCCAAGGGAGTTTATACTTTACGCTTCAATTTAATCCCTATTTTCTATGATGAAAATATTTTATACTTCTCTATAAAATCCAGAATATTAAAACTAAAACCTTACAATGAATCTCTGTTGAGAAGTCAAAACAAGTAAGAATTATTAACTGCATGTGAGGGAATTACATTATCTGGGAGAGATCATTTTATGTCAGAATTACAAGGTCAGTGAAGTGTTAAGTTCTTTCAAAATATTTTTACATTCTTTATGCTTTCTAAGCCTACTGCTTAAGAGAGCTTAGAAGCATACCTTTGATAACAAACAAGACATTCATAATTTAAAAAAAAAAAAGACTAGTTCCATGTTTCTTATCCTGCTTCAAAAAAAAAGGAAAAGAGAAGAGAGAAAGAAGGAGAGAAGACAAGGCTTTTCAATCAAGACTGAGAATTAATATTAGTTATCACAAGATATTAAGTGCAGGCTTTTATTTGCCCTGAAAAAGTGAATTTCTGAAAAGTATTTATGGAATGGATGACTGTTATTTTGACTTCACTGTTTTCATGGAAGCTTTAGGACTTTGTTTTAATATTATAACCAGAAAAATTAACAAGCTCTATTTACTTCAAATTCGCTTCCAAATCAATCCAATAGCCAAAGCCTAATGAAGCTTTGGAGTTCACATGGATTTTGAAAATTTATTTCCACTTTCCTTTATTGTCAGGCAGAACAAAAAATGTTTATGGTTCTGGGTAGTTCTTCTGTTAATACTGTAGTTTCTTCCTGCGAAAACTGCATTATACAGCATACTTTCTGATATTGTCATTCCTGGCTCTGTAAACTATTAGGCCACTTAACTATATCCTGTGCAGGGCAATGGAAGGAATAAAACAAAAATTCACCAACTATTTGAAGCCAGAGAAAGAGCAGGATCCAATAAAGCCTGGGGATAGAAAAAGGTGGGTCCAGCTGGACAGGGACAAGTCTTGGCAAAGATTAGACTGATAGCTTCATAATTAATGGCTCCTTGACCTGAATGTGAAATGTTACCTGAGGCCCCGGGAGAGATGAGCTCTCTTCACATTTGCCCCCTAGCATCCTACGTTTCTTTTATAAGAATACTTGGCACTTGTATGTTCAGTGTCTCTCTCCTGCACCAAATCCCTTACCTTGCTTGCTACTAAATTCCAGTGCCAAGGACGTATATGTGTTCAATAAACGCTTGCCAAATATATGAATGAATGAATGAACGAGTGGGAAAGGGAGGTAGGGTATAAATGGAAATAGCATTGTTTATAGTTCCTATAGGTTGTTTTATACACGTTTTTCATTTTAATCTTCACAAACTTTACAAAGTCTTGTTCCTGTATTCGAGGGAAAAAAAAAAAAGCTGAAGTTCAAAGAAGTTTACTCACTGAAAGTCTTGCAGCTAGTAAAGCTAGTATCTAAACGTGAGTCTCTGCCACTAAAACCCATCCTAATATGCCATACTCTTGTTGTCTCACCTAAGAGCCAAACACTAAATTTGTTTCAGTACACAAATATTTGGTGTGTTTTCATATAGTGCAGCATTTTTGACAATGTTTAGTGTATGACATCACAGTACAAGGATCTTGGAGTTGAAAATTGTGAAATTAATTTCCTTACTTTGTGATTTAACAGAAGATATTAGACATGTAAACAACAAAAGTTGAAACCAAAAATATTTTTATATTTGAGAATGCTTTTGACATTTTAACCTTAATGATCTAGTAGGAGAAATAGATAATATTCGCAATACTATATGAAGAGCCCTGTTAGAGAGGATGGAGCAACTGGGCAAGGTGCTTCACCCAGACTAGGCTAACATTTGAAGGCACAGCAGTTTTTATGCTAGTGTTTACAGAGCCTGAAGAACTTCACCATGGGCCATAGGACATAAGACAGCCTCCCTGGCACCCACATGCACAAAAAACCATCAGCAGTCTGCAGCCCCGGGCAAGGCAACCATGTCACATCATAGACCAGCAGGGCCAAAAGTTGGGAGTTGGGCAAGTAAGAAAGCAACCTCAGGGATTGATGGGAGCACAGCAGGACAGGGCCAGCCTGTACGTGCATTTCCACATGCAGTTAGGGTGTGCTGTGCTTAGTGTGTCCAGGGCTGTGCCAGCTGGTGTAGGTTTGTGTAGAAGGGATCTCTCCACTGCTGTGCCACAAATCAGCCAGGAAGTATAGAAGCTCATGTAAGTTGACATAGGTCTATGATGTGAATGACCTAGTGCCTCATTATATATGACACATCCTCATCCTCTGTTTATGGTGGCTCTGGCTGTCCTTTGCTGGATTCCAGAAACACTGACCTCTGTACTATTCCTGAAACATAGAAAAACTGACCATGCCTCAGGGCCTTTGCACTTGTCTTCTTTCTTCCTGGAATACTCTTTCCACAAATGGCCCACTTTCTCACTTCCTGTCACT
This sequence comes from Nomascus leucogenys, assembly GCF_006542625.1. Classification (NCBI taxonomy): domain Eukaryota; kingdom Metazoa; phylum Chordata; class Mammalia; order Primates; family Hylobatidae; genus Nomascus; species Nomascus leucogenys. The sequence goes on along the minus strand of NC_044389.1, from coordinate 71,491,813 downwards.
TTATCACAGAGACCATCCCTAACCACTCAATATAAAACAGAGGCCTCAACTGCTACCACCAACATCCCTCTTACTTTATTTTCCTTTTACTTTTTATACCCCTTTATTTTTCTCCAGAGCCCTAACAGTTTTTTGTTGACTAATTATCTTCTCTGTAAGACTCATTATGACAGAGATTTTATTTTGTCCACCATAGTTTCCCCAGTGTGTGAAAAAAACATCTAGCAAATAGTAGGTACTGAAAAATCATTTCTTTTGAATTAATAAGTTTTTTCTTTGTATCTCTAGAGACATAATAGGCAGCCCGATTATGCCATAATATTTATTGAATATATAAGTATATAATACTTAGCCCGGCATATGAGGCCTTTCACAGTCCAGCATCTACTTAGCTGACACCCTTGTCATGTCCCATTCCCCCTTCCTGTCCTAAGGGCTGGTCACCGTGAAACTCTTCTCTTGCTGTGGCCCAGCATGCCACGCTCTCATGCCTGCATTTGCATTTGTTATTCCTCCTTCCTTCTGTGTGATGTGCCGTCCTCCCTCACCCCTCCAGCCCACACCTATCTGCCCCCAAATTAAAATTTCTGTTGCTGATTCATGATGGATACACTAGTGGCTCTTTTCACTAATATTTTTTCATAATGCATTTAACATTGTCTTCCATCCTTTGTTGTAGTATGCTTCCCCTCAAATTGCAATTGTATTTGCCTTGTCTCCTATTCTTCTCTCTAGCAATTTTGAGGTGTGCCAGTGTTTTATTCATTTGTCTTCATACGGTGTCAAATAGTAGTAGAGAAAGAATGATGCTTCCATTTGTGTCTCTCCTGCCCCCAGACACCATGCTGAAGGCCCTTCATACCTTCTGACAGATCTTCGAAAGAACTTTGCAAAATTGGTATCACTTATGCCATTTTAAGTGTTAGGTAACAGAGGCTCAGAGAAGGGAAGCAACTCAGCCAGGGCACCAGGCTAGTAAATGTCAGAGCCACGCTTCAAACCCAGGTCTGCCTGTAAGCAAAACTCTTGTCCTTTCCATGGCATGAGGGCTTAAGTGACTTGATGTATGTTCGTCGTGAAGGAAATACCATACTTTAAAAATGAAATCATATTTCTAGTATTTTTTGATGTCTGTAAAGGTAATAAGCATTATAAATCTTTTTGAGAAAATGCTTATTTGCTGTATGCATATTCTTACTCTCTTTTGCTTCCCCCCGCCCACACCCCCTCCCCCGCAACCCAGGCACACTCACGGATTGGTAACTGAGTGGCTTTGTAACTTAAAAAGCTGAGAACTAGATTTGGGCATTTAACCCTGGTCCATTTAGGCTTTAGCTTAAGGGAAAAATACTTTTTGTGACATAAATGCCTAATCTGGCTTTTTCCCCAGTAAACAAACTGCATTTTTAAGCTATCTTAAATCTCCAGATAGACTTGGCATTTCTATAAGACTTTAGTAGCTCATCAGGACCCGATTGATGGTATTTCATTTTATCCCAAATGTGAAGAAAATATGTCTCCATGCGTCATTTCATGGAAATATAATAGTAAAAAGCCCTGGCTATTCCCTGATGATTTCAAAGTGGGTTGGATAGCTATTAAAAGTAGCTGCAAGTCTTAAGTAGTGCTTTAAGCATAGGAACGTTTCTCATGCATTAATGAAATCACTTATGATTTCCAGATGTTTTTAGTTTTTTCATTTAATGATACTATATTTGCCAAAATACATTTCTAGTTACTCCTAAAGAAAATCTTGTGTACCCATCTGTGCTACTTAAGGAATACATTTGTGAGCAAACTGTTTCATAAACACTTTTGTTTATAATTGTATGAGACAGGGAAGAGTGACAATGGTTGAATTTACAAATTACTCAGAGAGCAAGGTTTAAAAAAAATTAATTCCAGTGCAGTTTGTTTAAACATAAAATTATTGATTTGAATATCAGCCTTTTGGGGAGGATTTCTCCATCCCTCAGATGTTCTAGCCTGGTGTAGGTGCCACCAATAAGCAAAACCAAGTGTAGCCAAGTATTTAATATTCAGAGGAGATGAATAGTAGGAAAACAAGTGACAGTTGCGTATTTCTAAGACATGAATTATGCATCACTGACTTGCCAGCTCTTGACTTTTTACTTAAAAAAAAATTGCTCCCTGTGTAATTTTGGCTCATTTCCAGAGTCACTATTCTTTACTGCTAGCTGAGATGAGACGCCAAACCCCTGTGCTGTCTGAATTTGCGCAACAATGCTTTATTAATACCCAGAGCTCCTCCATAAATAGTCTGTTCTCCCAATACTCAGTGAGAAAACAACCACGGGAAATCTGGGAATGTGCAGCTAGCCCCGCTTAATTGATCTAAGCAGCCAGGGCTGGCAGGGGAGCTTTCACGTACACAGCCTCTGTTCCTGGCTTGCAAGACTGTTTACCTAAGGGGCAAAGAAGTCCACCTGCGAAAGACACCATGTTGCTACTACAGCCTTAGCAACAGCAGTAGCCCGGTTTTCGTAGTTGTTGTTGTTGTTTACAGTCAGGAGAGCCATACTCCTTTAAGAAAACACCAAACTCCTTTCCCTCATTCCTGGCCCCAATCAGTAATCACCAAGACTGTCAGCTGCCTGCAGTTATCGGGAAGAGCAGCCTGGGGAAAGTTAAAGGAGCACAGATGGACAGTTGCTTTCTGCACGCAAGTGGCCAGCTAGGATCCGGGGGGCATCAAGCCATGATTTTTATTTCTGTGCTGGATGCATTAGCAGCTGTGACTTGGAAGGTTTTCTCCTGAAGGAGTGGAATTGCTGCAGACGTTTTTGGGTTTTGGTGAGCAGTAGATATTTGGGGACATTGTGCTGTTATTGCAGAGCCCCACAATGAAGATCCAGGAGCATCCCAGCCTATCTGACACCAAACAGCAGAGGAATCAAGATGCCGGTGACCAGGAGGAGAGCTTTGTCTCCGAAGTGCCCCAGTTGGACCTGACTGCATTGTGTGATGAAAAGAACTGGGAAGGTAGGGTTGTCTGATAACTTGGATGATTTGCTATCATTAAAGCATATATAAATAAGCACAAATGAGAGGCACGTAACTGTGTGAGAGTGTGGGTGAAAGAGCTATGCATGCAGAAGTAACTGCATTTCCAAATGACCGAAAATCCTTGACCTGTCATAGGAATACCTCAGGGTAAATGTTGCTGAGGGCAGTTGCAATCTAAGAAAGAAAATATGCTTGCCCTTTATCATAGTGTCACCTTGCAGGCCTTTTTTTTTTCTTTGTGACTCACCAGGAGTGCTGATACGTGCATGTCTTTTCCCCCTCGTAGTACCAAGCAGAGTAATAGGGAACCAGTATGCTTTTAGGATTTCTACCTTCTGTGGCGCGATCTTCCCACTGCTGAATGCCAGTCGCCTGCCTCTTTCATGAAATCTCCTTCCCGTTTTGGTTTGCTTTGTTTCTATGTTTGTTTTTATGGATAGATTTTTTTTTCAGGTTAGCAAATTTAAGGGATTTGCTTATCAAAAAGAACACTGAATACATGCATCTTACTGAAAGCTTGTAATACAGTGAGTGCTTTAGATTGTTTTTTTTTTTCCTAGAGACTTTTGGTTGAAAACGTTAGAAATGTACTTGCGAGGAAGAAAAGAGTAGCCTTGTCAAAACTGTGTTTCAGGGAGGATATTGCAGCAGTTTTATCAAGCTGCTTATTCTTTCATTATCCATGTGTCTGCATCCAAACACATACCATTGTGGATCTTAAAATAAATGCCAGTCTACCTCTATACAGTACGTGCGTGACGGTTGTAAGGAGGAAAAAATTGTGCACCTGATTCCAATACAGCAGGATGACTTAACACAATGACTTACCAGGGGGTCTTAGCTGTGAAAAATCAGTCCCATTTCAGCACCTGGATCTCCTTGTCTTCTCTCCCTACCCCCTTTCCTCTCTTTCTTAACCAAGAAGTTATGTTAATGACCTTAGATGAAGGATCAAGAGGAGAGCTGAAAAGACCACCAGGTGAAAAAGAGTAAACCCCATTTCTGGCATCCAGAGCTTTAGTGAAAACAAACTGTTTTTTATTCTAGTTCTGTCCTTGAAATCTAAGAAACCTGTTCTAGTTGTTTTTATATAATTAGGCAGTGGATTTCAGATTTTGTCAGATATTTTCAGCTCAAAATGTATTCACTGAGCAGCAAAACGCAGGGTTGTTTAATTTGTAATTTCAGTTATATATTCCTGAGTACCTTTCTGTTCTTTCATCTTTGAGTACTGTGAAATAATCACGTTAGTTTTTAATTCATACATTAAAAACAACCTGTGCCCCCACCTCCCCCAAAAAGAGTCCCATAGTCGTCACTGTTACCCAAATAAAAGAAAAATACAGTAACCAAAAAATAAATGTTATATTTGCGTCTTAGTGATATGGTCTACCCTAAAGCTCTAGAAAAAAACTAGGATTTTTGGTTAGAATTCAAATCAGCCACATTTTTTCTTTCTCCTGAAATGGACTCAGTTTGTTATTTTTATCTTGGTTAGTCATAAATTTATCGTCTCTCTCAGCCACTTAAATAATGCTGATATAAAGACTGAGAATACTCTTCAGAGTGACTGAAAGCCAGTTTATAGTTTCCTTAAAACTATTAACATAAAGAATTTTCCTTCAGATAATAATTGAAGGAACCAACGTTTCATTTTAGAAGTCTAGATGGATTTTTTAAAAAAGTTATTAGAAAAAAATACATTGCATTTCAATAGGCTTGGGAAAGTGGATTGTGTATTCCAAGTAGTTTTTGAAATAACTTTAACTTTTTTTGTTTTTGTTTTGCCAATTACTGCATTTCTCATTGAACGTGCATATCTTTAAAATCTACATGAATTCACATCAAGGCCATTCTGATCATTTGATTACTGCTTTCAGTGACTTTTTTTTTTTAAAGCTTATGTACTTATTGTAACTTTCCAAGTTACATTATAGCATTAATATAGCTATAAGTATAATGAAAGTAAAGGAATTTTTGCATAAGACGAGAGCAATAAGTCTGTCACTAAAATACCACCTTTTTTTATAGCTAAAATAAGAAAATTGTGTCTTTCCAGTAAGGAATAAACTTTGCACGAATTTGTGAATGTGAAGCCAGTGCAACAAAATATGTAAATGAAAGTCATAATTACCAAAAACCTCCTGAACCAGTATCCACCTACAAGCCCCCATCACCAGTCTTCAAGCCACCATTCCCTCTTTTTTGGTTTGGTTGCTCCTTCCCATCCCCATACCATACCTCATACTTTCACACTAATGTGGAATCGCAGAATGTCAGGTGAAGCAATACTTACTGCAGAGGCGAGTACCAGCAGGCTATTCACTAAGTACTGCCCCTCCACACGAAAATGATGTTCATTGGCTTCTGGGGCTCAGTATCAAGGAAACAAAAAGGGAAATGAACTAACAAATAGATTCCGTAGGACATGTAGAATGGAACTCTCGCAAAGTGAATGTAGGATCCGAGTCTGGTCATGCTTATTGGCAAATACTAAGCATACTTTATCCTTTTTAAATATACATAGCTGTTTTATTATTTGATTTAGCCACATGACTATTATTACTAGGATTTCCAATCACCAGAGTTAAATGAATATACAAATTTAATGTACTATTCTGTGTTATTTAAAGCTCTTCAGAGTTGCATAATTAGAATGTTCCCAAGCAGTCAGTTATGTTGATTTGAGGATACTCCTTGTGTAAGTACTGGGGTTTAAGCAGTCAGCTACTCTATTCAGTATGTCCTGATGAAATTAAATTTAAAGGGGCATTTTAAGCTGGGCATGGTGGTATGCGCCTGTAGTCCCTACTACTTAAGGGGCTGAAGCAGGAGGATCACTTCAGCCCAGGAATTCAAAACCAGCCTGGGCAACATAACAATACCCCATTTCAAAAAATGGAGATGGGTGGTATTTTTAAAAGGGCATAAGATACTTCATATATCTAACTCATCACTTACTGCTTCTTGAAAATAACTTTGGAAAGGAAATTCTCTAAAAGTATCTTAGAAAAACAAGAGATCTTAAAAGATCTTCCACTTGAACCTTCCTATTATACAGATGAGAATACTGAGGCCAAAAGAAGAAAAATGATGATTCAGAGTAACAAAGTCTCCTCACTTGCACCTGATGCCTCTTTCTAAACAATGTCAGTTTTATATCCTTGTGGGCAATAGATCAAAGTGGTTACAAGCCAGATTCCCTGGGTTCAAATCCTGGCTCTGCTGCTTATCAGCTTTGCAACAAGTTAGTAAACCTGCCCTGGTTTTCACCTGAATTTTCCCATATTTAAATAGGATGGTAACAGTAGGTAATAATGAATAGTGGATACAGTAGCATCTACTTAACAAGTTTATTGCAAGGATTAAATGAGCTAAAATATGCTAAGTGCACAGCACAGTATGGGCTTATAGTAGGCACTATGTGAGTGTCAGTTTTATCTTCCATAAATATTTCCAAGTATAGTTTCAGGAAAAATCAGCCTAAGTTTGCCTTCTTTGAAACCAGAGTGCAGTTTACCGAATGGCCTTGGCTGGCTCTGAACACAAGAGGAATCGGTATTACTAGGTCCTCTACAGATTTATTAAGGATTAACCATGTCACACCAACCTCCTTTCTTTCTCTGATATTATTAATACTAGACTTTAGATTGGGGAAATGGTGCATTAGAAAAGACTTCACGTGGGCCTTTGACGGGGCCTGAATGATAGCCTGACTGTCAGAGAAGTGGGAGAGAAGACAGGTAAGGTAGTGAATTAGTAACTGATTAAGCAGCTGTTCTTAAATGTGTAGATAAATGGATCAAAGTCAACTCAGATGGGGGTATTCTCATTAGGTAAAAAGTCCTCAGCCCTCTCCTGTTCCACATATTTATTAATGATTGGAGCTATTAAGGGCTTGCTTATTAACTTTGCAAACAGGGACAAAGCAGAGAAATGTGAGGATTACATTTGTGGTTGATAAAGCCGACTACTCTGGTTCTTTCTAACTCTGTCGGTTAACAAGACTAATTGAACAATTTCACAGGACTAACATTGTTCTAAAGTTAAATTTTGGAACACTAAAGAAAATTTTATAAAATTCTTCCAGTAAAGAGCCTCCATCATGAGGCTTACATCTTTCTATGTCTGGGATGTCCAAGTACCTCCTAGCTCAGCTGAGCAGAAAAATGGTTACATCTTGCCAAGGAGTAATGGCTCTAAATAATATAGTTGGAAAGGGAATGTGGAAAACATCGGCCCCCTTAATTCTGTGCAGATTTCTGAGAAAACAATCATCCCAGTAGCCGGTTTTCTTTTGTATAGTAAGTGGATCCAGCCAGCTAAGCAGAGAGTAGCTATGTCCCAGTGACCATGTGAGCATTACTCAGAGGTATGTTCCCTCTTTCTACAGGAAATTTCTGTTATATCCATGTGTACTATAGTGTCTGAACTGGAAGTCCCCCAGGACCTAGTCTTTTTTTATTACTTCAGTAGCAAGCATGCAGCTTCTATCTCTGTTATTTCCGACCTGCTGCGATGTCAACTGACCTGGGTGGATTAATTTTTAATAGAGAGGCATGTCATACTTATGTCCAGAGTTCACTGTGACAAGACACATGACTAAAAGCAAAACTAACTGTACACAAGGAACTTTGGTCTAGATATGAAAATGCATTTATTTTCTGTGGTGGTTTAGCAAGACAGTCCAGTGTGAAGCCTCACATCCCTCCTGTTTCTCCCTTTAAATAATTTTCTTGCAACATCCCTATCTCTTTCCTTGCTCTAGAATTGCTAATTAAAATATAAAATATTTCCCAAAGTAGCAATTGGGAATGGTCAGGGAATGGTCAGTGACTACATCCTCAAAACGGGCTCTCTAGGCAGGCAGTGAAATTGGACCTGTTGTCTACCACACTACCTTATTTCGTTCTTTGTTCTTGTTCTAGTTGAGGGCCAACTATCAAAACGTGAGCCTTGTGCTTTTAGATCATTTCAAACTAAAATGGGAAACAGTTTTGTTGATCCCTTAGTTATACTGAACTGTGTATTACGTGTCATTTTATAACTTTTGAATAGAAGCCTTAAATTATAAGACTATCAAATAACAGAAAAGAGAGAAAAAGGAGAGGATCAGGTAAGCATTTTGTGTTGCATAGATGAGAAACCTTTCACTTCTGTTCTACGTGCATACCTTTTTATTAGAGTTGAAACCCATAAAGTTTTACATTTCTCATTTTAAAATAAGTGAATTCATTCACCCTAACTATATGCTTTAGGAGAAAATGTTACTGATAAGCTAGAATTACTGCAGCTGTGTATTTCTTGTATACCACGGGAGACGCTAGGAAAAGGACACATTTGATCTCCTTGTCAGTAAAGCAATTGATCAAGAATAAAGCCACAAAATAAAGCTGTGTTAACAAACAAGAAAACTGATGGATGGCCCTGCCATTAGCCACAAAGCATCAAATAATGATTATTCAGTTCCATGATTAGCATTTTATAGTAAACTCAAGATCAGTGTATCTTATCACACACTCTTATAAGTAAAAATTTGTATACACAGAGACCACCTAGTTGAAAAAGATGAGTTATAACATTTTTAAGGAGATATTCTGCTAGATTCTAACACATTAAAGGGCTTCAGGATGTAAGGTAACACCTTTTAAACTAAGATTTTATGAATAGAAATGTCAAACTAACCAGCACACTCATATGCCAATATCAACATCAGACTTTGCTTTGCCAAAGCCCTCGGTCCCCAGGAAAGCTTCGTGCCCTGCCCCCAGTTGCTCTGCTGCTTTGCCACTCTGCGGTGAGCTTATTGCCTGCTGCATTACTGTTCAAGCCATCTTAACCCTTTCCCTCTCCTGGGGAAAGTCCTTGCAGAAAATTACTGGTGTCTTATGAAATATCATGACAGAGAAGATGCAAGCTGGTCAGTTTAATAGTTCCATTTTCTGCAGCTGACATGTTTTATTTTTTCTAGCGGTTGCTTTCCAGTCCCCCCTCCTTACTTCGCCTCTCAGTCCGTTTTTTATTCTTTTATGTTGGCGGTTTGAGCTGCTTGTGCCCAAGTCCTACCACTTAGGAGGAGCAGACCGATAGTGTTAGTACAAATGATGAAACACCTCCTGTTCGTGTCCAGCTTTAGCCAGGCACATCTACCAGCATGTCCTCTGCCACGTTTTGAGCCTCAATAGATAAGAATCTGTCTTTAACACTGCTTTCATTTCTTAAAATATTTGTATTTTTATCTGCGTTTCCAGATAACCTAGTTCTCTTTAAATTTCTAGAACCTGTGGACTTCATTCCATATAAAGTTAATTTTTTTAATTAATGTGCTTTTATCCTCCCTATCATATGGGGTCTACTAAAATCTCAGAAAATTGCCACTCTTATGCAAGCACTTGGCACATTCTAAGTTGAAGCACTGATCTAGAAGTCAGGAGACTTAGCTTCCAGACCCACCTCTTGGGGTTTCAGTTTCCTTATCTGTTACCTGCTTGGTTGGATCAATCGTTGTCAAACCTGGCTGCACATGAGCATCACCTGGACAGCTTTTAAACTTGCGTGTGTGAGGGGCACATACCTGGACCCTCACCTAAATATTGTTGACTTGGATGGTATAAGGAGCCTGCGTGCTGGTAGTCATTTATATTTCCCTGTGTGACTTTAATGTGCGGCCAGGATTGAGAAATCACAAAATTAGTTGAGGTATGAAGTCACACCCAGCTGTAACATTCTAGGATTATATATTTTTAAATAGAAGCCTGAATAAGCACTTATTTAAGATAGTTTTGCACATTTTATAGTATGATAGGTAGAGGAGCAACTGTTCCATGATTCAAAGTCTAGGAATCCCAGAGTTTAAGATCATAGCCAAATTCTACCCTTGTGTAAATCACAGTAATCCACAAGTAAATTTCAAGCATAACTCATTCTATAATGCAAACATTACAAATGAAATACCTTCTATCATCGACATCTATTTTTTAAATCTTTTAGATGGGATTTTGTTTAATGAGGAAAGGAGTCTATTGAGGTAAGTCTTGCAGTAAATAGAAGTAGACAGTTGCCCTCTTCCTTCCCTAAATGACAGATCAAGATTTTGTGCTGAGCATGTTATATATATATATTTTTTTTTACAGATTATCTAAACTCATTTGTACAGATTTGTCCTTTGTAAGGTGTTCGTTTTTCTTCTGTTGGCTAATTTATGTATGCATCTCACTCTAACTGGAGTCTTGAGCAGCTTCTGAAGTTTCAAGCGCAAAGCATCCATCTTAAATGTGCTAATCCCAACACACTTAAGCAGAAGCACACAAAACAGCTTACTGGATGACCTCAAGGGAAGTTATAAACTCCTAAATACATAGGCTCTCTCAAGATCGATGTGGTTCCTTAGCTTGACTCCTCGGTTGTTTAGTGAAGGATGTACAGCCGTGATACCAAATATCTCCCCCACCAACACATTTTCTTTTCTTTGTTTGTTTGTTTGTTTTTTGAGACAAAGTCTCACTCTGTCGCCCAGGCTGGAGTGCAGTGGTGCAATCTCTGCTCACTGCAAACTCCACCTCCTGGGTTCAAGCGATTCTCGTGCCCCAGCCTCCCCAGTAGCTGGGATTACAGGCATCCGCCACCACGCCCAGCTAAATTTTGTATTTTTAGTAGAGATGGGGTTTCACCATGTTGGCCAGGCTGGTCTCAAACTCCTGACCTTAGGTGATCCGCCTGCCTTGGCCTCCCAAAGTGCTGGGATTACAGGCATGCACATTTTCTTTTCATTGATGCCATCACGTGGAAGAGTTTTTATCACCAATCGACTGGGCTTCCCCCCTTCAAGGCTCCTCCTCAGGGTAGCCCTAGCAAATTCTCTTTGGAAAGCCAGTGAGAATGGAAACGAGAGGTAGGTAGATGATGGCTGTCAGACATATTGGTGATTTCAGTTGGGGCGCGGTGTCCTTAGTCTGGACCTTAGCTGTAAAATGAGAAACGATTCAATGGACAGCTTCCTAAAGCATCTGGGAAGCCTGGGAAACACTTGTGTTTGAAAGAACAACCCTGACCTCTTACTGCCCTTATTTTCCAGAGCCTGCCCCTGCTTTCTCCTCCTGGCAGCGGGAGAACAGTGACTCTGATGAAGCCCACCTCTCGCCGCAGGCTGGGCGCCTGATCCGTCAGCTGCTGGACGAAGACAGTGACCCCATGCTCTCTCCTCGGTTCTACGCTTACGGGCAGAGCAGACAATACCTGGATGACACAGAAGTGCCTCCTTCCCCACCAAACTCCCATTCTTTCATGAGGTATATTTCTCTGTGTTGCTGATAGGCAAATGCATCATCCCCACAACATCAGAAAAGATAGGAATGGCACTGATAGTGAATAATTTTTTTTTTAATTAAGTCGTGAGCCTGTGGAGCAACATATTTGAAATTCTCCATCCTAGGACACAGGCTATGTTGTAGTTTCCCATTTGAGCTGTGGCCCAACTGCAACATCATATATTGAATTTTCTTAGCATCTCCTTTCCAAAGCGCTCTCCAATTCAGCTCTTTTAGGCCCACAGGAAAGGTTGATGTTCAGTCCTACTTTGCTAATTATAAATGTGAGCTAGAAAGCCTAGATGTACTTAATAGGTGGGACATACCGAGCTCCAATGGATCACTCAAGTGTCTTTTATTCAAGAGGAGAGAGGCTGTTTTGTCTCCGTGCTGCTTCCCACCCCACCACCACATGCCACATGGTGTCCCACTTCCCCAGGGCCCCTCTAGGCAAGCAGTGACTGCTCCTGGGGAAACTGACCCAAGTCGTACTCTTCACAGGCGGCGAAGCTCCTCTCTGGGGTCCTATGATGATGAGCAAGAGGACCTGACACCTGCCCAGCTCACACGAAGGATTCAGAGCCTTAAAAAGAAGATCCGGAAGTTTGAAGATAGATTCGAAGAAGAGAAGAAGTACAGAGTAAGTGTCCCCTCACACTGTTCTTTTCGCCTCATCCTCTCCCTGGACATGGCAGCGTTTCAACAACTCAAATGACGAAAGGTTAAGGGAGGCTTCTAGGGAATCTTACAACAAAAAGGCAGTAAACCCTGGATAGTACACCCTGATAAACCCCAGTCATTATGTATCAGCATTTTCCTTGCACAAGTGTATTCTTACGAAAAAAAAAATGAAAGTCTACGTTTTATAAATTAGTAAGCAGGAACTGGAGAAATTGTTGAATGAAATCCTTTGTTTGACTAAAATTTAATTCAATATTCTGAAATCTCGTTAGTACTGAGCTCGTTCTGCTCTCAGCTCTGTACCACAAGAGTGGCAAAAAGGCATTTTCGTGATGGTTGCTGAGCAAAACATCATATACCCCTCTGTTTTCTACACTGTTCGTCTTACAGTTGAACCCTACAAATAATGGCAAGGGGGTCATGGACCTCACAGAAGTCCCTGATCATAAGGATGCATTTTGCCTCTGAGGAATTTTTCGAAAGCATCACAATAACCAAATATAAAGAAGGATAATGGAATTACATTTGTGACATTTGCTCTGATTGGTCATGTTTAATTTCTTATTTTGATAGGGCTCAACTTTTCCTTCCTATTTAAAACAAAAATGATCATCAAACACTTCTTCCTTTCCCTGCTCCAGTTCCAAAGCATTTACTCTAGACTTCCTTTTCTCAGCCTTCCCACAGTGACAAAGCAGCCAATCCAGAGGTTCTGAAATGGACAAATGACCTTGCCAAATTCCGGAGACAACTTAAAGGTGAGTAAAATTCTGGAGCTGTGGCTTCTGTACAACAAGCCAGGTGCAGAATCTCTCACCTCCTCTCCCGCTGAGTGCCACTGCTAAGGCATTCCCCAGTCCTTAAAGATGCTTCCCAGCACTCTCAGCCTATTCAGAGTGACCACTTCCCCAGGTCTTCACATGGTCTCAGTCATAGGGCAACCAGATCAGCTAAGAGGCGAATTCTGCAGCATTTCTTCATTTCCCTGGATCACTAATAGAAGGATGATGGTTTCAAGTCAGCATCTCTCAAACACCTGTTTAATCCAACTCTCCATTTGCTGTGGTGGTAGAAGCAAACAAGTAGACACGGAGATGAATCTGCAAAGGGTTGGGCCTCCATCCCTCAAAGAGATTCCCATCTTTTCAGAGACATAGTCATGTAAACAACTAAATAGAATACAAAGTGAACCTAATTTCAGAATAAGGTATGTAAGTCATACAGAAAACGTTGGCCAGTGGTTGGGCATTAGATCACTAAATACCTTTAACCACTGAAGGAGTAAGGATGCCACATTCTGAGGGCATCATACAGGCTGATGGGGCTAAAGCTTTCTCAGCAATTAGTGTTAGAGAAACATTCCATGTAATCAAAGAAGACGTTACCATTCTCTCAGGTTTTACATAATCAGGGATTTCTGCTGATACTGTAACTATATACTCTCTGAAAAAAAGACAGAATAAGTTATTGATACTACAGAAAAACAATTTGTGTTGGGCAGACATCAAATCTCATATATCAGGCCAGGCACGGTGGCTCACGCCTGTAATCCCAGTACTTTGGGAGGCCGAGGCAGGCGGATCACGAGGTCAGGAGATCGAGACCATCCTGGCTAACATGGTGAAACCCCGTCTCTACTAAAAGTACAAAAAAAATTAGCCGGGCGTGGTGGTGGGCGCCTGTAGTCCCAGCAACTCAGGAGGCTGAGGCAGGAGAATGGCGTGAACCCAGGAGGCGGAGCTTGCAGTGAGCCGAGATTGTGCCACCGCACTCCAACCTGGGCAACAGAGTGAGATTCCATCTCAAAAAAAAAAAAAAAAAACAACTCATATATCTCTCTACCCCCAAATCTTGTCAACTAGAATCAAAACTAAAGATATCTGAAGAGGACCTAACTCCCAGGATGCGGCAGCGAAGCAACACACTCCCCAAGAGTTTTGGTTCCCAACTTGAGAAAGAAGATGAGAAGAAGCAAGAGTTGGTGGATAAAGCAATAAAGCCCAGTGTTGAAGCCACATTGGAATCTATTCAGAGGAAGCTCCAGGAGAAGCGAGCGGAAAGCAGCCGTCCTGAGGACATAAAGGTGTGATGATTCTGTGAAGTGCTAAGCCCTAAGCCATTGCAGTCAATGTGGTAGAGACACAGGGCGTGCCACGTGAATCCCAGTGGGAAGATGATGCCTTGTTAAGCCTTCCAGGCTGTTACGTGTCTAGAGAAGGTGATGAAACAACTGCAGAGTGCGTTAACTGTGGGTGCTTTGGTTTTTGACTACAGATTGAAAACAAAACTCTATTGTATAGATTACAGAATGAACTTGTTTAGGTTAATAGCTGGTTTTGTGACTCCGAGGTAGAAGGATTAGAGACAAACCTTTGGGACCATGTAACGTATAACCGTCGTCATTGCTTGGGCCATTAAGCTAAGCCCCATGTGCCTGACAGCCCTGCTTACCTCAGTGTTCACCGTACCTTTGCTGCCATGAGGGAGATTCAAGTGGCTGATGATGATTCTGCTGTGCTGGCCACGTTTCTCCCAAGAGCTCAGGAGTAGCCCATTTCTAAATGAACTTTGGATAGAGCTAGGGAGAGCTGTTATATGAGGGTTCTTTTTAGCCTCGCTTTAGTAATTTAAGTAAAGAAGTTGGAATGTTCACAAACATTTTCCTCTCTTTCAATTCTCTATCCCTGTGTTTATACAGGATATGACCAAAGACCAGATTGCTAATGAGAAAGTGGCTCTGCAGAAAGCTCTGTTATATTATGAAAGCATTCATGGACGGCCGGTATGTGATGTAGTAAGTTTTCTGATTGGGGTCAATTATCTGGCTTTAGAAATGGATTTTCGATGTTCAGTATTTCACAAATGGGGTTCCCTAATGTTTGCTTTCTTTACTTTTAGGATAAAGGAGGTTACTATATACTTACACCATAACTAAGCTTTCCGAAGCCTTAGCCAATAAGAAAGTTCTATCTAGTAGATGTTGAACGTACTTGGGTTCCAGTGAAAAATTTGTTTGCAACTAAAATTTAGTCATTAATGTACCGCTTTAAAGGAAGGAATGGTGGAAGGGCCAGGGGTCGGAGGGGCAGAGTATAGGCCATAAAGACCCCTGGAGTTTGAAGACTTCCCTGTCCCTAGGTCTCCCCCAATAAGCTGTCACTGTAGGCTTCCTCATCCACAAAATGAAAGGTGTTAAACTAGAATGATCCGCCTTAAAATTCAATCTCTCTACAATGCAGTGCAACTAGTGTTTGTCTATAAAGAAGCTCCAGCTGCCATTCAGAACCAGAAGTGTGAGGAATCCAAAATACGGCTTTGCCTTTTCATAACAACGGGAAGCATTTGAGGTGGCTTGCTGTTCAGCAAGCATTGCTTGAATGTTTGTTGTTAGCTGTGGGGGAAACGGTAGCATGATAGGCTTCTGCTCTCTTCCTTGAAGAACTTTTCATCAGACATCCTTCTTGTCAGTCACTGTTAATAACCTTTTGTTCATAATGTTGTCAGAGACCTGACAAAACAAGTTTTTAAAAGCAGGTGTAAGGAAGCATGAAGTTTAGGTTCACTGATTATTTTTATATAGCCAAAAAGTATAGATCTCTTTTTCAGTCTTGGCCATGACTGTATGATAGTCTTTTCATCTAAATTATGCTCTTTTAAATAAAGAAGTTTCCAGAATAATTCACTAGACTCTAAGGTGTGGGAGGTCAGAGATTCTGGGCTTTGTTCACCTAGTGGTGACCCCAGTCCTCAGTGTCTAGCACAAGACCTGAGACATGACACAGGCCCAATAACTATCTGTAGAATGTCTCCTTGGTGGCATTTTAATTCTTAATTTATCAGGTTTAAATGTAAAAAAAAAAAAAATGCTGGCACTGATGATGATTTATTCTGCTGGCCTGTCCCTGCAGTGGAAAAATACTGACACTCTGGGATAATGTTCATGTTTCAGCCAAGCTTTGTTTGGAATTTTTTTAAAGGCATTGAACCAAGTAGTAAATGCTGTAGAGCTCAAATACATTGTGAAACTTTCTCCTTCTCCACTGGAATATTCAAAATGTGTAGAGGCAGAAGTGAACTTCTTTTATCAGAGAGACACTCCTTCTCCACAATAGGCTCGGAACCCTAAAGTAGAGATCTCTGTGTAGCCATCTGGTAGGCCTCATGGAGAAGGTGTGTTTTCCTTCTTGAACATTTCCTCTTTTCCTTCTGTGGATTTGGGTTATGACTTTGATAGACACCTTTAAGGACTTCCACGCCCAAGGCCCTTAAGAGCTCACAGCTGTGTTCTAGATAGACTTAACCTTGCTGCCAACTGAGTATTCTGTGTGCTGTAGTATTTGTTGCTCTGAGTTGGGAACAGATTCCCTCATTCAGCCTGGACTGGGTCAGACACGTAGAATTGGCAGACCCAGATTCAAAACACAGCCCCACTGAGATTAGCTGTATGACATTGGGCTGCTTAGGTAACCTCTCAGAGCCTTGGTGCTTTGTCTGTATAATAGATATCTGTTATAGATTGCCAAGGAGATGAAATGATGTTACAGACACACACACACAGACGTTTATCTGTATATACTTAACCTGTAGGATGTCTGTCACTGAGGAAGTGGGGTGGGGTGGCTTTTACTGGGCTTGCACAGTAAATGATAGTTTTCACTTCTGTTACAATTACGTGTTCTATTCTCTGTGGCCTCCTTCTGATTAAATCAGGCGAAAGAATGTGCATTTCATAGCCCTCTTATCATTAAGCATATGAACTATTATTCTTGGCCCTGCCTTATTATTCTCTTTCATCACTCTTTCAGGTGGGTCCGGATTCTAGCATCTCATAGGGCGGGGAACAAATGCTCTAGGAAATTTGAGTGTCATTCATTTCTGGTCCAGGGCCAAACTCTCTGCCTCTCTCTATTTGGAACATGATGCTCCAACCTCCTCAGGAAAAGCAGAGTTTATTTGATATCTGGCCAGTCTGAAAAAAAAATCAAAGAGTAAACTTTTAATTCTTAGATTTGTGGTGTTACCATGGACCCTGGACTGTAAATACCATGTGGACGACACTCTTCTTAGAAGAAAAATACATGTACTTCCAGAGTTAAACTATTGTTCCAAACCCCAATTTTTTAGAAAAGCAGGGGCTCAAAACGCAATGGATTTTTTTCTGAGTCTACAGATACTGATTTAAAAGGGCACTAACTACTAAAATCTTAGGCCAAAACTGTAATCAGCTGCTTCTGTACATTTTTAGCAAAGCTGTTTGCTTTCTCAGGGCACTGTGAGGGCACTCTGCAGAGTTACACATATATAAACACAGAAACACTCATTTATACACAGGCATATAATTCCCTATTATTAAAGTGCGTCCTCTTCAATATTTAAGAATCTTCTCATTAAAAGACCATGTCACAGAAGTGCAGGAAATAACTACATGTCACTGTATTACTGTCTGTGTATCCCACTATTTGATAATGACCATAGAGGGGAGAGAATGGGTTACCTGATCAAAACCGGAAGCATACTCCATCTGATCTTCCTCAATGGAGTATTTTAATCTTATGTTTTTAAACCTTGAGGACCCTAAATACAGCCATGTTCAAATTTAAATGCAAATTCTGGAGCCATTTATAAATATTCTCCTTTGGTTAGCTGCTGTTTTAGATTTTCTGATCTTTATACAGTCTATTATGATAACCTGATAATGAAGAGAGAGTTGCCATTTTTCAAATTAATAGGCCAAGAATGCAACAGTTATAAGAATCCATCCCATTTTGTCTTCTCCTTCTAGCAGTTTGATGATTCAGAGGTATACCCCTCACACACAAACTCAAACTACTTCTTGTTTTACTAAGGAGAATTTGAGGCCACATAGTTTGTCTATGACATAATTTCTCACAAAGTTGTGTTTCTATGACACTGTTCATAAGCACAGATTTTTGTAAATTCAATATAGGCAAACTTTCAGCTTGGAAGGCAGGATTCTTTATATTATGAAGACAACTTGGCCAAACCCTATTAGAGAATAATGCTACATCTCTATCCTATATTGACTGCACTATATTGATGATGCTGTATTGATGCGCTATTGATTGAGCATCCCAGATCCAAAAATCATTACAGTTAAAGATCCTGCTTCTTATTTGTGAAAGAAAACAACTGGAAGTTCATAAACCTGGGATCTGGACCCATCTCTGTGGCCTTGAGCAAATCATTACTCTCTCTCTGGTGCTTAATTTTATCATCTAAAAAATAAGACTTTTCTAGCTCTTAATATTTCATAGTTCTAATTTATCTTTAAAGTAAATATGTTCATTTTACCTTTCACCTTTGTGGTTTTGTCAGGTAACAGCAACTAAACTGATGTTTCAGTAGGGAAGAGTTTTATTTGAGGCTAAGACGAAAACCATCACAAAAGATAAAGGCAGACAAATGCAGCTGCCTAATCAGGCCTTTTCAATTTCTGTTCAAGACTTGCCATTAATTAAATGTGGATAATTATCGGCTAGTGTTCCCTTTGTGTTTTGAAATATCTGAAACTTACGGGAAAACCAAATAGGGTAGTAAAAGACCAGTAAATGACAATTTATTTGAATCATAAGGAAAGACGGAGTGGAAGTGCTGCTTTCTCCCCTTAGATCTTCACATCTGGATATTTATGTTGTTTGACTTATGTGCAAAAGTACATCTTAATGATAACCCTAGTTCCACATATTGGAAGACTATTCAGCACTATCACTTTAAGTAAAGTTTTGAAGCTAGAGGAGTGAAAGTATTTTGAAGAGATAATATACTACATGACTGGCCTAAAGTCATTTCCAAGCAATTAGGAAGCATAAAGATTTTCTAATTTGAATTCTGCAATTTACCATTCAGGAAACTGAGGCTGAGAGAAGATCAGTAGCTCATTCAGAGCCCTATTCTTGGTGGGCAGCAGAATCCCTGAGCAGCTGATGAGTCAAGAATAAGAGATGTCAACTCAAACGGTTTTCCTGTGGTTAGATTTAATAGCTCTTTTTTGACACTTCAGCGAAGGTCCTGCTTTGTTCATTTAACTAGGGATTAAATTTTAACCCCACTCACAAACTGAGCACTGATCATTATTATGATGGGTAAAAGTTGCATTAACTTTTAGTATCACTGAGCCTTTGGCTTCAAATATATATTATGAAAATGATTATGATAAAAATCAGGTCGTTATTCTTACCTTTCTCTTACCTCAGACTTAAAGATCTTTGATATTTTTGGTGCTTCTGTTAAATGACAATGGTTTTGTGGAATCATGAGTTTTAACTCTCCATAGTCAAAAACACTGGATTTTGTCAGATCACCCACAGGTGATTAGTTCCTGGGGGTCACTAATTGAAAACATGAGCGATTTGTAGAAAATCTAAATATCAACGTCATGAGCCAAAGAATTAAGCCAGTGATCTTCCTCATCTACTCCAAGTAGAAAACTTCGTTTTTGAACAAAGAGTAAGAAAGGAGATTGGTTTCTGTCAAATTTGTCATAGCTGGTTGGTTTTACTTTGGTCTTCTATTACAGTCCAAAGATGTTTCTGCCAAATAACTAGTAATGGATGCTAGTTCACAGTGGGGATGCTGGCTGGTTCCTATTTCTATTTTTAGTATGTCTTTGGTTACTCAACCATCTATTGTTTATCTTGCACGTTATATTTCACCATGTGTCATGTGCTGACATTAGGATGCACCTTAATCTCATCTGCAACGTATTCTATATCTTGTGTTTAAAAGATTATTTCATGTGTCTCAGTCCTAAATTCTGTCATTTTACATGTGACATTGTACAAGTCATTTCATTTCTGTTCCTCACACTTATTTGTGGCTGTTGCACTTTTGTTGAAGTACAGGTTAAGTATCCCTTATACGAAATGCTTGGGACCAGAAGTGTTTCAGATTTTGGATTTTTTCAGATTTTGGAATATTTGCATTATACTGATTGAGCATCCCAAATCCCAAAATCTGAAATTCAAAATGTTCCAGTGAACGTTTCCTTTTGGCATCACGTCAGTACTCAAAAAGTTTCAGATTTTGGATTTTCAGATTTGGGATGCTTACCCTGTATAACATAAATGCAGAAAAGAGCCCAAATTATAAACATACGTCTTGATGAAATTTCACAAAGTAAACACACCCAGGTAACCAGCACCCAGATCAAAAAACAAAATGTTGCCGATCCTCCAGAAAGCCTTGCTCATGTTCCCTTCATCAGTACCACGACTCAAGGTTCCACAGAGGAAAACCACTATCATCTAACTCTGTGGATTTTTCTTATTTTTGACCTTTATGTAAGCGGAATCTGACAGTATGTTTTGTGTCTGGCATAATTTACTCAGCTTTATTATTATGAGGTTAATCCATGATGTTGCATATAGCTGTGATTCACTTATTCTCGTTGCTATGTAGTATTTAATTTGGGGAACATACTTTATTCTACCACTGATGGGCATATGGGCAATTTCTGGCTTGGGACTATTTCCAGTTTGAGATTATAGTGCTGCTATGAGCATTCTTACATATGTCTTTTGATGAACTTAAGGCCACCTTTGTTTGGTATATACTTAAGAGTGGAATTGATGGATCATAAGTTCAGCTTAGTAGGTACTGCCAAATAGTTTTCCAAAGTGTTTCACTCTTACCAGCAGTGAAGGAGAGTTCCAGATGTTCAACATCCTTGCCAGCACTAGACACAGTCTTTTCCTTTGAGCTCTGTGGTAGGTGTGTAGCGGGTGACATCTGTGGTTTGATCCTTAGTCGTCTTCTGTAAAATAATTTGGGTCCCTTCTAGTTTTGACAGTCATTGCTTATAAAATTATAAATCTCCTCATGATATAGTAGGTAGTAGAAGCAGGAAAATACCAATTGCCCATTAGTTATCTGATAACAGAAGTGCAAGAAATAAAAGGTTGTTATTCTTCTTGATCTTATTCTAACTTGTCAAGTTTATCCAAAGCACACTTGCTGTTGATCACTTTGAGAAAGACAAATACAAAAGGCAACAAAGGATCATCCATTTCTTCATAATCCAGAGTCATCTTTGAAGTTGAAGGCTCAAAAAACCCGTAAAAGAAATGGTCAAAGCTAATGCTACTTGCCTTCCTTACCTCTAAAACTCTTGCCTTATTATATGTGAAATAGTAAGAGAATGCAGGAGACAAACAGCTAACTTGAAACAAAGATACTTCATCTCATTCCCCATTTAAGTAACCAATGGGACTGTATCTGTGAATCAGGCACACCTATTTATGTCTGAAATATTTATTCACTCATTTGACTGATATTCATGGAATATTTCCATGATGTCAGGCACTGAAATAGTTACTAGGGATACAAAAATATAAACTGCTCTCAAGGGGCTAGTCTCAAGGAGGAGACACGTGTCAACATATCGCTACAGTAGAGTGTAAAAGCATTTATGAAATTACAGGGTATGCCCGGGGCAGGGTGGTGATACAAAGGAGAGAATGGGTGAGTCTCCCAGAATGGGGGATGTTGGAAGAAGGCTGCACAGGGAAGTGGCTCTTCATCTGGAATTTGCCAAACAAAAGAGCAAAGAGGAAGCCATGGCAGGGTAGAGGGAATTAGAGAAGAAGGTTGAGACAACCTACTTTATTTCTGAAGCTTGAGGTATGATAGGGAGGAGAAACAGCAAATAGAGTATGAGGAGCTTCCAATACTGTACCAGGGAGTTGAGTATGATTCCTCCCCACTGCCCGGAGAATCAGTCCTTTAAACATTTTTTAGCCCTGTGCCAGATTTTAGGAATACACAGATGAATCAGTTCATGTATTTTTCATCAAATGTTCCTTGAATACCCACTGTTTGCCAGAATCTTGTTCTTAGAAACATAATTTCACGGAGGAGAAAGACAAGTAAATGAATTACATGATACGTCTTTTTTTTTTTTTTTTTTTTGAGACAGAGTCTTGCTCTGTCACCCAGGCTGGAGTGCAGTTGTGTGATCTTGGCTCACTGCACCCTCCGCTTCAAGCGATTCTCCACCTCAGCCTCCTGCATAGCTGGGACTACAGGCACCCACCACCACACCCAGCTAATTTTTTTTTTTTTTTTTGTATTTTTTAGTAGAGACAGGGTTTCACCATGTTGGCCAGGCTGGTCTCGAACTCCTGACCTCAGATGATCTGCCCACCTCGGCCTCCCAAAGTGCTGGGATTACAGGCATGAGCCACCATGCCCGGCCTACATGATATGTCTTATAGCAAATATATGCTTTCACTTTCCCTGGGCTCAGAAAATAGTCATCTGGGAACTCTGAACCTTGAGTTTTAAGCAGGAAGCAGGAACCTAAGAATGATCCTAGTTTGGATTTAGAAAAAGCAATACTACCAGTGGAGTGACTTCCATTGATCTGCAGCTGAAGTAGGTAATCTGAATATTTATTGAATAAATAATATTATCAGTTTAAATAAATTCTGTGAGGGTAGTAAGACTTAAGTTGCATCATCTAGAGTTTCTCTAGAATTACAAAGGCCAAGAGCATGCTTAGACAGCTGGTCGTGACTCCCAGCAGCAGGCTTCTCATAGCTCTCATTCTTGCTTTTCAGGTAACAAAGAACGAACGGCAGGTCATGAAGCCACTATATGACAGGTACCGCCTGGTCAAACAGATCCTGTCCCGAGCTAACACCATACCCATCATTGTGAGTAGAATACCTTCCCATGGCTGGTACAACACCTTTCCGCTTGAATGGGCCCTGGATATATGAATAGGGCCCTAACCTGCTTTCTCATTAAAGAATAGGCTTTAATTGCTGAATCAGCCATTACTATCCATGGCTGGCCCACAAGCTTGAGGAATGAAGACTTTATCAAAGACCCCTGAGCCTACATTTGTTAAAAATGGGCAAATCTGAAGCTGATAGAATTTATTTTTCCCTTTTGGAGGACATGCTTTGCCCAAAAGGCATGTACATCCATCGGATATGCTGGGCCAGAGACGGAGCACCAAGGGGGTAGGGCTGCACTTTCTCCAGGCCTCTTCACTCCGAAGAGTGCTGCTCTGATCCCAAGACCCTCTGCTCATAGTCCCTCCCATCCAAGAGAGAGATAACTCCCTTGGGAATTGTGTCCAGGGAGCAAATCCTCTGAGAAACAAGAGAGAGGGCCTTCTTGGAGGATGTGACAAGGTGTAGGAAAGGAGGCTGCTCATTGCTGCCAGTGGCCACCATCCTTAAACTTTGCTGCTTTTGGCTCCTGGATTTTGACTTTGTCAAGAGTAGAGAGCAGCAGCTTGCCTTCAGCGACAGGAAAGTCTTTAGGGCCCAGCCACCTGCTCCCATCCCTCATCCCAGTCTCAGCGTTTCCACCCCCAGCTTATGAGTACGGCGTTCTGCCCTGTCCATCTCTTAGGGAAACATTTGCCTCTGTTTCAGTCCTCCCATCTCCTCTGCTGGCTTTTAGGCTCTTTAGCAGACACAAACTCACTTTGATGTGGCCGTTGCAATACATACTCATTTTAGCTGCTGCTCCTGTCTGGCCCGGCCTTAAATGCCCTTCTTATTTCTAGGCCTAGAATATTGTCTATTTCTTTTAACAGTGTATTTAATGAAGAAAGGAGGGTCCAGAGATCTCAGCCAGGTGTATTTGAAGAAAGCCACTTTAATGTATTCTGGAGGAATGTCCTAAACTAACAAAACGATTAGATCTAAGGAGTTGTTTTCATTCTCCAGGCAGGAACCCTTAGTGTCCCTAAGAAGGGTGAACGTGCAACAGAGAAGTCAGCTCCCCTTTGTATTGCTTTCTGAGCTTATGATTCTCCTTAGCTGACTACAGCCGAAGTGTTCTTGTGGTTACTGTGATTGGCAGGGGCAGCGATGGGAGGCAGGTGTTTCTCCTCGGGTTTCTTCTGCGTGTCTGCCGGATATACTCCTGTGCTGTTCTTGCTGTACTCTGTCCTCCTTGATTTATGTGTGTGGGCGCTGAAGGGAAGCAGCAACTTGGAAAAAGAACTTTTGTTGTTTCAGGTTTTCCTGGGTGTGTTTGGCAGGGAGGGGTAAGAATGCAGAGTTAAAAGTTAATAAATACTGGTGAGGTCAGAGGAGGCCGAGAGCTGGAGGGAAAGGGAAAGGGGTTCGGAATGTAACCTACTTGTTAACACCTGTCACAGGGTTCCCCCTCCAGCAAGCGGAGAAGCCCTTTGCTGCAACCAATTATCGAGGGCGAAACTGCTTCCTTCTTCAAGGAGATCAAGGTGAAGACCCCAGCTGCTAACCCATTGCTAAATCCGCACCAGTTCCCTCCCTCCTCCCCTCCCCTCTGGTGAATGGAAAGGGGGTGTGATCGGGCCTTTTGGTGGTGGCTTCTTATAGCATTCCCTGAAAATCAGTAGCTGTATATAACCAACTTTGAACAGTTCCCTCTAAAGAGTGCTGATTTCTCCAGTTTCATTTAGCTGATTTCTTTGGTTTCATTTTATTCCCCCCTCTTTTTTGTATTGTCTGTTGTTGCTTGTTTTGTTTTTACTTTGCTTTCAGGGATTATTTTGTTTGGTTTTGTTGTCCACAATGCTTTTCGTTTGGTTATGTTTTCTGTATTTGGGGAATGGATTTTTCTGTATTCCAAAATCTTAAATTAGCTCATTAGACCAACTTTAAAAGGAATTTCATATACTGTTTATAGAAAAATCATAATTAACATAGGAAATATATATAAACATAAAACAGTGAAAAATTGTACTTCTACAAATATCTTAGTAGTCTTCGACAGATTTGCGGGTGCAGTATTTCTGGCTTTTCCTTCTTGACTTTCTCATAGCACATGTAGTCCCCAGGACTAATTTTAAAATCTGCTCTTAATCTACGAATGAGGTGCTGTGAATGACTGATAGCTGCCAGAATATATGTCCTGATTTTTTTTCCAGTAATATGGATTGTGTACAGATAATCCTTGTCATCGGTGGCTACTTTTGCTAGAATGGGAGATGTAATCTGTGCCCATAGATCAGTGTGTCTCTGTGGGACCCTAACTGGCCCGTACTAGGATCAGCCTCTTTCATGTTTTTGTTTCTAGGCAACTGAACAAAGTGGACTGCCTTTTACAGAACTCTAGATGAAAAATCAAAGGCAATCATTTTTAAAAAATCAGTGATTGTTTTTCTAACAGTCATTTAACTCCAAAGCAAGAGTTAAACCTGAAGCAGAAGTGAGTTTTAAGAGTTTTACTTGTCAAAGTTCTGTGATAGTTCCGAGCCTGGGGTGATCATTTACGTGCTGTAGTTAGGAATGGTTATTTCAGTATATAGGGGCCTCTTGTCTACTGAGGGAAACCAGTTGAGAACTTCTCCATTTTCTTGTCTGAGGTAAGGCACCACAAGCTATAAAGTCATCTTTTATGTATTCCTTTTCTTGCCTTTTGCAGATCTTAATACATCATCTGCCTAATTTTATGGTATTAGGCAATGACTGTGCTCACTGTATTAAGTAGAACTTGTTTTATGAAAATGTTCTAAACACGGTACTTGAAATTTGGGCCAGTATACTACATTGTGTCTTTAAAAATTAGAGCTATTTTCTTACAATAAGCCTTGATGTTAATGAAAGACAAATTTTGTCTGGCTGGTAATGTCACCCAAGAATGAAACCACAGTAATTGGAGAAATGTGGGTAATTGTGTGTATGAAAATTAGCATGTTTCTCTTAGCAGCATGCAATAGAACCATTACTAGATAAAAATGTGTTCTTGAACACATCCAAAATACAGACACTTAATAATGGTTTCACCAAATGAACTGAAGATAACCTAATGATGCTCTTTTTTATAAAAGACATTTTTCCCATTCTTATCCTTTAGCTTAATTTTTTTTCCACAAGTATATTTTAGCTGTGGTTTATCTCCTGGCCCACATCATGGTCAAAATTTCAGATAATTTTGCAATGACCACTTTGCTTTTGTAAACAGTGCTGTCTTTTGGTTCATTTTGTTCCTGTTGGCCAGGCCTATTAGAAAGTATTTGGACTGTACTAATTCTTGGCAATTCCAATTTAGAATTTGGTGTGTGTGCAGATAAGATTGTATCTAAGTGGTTTCTCCAAAACTCACCCCTGATTTTAAATGCTTTTGGGAACGAACCAGCTGTATATGAACTACAGCCAGCTCAGTTCTGAAGGCCTAGATTTTCCAACCCAAAGAAACCTAGAGATCATCTAATCAGTTCTCCTAGCCAACATAAGAATCCGCTCTAAAACTTCTCTGGCAGAATAGAGACATTGAACCTACAGAGAGATTCCATCCTCAAGCTTAAAAAGTTTACAGCAATGGAAGGAGTTACGTCACTCACTACATAAGTATCAATAATAGCTGATAACTTATATTATTGGTTTTATAATTATCTTTGTTAATCACGTAATATGCAATTTAAAATGTATAGGTTTGATAAATACAAAAAGTTAATGAAAATAGTTGAAATTATAATATTCATAGCTATTATCAATTTATTACATTCTATCCCATAAGCTTAGTTTTGCCCTTTGGAGCAACATGAAATAGACATACTGCTTCTTCCCTGAGAGCACTGCCTGTATTTACAGTCACCTGCCCTGCCCACTCTCACCCCACACCCTATGACAATCTGTTATCCAAGCAAGTTCCTCTTACTCTTCCTTGTGTGATATGGATTCCAAACCTTTCAGTGGTCTCCTAGCTCTGCTGTGTGCACACACACCAGTTTATCAGTGTTGCTGTTAAAGCTGATACCCAGAACTGGACATTAATCTGGATATGGTTTAACCAGGACAGTGGACCAAAGACTAGTCCTTACATTGATCTGGATGACTGAGACCCTTTCATGCCTCCAGTTTCTTGCCTATGCAACTGACAAGGTATTGGGAATTCTTTTTGGCCATTCTGAGGATAGGGTGTCTCAGCCTCAGCACTGCTGACCTTTGGGGCTGGGTAACTGTTGTGCAGCACTGCCCTGTGCTTGGTGGGATGCTTACCAGAGTCCTGGCCTCCACCCACTAGAGGCCAGTAGTGTGCCACCACCACCCCTTCACCGGTCGTGACAGCCAAAAAAGATTCCAGACATTGCCTGATGTCCCCGAGGGAACAGATCACCCTCATTGAGAACCACTGCTCATGGCCCTGGCATATGGCCCTGACTCATGCTTTGCTGTATACTTGTGCATTGCCACTGATGTATCCAGCTTTTCTTTTTCCTAATTATAGGGCCTTGAATTTTTCCAATTTGTTACATCTCACACTTCTATTTCAGCTGTAGGAAATACACTAAATCTAGCTTTTGTATTCCAACATATCAGATGTCCCTACCCACTTTGTATTATCTGTACATTTTGAAATATGCCTTTTCTTTGTCCAAGTGACTCAGATACTGAGAAAGGCAGGGTCAAGCAGAGGGGCTGCTGTAGACTGCCCTTCAGGTTCATGTCACCCTTCAGTCATTACTCAGCAGAAATTTGGGAAGCTAGCTTTCCTTTCGTAGGGTCTGCTTACCTGGTTTATTGAAATCCAAATACTACATCTATCAGAAAAGGAAAAACGGTTCGTTTCCATGACTCATTTTTAAGGAACCAGTCTCATCAGTTGATCACTGATTTTTTCCCAATTGCTTATATATTATCTATGTATTAATTCCTTCTAGAATCTACCCAGTATCTACAACACTTATGATGACTGTCTTATTTGAAAATCTATTTGCTATTTTTCCTCGTGATTTTCAAAGGCTACTGAGAGTAATTATGTTACATTTATCTCAAAAAATATTGAGTGCTCACTATGTGCAAGGCACACTTCCTTCCACATTTTTAAGTTCTCTCAGGACTTTGGGATATAATCGATAAGGCCTAGACACCTGACTTCATTAAAGGTTGTTCTTATTTGTAACTCTGTTAGGTGTCCCAGGTGTTTATGCTCTTCTAATAGTAGTTTTTTGTAGTTCTCTTTTCAAACTGAATTACTAGACTGCTTAACAGCCATTTATTGGCCATATGCAAGCATTGGCCAAGCTCTGGGGACAGCAGTAAACAGGCCCCAATTCCTGCCTTCAGTGAGTTATGGTAAGATACTTCTACCCTGTCTTCCTTATGCAGGGGAGGGGAAGGAAGAGAGGGAGCGGAAAACTGATGTGCACAGCTGGTGTCCCAGGTGTGCCTTATGAGGTACCTGACATACATTATCTCAATTTTTATCAAAACTACGTCGATGGGAATTGTTATTACTCTTACTAAAACAAAAAGAAACGTATTCACTTAAAAAGTCAATTTTACTTTGTAAACTTTTAAATGTTTTTAACAATTTAAAGAGAATCAAGATCGGAAGTCACAGCTGAGACAATCTGGAAAAGCCACCTAGCTTTTGCCAATTTTATTTTTGTAGCAATACTTTGATATCAGTTATATGATAGTCCTTTTTTGTTTTGCTTTGTTTGGTTGCTTGTTTATTCACATTATTTCTCTTCAGAAACACCATTATTAAACATACCAAAATTTACCATGAACCATTTGCACACTTGTACTTTGCCCTCCAGCGGGAACTGCTGCTGCCTCCTGAGATTTTTTTGCTGCACTGGCATGGAAGCCATTTGGTTTACCTGTAATAATTGATGCTATGCATACCGTTTTTTATGTGGCTGTATTCTGAACCAATTTTTAAATTTTTTAGGATAGTAAGTTATTCTCTGTGGTCTGACTACCTTTTGGCAGTACATCACTTGTTTTGAAATCTTTCACATTCTGATATTATCTCTTCCTTAGCCTTACATAGCCTTAAATTGGCTCTAAGAAATGCTGATTTGGCTTTATTATTTTTCTATTTGCATTATCAATACAGACCGAGAATATCATACTTTTCTTAGAATCTTGTATGCCGAAAAATACAGATGTGGCCCTTGGAAGTTCTTTGGAAAAGCTTGAGTTTTCTTATTTCAATCATGAGAATATGTTTCAGTCTCCTTAAAATTTCCCTAAAATTTTGTGCATTAAGCAGCAATAAAATATTTTCTAATCTCAATTCTTAAATAGAAAGGTTGTATTGTTTTATTTCAGAAAATGTTCAGACTGATTTTTTTTTTTTTCCTAAAAAGCCATCTGAGACACCCAAGTAGTAGAATCCTTTAAAGCACTGGTTACTGGTGATGAATTTTGTTTTGTGCTGTCACAGAGCTGGAAATTTTTGGATCCTTTTAGTTCATCTGATTTAGGTTATAAATTATGACGGTTGTTCCTTCTTACCCCCAACCTGACAACTATTAACATGCTGCACACTCATTTTAAAATAGTTTTGCAGTCTGTTTATTGAGTGGCTACATTGTGTTATTAAATGTGTATATTTATATTGAATACAGATATTCAATAACATATCTGTAATGTACATATGTGTTGCTAAATGTAGATACAGAAGAAACTATATGGGGTCTGATAATTAAATGATTATTAAATGATACTTGTAATGAAAGTGACCAGATTTTTATTGAGATTGCTGTGTATCTCCAGGAAGAAGAGGAGGGGTCAGAAGACGATAGCAATGTGAAGCCAGACTTCATGGTCACTCTGAAAACCGATTTCAGTGCACGATGCTTTCTGGACCAATTCGAAGATGATGCTGATGGGTTTATTTCCCCAATGGATGATAAAATACCATCAAAATGCAGCCAGGACACAGGGCTTTCAAATCTCCATGCTGCCTCAATGTATGTCATTTTGGTGGTGGTGGTGAAATGTTTTGGTAAAAATAGCTCTCTTAAATATTATCTTAGCCTTTGTAGCTAAATAAATTAGCTGATAAAATACAAGTGACTACCTGGGGTGTATCTGGATAAAACAGTGATTTTTTTTAATTTCTTTTTTTATATGCCTCAGCCCATGTTATTTGAGGGAACTTTTGAGTCTTGTTTAAACAACCAGAAGTTCTGTCTCTAAAGGGCATTGTGTGGTTCTGTACATCACAGCCCATCACTTAACACACGCTGAGCACAGATGTCATCTCTTTCTTTCAAAGAAAAATATGACAAAGTGCCGTGGGATTTCACAAGGCCTAAGAATTCCCAAGTAGCAGGAACCCCCAGAAGCTGGATCTGTTGCCAGCATGTTTGGCTTTCAGGAAATGGAAAACATCCATTTCCGCGCCCCCTCAATGCCCTCAGCAGTTTCTGCATTTACTTAAGCCCCCTTTCTGCACAGCTCCTATTGAGTTACACATTCATTACATTTATGACAACTCAAATTTAACTTAATTTCCTTGCAATGCTTCCTCTCTCTTAGACCTGAACTCCTGGAACACCTCCAGGAAATGAGAGAAGAAAAGAAAAGGATTCGAAAGAAACTTCGAGATTTTGAAGACAACTTTTTCAGACAGAATGGAAGGTAGTGTCTGTCTTCCCCCGCCCTCCCTTCCCCCGCCTCCCGCCGCACCACACACACCCATCCCTCTTGTTTTTCTGTCAGATCTGTGGAATGCCTTCAAAGGGGGCACTCTTCTGCATCCTCCCTGTAACCTGGTCCTTGGGTTTGTGCCTAGGGACCCTTAGAGGTTGACTGTGAGATGATGGGATTTGTGTGGACCTCCCAGAAGAAGTGCTCTTTGGGTAATGCCCAAGACTCATGCATATTCAGCTGACATGTATGAAACGAACCTGTCCCATCAGATTCTTATCTACAATGAGCAGCAGGAAGCTGCGCTTCCCACTGGTGGTAGCAGCAACGCTTTTTTCTTAAGAAGCTAGAGGTTAGCCAAGCGGCTGTAGTGGCACACCTGTAGCTCCAGCTACTTGGGAGGCTAAGGCAGGAGGATTGCTTGAACCCAGGAGTCTGAGGCTGCAGGGAGCTGTGGTCTGCTACTGCACTCTATTGTGGGCAATAGAGTGAGACTTCATTTCTAAATAAAAGGAGCTAGAGAAACAACGGAAAGAGAGATCTAAGTATTACTGATTTGCAAGCTCATTTCAAAAATGAAGGTGATAATTGCCAAGTTTAAATGAAAAATATATATGAAAAGCAGTAAGTCAGCCAGGCACGGTGGCTCATGCCTGTAATCCTAGCACTTTGGGAGGCCAAGGCGGGTGGATTACATGAGGTTAGGAGTTCAAGACCAGCCTGACCAACATGGTAAAACCTCGTCTCTACTAAAAATACAAAAAATTAGCCGGGTGCAGTGGCACGGGCCTGTAATCCCAGCTACTCTGGAGGCTGAGGCAGGAGAATCATTTGAACCCAGGAGGCCAAGGTTGCAGTGAGCCGAGATCACGCCACTGCACTGCAGCCTGGGCTACAGAGTAAGACTTCATCTCAAAAAAAAAAAAAATAATAACAAAAGCAAAGCAGTAAATCTACCTGGTTGATGGGCCGCCTCTCGCCAGTGAATTTTAAGGCACAATTTAGTCTTTCATGTTTACAAGCAACAGCACACAAAACATCCTACAGAAAGTCACAGTAGGAGCCCGAGGAAAGAACCAGGAACAGATTTGCATCTCTTATATTGGAGTTAGGTTTTAACGTTTTAAATTGGTTTTAACCCAGATTACTGAAGCTATGTAAGTATTGTTTCTCTTGAGTCCTCTTTTATACTTCTTGAAAGTTTGGAGAAATAAAAGCACCACAAAAATTAACTTTGTCATTTAAAATATATTGTATTTCAGTTTAGTTTAACAATTATTGTATGAATTTACTTTTAGGATCTCTGATTTGGATATGTCTCATATATTTTTATACCTAAACACTTGCTTTTCATTTCCCACCCATTGCAGAGTATTTAGAAAATATAGGTAAGCAAATTTAAATAGTAATTCCCAAAACAATAATAACCAAAGACAAGTCAGAATTAATGTTTTGATGTGTATCTTTCCAGTCTTTCATCTAAGCCTATTTTTTGGTTTATCCTTTTTTATATTATTCTAAGTCACATTATGCACAGATATCTTATACATGTAGAATTATGCAAACTACCCAGGTTTTAAGAAAATGTCAATGGAGGACGTTAACTTAATTGTCAAAAAAGCTTATAACTATGAGGGACTTAGGAGATAAGCTCTGGTTCCATGACTTCGTGTCTGAGGAGAGTGAAGCCCCTCAGAGTGCAGTGGGGGCCTGCGTGCCAGATGCTCCGATTGCTGAGCACCTGTTCCTTGCCCTGCCCTCTGCTGAGAAGCCACTAGAATCCTTTCCTAGAACAAGGCAGGGTATGAATAAGATCAGTTTATTTTTAGTTCATTGAACAAATCAAGCCCCATGCTATCCTCCTTACCCACATTTGCCCTTTAATAATAAAGGCAGGAAGCCTATGTTTGAATGTTTGCCATGTGCAATTTCCCATAAGACACAAAGCAGCAGCGCGCCGCGTGGCGGCCAAGAGCAGGCAAGTTATCTGATTTCCTGTGCTGGTTTCATCATGTGTAGTGTGTAGGAAATGGCTCCATCTCATCAAGGTGTTATAAGGGTTCTATCAGATCATAGGTACAAAGTACTTAGCACAGGGCTTGACCTATAAGCTCTCAAATACTTGTGCATATAAATATTATGTATGTAAAGTTACTCAATAATAAAGGCTTATTATAATAGTATTATGTAATCCAGCTGCTGAATTCTAAGACTGTTTTATGATAAGTAGGAGTATTAACTATGTTTTTGAAAAAAAAAAAAAAAAGTTGTGGGTGGACCAGTTGCTAATTAATTAAAAATTTAAAATTTCACGAGATGAAATATGTAAGAATGAGAAAACATTAAGTATGAATAAAGGATTTTGGTGTATGAGAGCTCAATGTGAATTCATACTTAGCAGAGAGAATTTCTGCATTTCTTAGCCTTCTTATCAAACAAGATGCCAGATTAACTATATAAAAACTCAGTTGCATGTTGCCTTCTGGGTGAAACATTTTCATTACTTGTCTAAATCCAGGCCCAGTCTTGATACCAAGGGCCACTCGGCAACACTGATTCTACAAGTTGATAAACTGCAAAAAGTTTCTACACATTGATGGTTTGCCCCATGAATAGTATCTAGCAAAGACAGAAAATGATCCTCAGACCCCTTTTTCCTTTATTTGCATTAGAAATGTCCAGAAGGAAGACCGCACTCCTATGGCTGAAGAATACAGTGAATATAAGCACATAAAGGCGAAACTGAGGCTCCTGGAGGTGCTCATCAGCAAGAGAGACACTGATTCCAAGTCCATGTGAGGGGCATGACCGAGCACAGGGGGCTGGCAGCTGCGGTGAGAGTTTACTCTCCCCTGAGAAAGTGTAGCTCTGGAAGGCAGCCTTGGGGCTGGCCCTGCAAAGCATGCAGCCCTTCTGCCTCTAGCCCATTTGGCATCGGCTCCTGTTTCCATTGCCTGCCTTAGAAACTGGCTGGAAGAAGACAATGTGACCTGACTTAGGCATTTTGTAATTGGAAAGTCAAGATTGCAGTATGTGCACATACGCACGCGCGTGCACACACACAGACACACACACACAGTAGTGGAGCTTTCCTAACACTAGCAGAGATGAATCACTACATTAAACAACACTCACCTACAGAGAATATACACTGTTTTTCCCTGGATAACTGAGAAATATGAGACCATTCTCTGTCTAACTGTGATGAAAACAAGCTCAGGACTTTATTCTATAGAGCAAACTTGCTGTGGAGGGCCATGCTCTCCTTGGACCCAGTTAAGTGCGAACGTGCATTGGAGCCCTATTTGCTGCCGCTGCCATTCTAGTGACCTTTCCACAGAGCTGCGCCTTCCTCACGTGTGTGAAAGGTTTTCCCCTTCAGCCCTCAGGTAGATGGAAGCTGCATCTGCCCACGATGGCAGTGCAGTCATCATCTTCAGGGTGTTTCTTCAGGACTTCCTCAGCTGACAAGGAATTTTGGTCCCTGCCTAGGACCGGGTCATCTGCAGAGGACAGAGAGATGGTAAGCAGCTGTATGAATGCTGATTTTAAAACCAGGTGATGGGAGAAGAGCCTGGAGATTCTTTCCTGAACACTGACTGCACTTACCAGTCTCAGATTTTATCATCAAACACCAAGCCAGGCCAGCATGCTCATGGCAACCTGTTTGGGGCTGTTTTGTTGTGGCACTAGCCAAACATAAAGGGGCTTAAGTCAGCCTGCATACAGAGGATCAGGGGAGAGAAGGGGCTTGTGTTCTCAGCCTCCTGAGTACTTACCAGAGTTTAATTTAAAAAAAAAAAAAAAAAATCTGCACTAAAATCCCCAAACTGACAGGTAAATGTACCCCTCAGAACTCAGCCTAAGGCAGAATCTAAATCACACTATTTTCGTGATCATGTATAAAAAGAAAAGTCATGCTGTGTGGCCAATCATAATTTTTTCAAAGACTTTGTCACAAAGCTGTCTATATTAGACATTTTGGAGGGACCAGGAAATGTAAGACACCAAATCATCCATCTCTTCAGTGTGCTTGATGTCACCTCATGATTTGTTGTTACTTTTTTAACTCCTGCACCAAGGACAGTGGGTTCTGGGTCCACCTTTGTGCTTTGGGAGGCCGAGCCCAGGCGTCTGCTCGCCTGCCACGGCTGACCAGAGAAGGTGCTTCAGGAGCTCTGCCTTTGACGATGTGTTACAGGATGAACACACAGCAGAGGCACCCTCCTGTATGTTTTGAAAGTTGCCTTCTGAAAGGGCACAGTTTTAAGGAAAAAGAATGTAAAACTATACTGACCAGTTTTCAGTTTTAAAGGGTCGTGAGAAACTGGCTGGTCCGATGGGATTTACAGCAACATTTTCCATTGCTGAAGTGAGGCAGCAGCTCTCCTCTGTCAGCTGAATGTTAAGGATGGGGAGAAAGAATGCCTTTAAGTAAGTTTGCTCTTAATCGTATGGAAGCTTGAGCTATGTGTTGGAAGTGCCCTGGTTTTAATCCACACACAAAGACGGTACATAATCCTACAGGTTTAAATGTACATAAAAATATAGTTTGGAATTCTTTGCTCTACTGTTTACATTGCAGATTGCTATAATTTCAAGGAGTGAGATTATAAATAAAATGATGCACTTTAGGATGTTTCCTATTTTTGAAATCTGAACATGAATCATTCACATGACCAAAAATTGTGTTTTTTTAAAAATACATGTCTAGTCTGTCCTTTAATAGCTCTCTTAAATAAGCTATGATATTAATCAGATCATTACCACTGAGCTTTTAAAGCACATTTGTTTAAGACTATGTTTTTGGAAAATACGCTACAGAATTTTTTTTTAAGCTACAAATAAATGAGATGCTACTAATTGTTTTGGAATCTGTTGTTTCTGCCAAAGGTAAATTAACAAAAAGATTTATTCAGGAATCCCCATTTGAATTTGTATGATTCAATAAAAGAAAACACCAAGTTATATAAAATAGTGTATGAGATGTTGTGTTTTCCTTTGTAATTTCCACTAACTTACATTCTTCATGGAATGGAGCCCAGATGAAATGAGGGGAAGCCCTTTTCACACTAGATCTTATTTGAAGAAATGTTTGTTAGTCAGTGGTTTCTGGCTCTGCCAAGGGAGATATGTTCCCCTGCAACCATTTCTGCAGCCCAGAATCTCAGGGCACTAGTGGTGGTGTCTTAATTGGCTTCACAAAGACAGAATGCTCTGGACTGGGAATTTTCCTTTGCTGTCTTGGGAATATGTGTTTATTAGCACATGCCAACAAAATAAATGTCGAGTTATTTCATAAGTGTAAGTAAACTTATAATTTTCATAAGTACTTTTATTGTGTTCAGTCTGGTGTAAACATTGAAATAGATGTTTATATTAAGTATATCATTATGTTTCATCTTTGAATCATTTAGTTCAGATTTCACTTTCTAAGACTTGTAGGTGCAAGATTTAGGATAAGGGACAGCTTAGAAGTTTTTCAAGATGGTAGAAGTTTGTCCTGTGCTGCTTTAAAAAAAAAAATAAAAAAAGCTAGCACAATTTTGGTGACCTCCCAAGTGAGGGAAAATTTCCATGAAAGACCAAACCAAATTTCAAACTGGAGTACTAATTATTTTTTTAATTACCAGCTAGGATGTTTTCAGCTGTTAAGATTTCTTCCATTTGCCTACCAGTTCAAAGTCAAAAGATTATTATTCATTGCAGGGATCAGTGATATCTCTGTAATATCAGTGTAATTTTTGCTTTGTCTCATCATAATTCATTGCTTGGGTGGCAGGGGAATAGCCTCTTACAGGGTGTGCCTGCTCCCAGGTGTGACATTTCTAGCCAAGGACAAATGCCTCAGAGCTGTGTTGTGTCATAAATGCCGCACTAAGGTGTCCCAAGACCAGCAGTCTTGGAACCCTGAGGGCTGAGCATTTGTAAATGTGGTTGAGCTTAGAATTCCTTATAAGGTGAATATTTAGGTTTATTATCAGCATAAAGGGATGGCCATGGTGCTAATCAAGCTGGTTCTGCCCAGGGGTTGCCTAGTTCTCCAGAGACAGAATTGGGCCCTGTGTCCAGAACCGATCAGAGTTTAAGTTTGGATAATTTTTGGTTTTAGAGCTTTTTAATCTGATGAAGACGCCCTTTTCTTAAGAGTAACACCTTATGCTTTTGGTGATATATTTATAGTTGAACACCATAAACTGTTAACAGCTTTGTGAAAGCTAGCTGTAGTCTAAATTCTGCTTTGCTTTGCTTTCAAGAGGGGTCTTCCTGACACGCTCCTTGCTAGTTTATTTTCCCCTAGTCGGGGAGAGGTGGTTTCTGCACCAAGATCAATGCCTCTGTGCTATTTTTTCAGTATCCACTTAGTTAAATCAATGAGGAGGGACAAACTATACTACAGTCTTGAAGCACTGTTTCCTCTGAAGCTCTTGTGTTTGACAGAACTCAGAAAATGCTTTCCTTTCCTTCATTAATTTCCTTTTACTGTTTTTTTCCACTTGACACTCAAAATGTACTAAAGAGTAGACTGGCTAAACATATTTTCAAATTTTTATATATTCAAATTGTGCACACTGGCTCTACTTTAAGTGGTGACCAACACAGCACACACCAAACCAGGGTCACGTAGAAATGCTGGGCACTGCACAGTGGCACTGGCCACTTTCCCAAGCAGAGATCATGTGTGTGCCTCAAAACACAGGTTTGGCAAATCCTCCAACTGAAAACACCTATACAGTCATGAAAATCTCCACAAACAGTTTTTGTAAAAAATATGGGCTCCTAACAATATTTACATGACATGTAAGCAGAAGGCATTTGAAATTACCATTGTCCTTTTTAAAAATGTAAACTGAACAAAAAACATTTTATACATGACTATTTTGTGTAAATGTAAAATATTTTAAACTATGAAAGTGCTAGAATTTTTGACAGTAGCATCAGGATCAGGGTCTGACCTTTCCCTTCTTTAAGTAATCCTGTGACTCCCTGGAGCCCCTCAGAAGCCTCCTGAGGATTAAGTTTTTGTTGTTCTATCTCCAGGCAGGGCATTGGAAGGTGATGCGAGCTGAGCGTACACTTCAGGCATGTCCGTTTTGTAACTAGAAAAATGGGCTTGTGCTCTCATGGCTCAGTTGCCTTTAAAAAATTCATAGAAAGCGCTGGAGAAGTGCAGAAATGAGGGCATTGAAGCAAATTTTTAAAAATTAAGTACATCTCCAAAGCCAATGAGGCCATCATGAATAAATACATTAGCCATTTACTATAAGGCCACCAGAGAACTGAGAGACTTGGAGAAAGACACATTTCAGTCGTGTGGAGGGAGCACCTCGCCCTTTGCACTGCCTGTTCCTATCCCTGGCCAAGTGTGCCCTCCTCGCTCAGGCCTCGAATAGCCTGGAGAGTTGGGCAGCAGGTGGGGCAGCTCCATGCCCCACCTAACAGCTGGGGACAGAAAGCTGCCATGGTGGGTAGGCATGCAGTGTCCTTTAAACTATGTGCTGCTATACATCCTCTAAATGACAGAAAGTAACCATTAGAAATACGCTAAGCCTGAAATTAAAAAATAAAAAAGGCTTGGAATAAGGTCCTAGTGCTAAAACAAGGATTCAAACTCAGATCTGTCTGACTTCAGAGTACAAAGATGCAATACTGCTAACACAGATGCAAGTTAATGCTGTCCTGCCAAAACTGAAGCTCATCATGAATAATTTTGGTAACTCTGGGCTCAAGTAATAAAATTTGGGCAGAAACGACAAGCTGTATTTAGTGACTCTCATTTTCTTCAATCTTCTGATGTTGCCTCTTTTGAGGGACCAGAAAGTTACACAAGCCCAAGAACACCAGGTTCCACAGCCTAGTATAAAGCCTGATGTCCTCTGAACCCCTTAACCAATGTCTTCACTTCTAGTCCTATCATAGTTTGCAGAACTGTGAAGTACCTGAATGGAAATTTCAGAATGAAGACCCACACAGGGGGTCGGGGTGGGCTGAGGAGAGACAGGCCCTCCCAGTGGCCTTACTACCTCTTCTAGCTATGGATTCTGAATCCTGTAAGACAAAGTATATCAGAGTCATCCCTGACTGGGTCAGCTCACCAAGGCTATTATACACAGAATTTCACATTCAGTAAAAGTCAAAATTCCCAAATGCAGTCTTAGAATCCTGGCAAGCACACAGACAAATGGGGCTTGGCAGGTCTGGGACTGTTGACAGCTTGGTCCTCACTCTTCCCCTCCAGCCACAAGGCTTAGACAGGAAGGGTGACTCCGTGTTATGCTGCAGCTGCCTGGAGACAGGGCCCAAGGCAAACCTCAGCAAGAACTCAGTTCTGACTCCAAGAAGATCCCCATGTTACTATGAATTCTGAAATTATAATCTTTTAGGTATCTGGATTTTTCTTTGATTTCTGTAAAGCAATTCAAAGATGCACAGAAATTTTCATGTCAAGCCTCTGATCCTACAGCTTTGAGTATTTCTTGGTAAGCCATTTTGAGACACTATGATTTTCTATAACTTTTAAATAATTTAAAATTACCAGACAAGAGGAGACAAAGGGGAGGGAGAGAGTAAAGGATATATCCCTCCGTAGTAGCAGAAAGCAGTGCGGCTCAAACTTGGATGCACATGCGCCTGCCTGGGGATCTTGTGCTGTAGCTCCAGGAAGTGCCTGATGTTCTGCATTGCTGACAAGCAGCCAGGTGCTGCCGTGTTGCTCGTCCAGGGACCTCACTTTAAATAGAGGGTGCAGACTGCATCCTGGGTGAAATGAGCAGCTCCACCAATTAATCCAAAACCCTGAGTTAACAAAGACCAGCACATTTGATAACACCCTCGGAGGCCGAATGCTGCCTCAATGCTT
The DNA here is from genome assembly GCF_006542625.1 of Nomascus leucogenys. Lineage (NCBI taxonomy): Eukaryota > Metazoa > Chordata > Mammalia > Primates > Hylobatidae > Nomascus > Nomascus leucogenys. Next base: position 71,452,583 of record NC_044389.1, on the reverse strand, counting down.
GAGATGCAGACAGATGGCTCAGCTGTACAATTTGGGTTACTTACCTCCAGAAATCTGTTTCTTTTTCTGAAAAGCAGTACCCGTGTAATCAGGTGATTACGAAAATTTACTTGGATGACTGTAAAGTGACCACACAGTAAATTCTTAATAGATGGTGGTAGGTGGGGTGGTTACTATCATCAGCCATCAAGGCAAAGATTCTTCCTATCTTGAAGTCCAGCAACACATTCTGAATCCCTGCAAAAAACGAACTGTATTTCCTGGTATCATTTCCCCCACCATCACCCTCTGATCCTTGTTTGTGTGAATCAGAAAGAGAATACAAGTTATTGCTAGCAGGATGAGCAAGATTCCATGGGAACATCATCCCATTCTCTTGGGGGAATAAGATAAATTGTGACTATTACTATTTTCCAGCAAATCACATCAAAACTTGTGCCACCTTCTTAGAAAAAATAATGCTTGCTAAATTCCTTCTCTCACAGAGCAGGGAAAATCCCTCTAAGCCTACTTCTCCCCAAAACATTTTGGGAGGTCCAGATCTGCTCCAACATGTAAAAAGAATAAACCATTGACATGGCAGCTGAGACCAACATGGAAATGCCTGAGCTGTGTGGAGTGAAGGAACAGAGTAACCTTTGGATGGATTTCAAAGTCACTTAAGTGTCCCAAAATTTCTGTCTCAGGGTGTATTTTTAACAACTGAAAACTAAACGTCCCCTTGGGAGGGGAGTTGCTCTGATATTGGCAGCTCCTAATCAACATACTAAATTTCATCAAAACCTGTGGCCAAGGCTGACACTAAGAAGGGTCCTGGGGTCCTCCACTCCCTCATCAACCCGTACAGGGGACAAACTGAAGGTGCCATTGCCAGGGCCAGCAATAGGGCAAGCTTTCCCATTCAGGTGACTTTGCAGTCTCATTGAATGAGGCTTTGCGTCCCTCCTCTCATTACCTCAGACACTTAGAACTTCTAGATCTTTTCTCCAATCTGCCAGTGACTTGAACTTCAGAGTCCTTGAACCTGGTTCACAAACATCTGAGTTCCGGAGAATGCCCAGGCATGAAAGGCCAAGAGACCCATTTTTTAACCAAAACAAGACGCTTGGACTGTGGAAGGCCAGCTCTACTGGGACCACAAGCCAGTACCTAGTTGGCACCTGCTGCCGACCTTCATCCTCAAGAGCATCAGCCTCTTGTGACCCAGTGGGGAACGGGGTTACAGTGTTTCAGAATCTGCTCTTGCTTTCTGATCCTCCTAATCCTAAAGAAAAGGTGACCATGAAAGACTAATCTGGTTTAGTGTTTGGCTCCATCTGAGGGGTGTGTGGGTGTGTATTTTAATTCTTGTTTAAGTTTCTCAGTAAGTTCAACACCAGCAGGAGCTGAATCAGTAATTATCATAGACAGTCTCCAACTCTCATGGGATTAGGCCCAGGAAAATCAGCTTTTAGAAGATCTGAAGACCATGTGATTGTGTGCCCTGCCAAGTATCCAGCCACACTGGAGGGGAAGAAAAAAAAAAAAAAGATGACATCTGGATTAATTTTCTTGGTGCTACACATAACTAAGGAGTACACACTCCATTATTTTGGGAGGAAATAAAGCACCAAAGCCTGGACTAGCTAATCCATGGGAGAGGCTGTTATTAATACAGATCCAAAGAGTCTGCCCACACTGTAGTGGATGCCTCTTCCAACACCTATTCTGTTGCCTGATCAGTGTGGACAAGCAGCCCTGCCTGCATCTGAGGCAGTCTGTGTTCGCATCCCTAAGCAGAGAACTGTAGTCAGGGAGCAACATTTGCCACCCGCTGCACGGGGCTCTGCTCTCATAGGATTCATTCATCACTCATTACCAAAAACCTGGGGAAAGGCACTGTGGTAGGTTCTGTGTCACTTCCCACTGGAGAACTCCCTTGGTCCAAAATCAGTAGGATAATGTTCACCGTTTTTGAAGAACACAAGAACACAAGGACCTGCTCTCTTTGTCCTCTTCCTTATCACAAACTCCTGTTCTGCTTTGTGAGATCCTGTTCCCCAAAAGAAGTCTGTAAGTGGAGCCCAGGAATGGTTCCTATCAATACTCCACAAAGGCACCTCAAAAATGGAGACATTCACAGAGCAGAGTACTCATAACTCATGGAACCTCTGCCACTAACGAAGTTAAGTTAAAGGCAACGTAGGCATCACACTTAGGCACTTTAGAGATATAGTTTAAAATTTGCTTGGTTACATTTTAAGAGTCAAAGACGACAAGACGACCAGCACATACATTTCCCATTAAAAGAAAATAATGAAATTCTGAAGAGTAGCTTTGATTTTAATGAAAGTATTTGTTTTTCCTCCAATACTTGACCCTAACATGAAGTATTCTATTCATTGGGTTTCACTGCAAATATATTTTGCTATTCCAGTGTATGACCACCCTTCACTTTAATCGCTGTCATCTGATTAACTACTATTTGTCCATTAATTCCAAACTATGATTCTTGGAGAAATGAACAGATACTAAGCAAAAAAAAAATTTCCAAAGGACGGGGGAATTCCGTGGAAAACTAAATTTGAGAGGAGGCGGAGGGAAGGAGGAAACGAAGGAAAAGAAGGGGAATGAGAAGGAAGAGGAGGAGGAGGAGAAGAAGGAGAAGAAAGAAAAGGAGAAGGAGGAGGAGAAGAGAAAAGGAGGAGGAGGAGGAGGAGAGGAAGGGGGGAGAAGGAGGAGAGGAAGGGGGGAGAACGAGGAGGAGAAGGGGGGAGAAGGAGGAGGAGAAGGGGGGAGAAGGGGAGGAGAAGGGGGGAGAAGGAGGAGGAGAAGAAGGAGAAGGGAGGAGGAGGAGGAGAAAAGGAAGAGGAGAAGGGAAGGAGAAGGAGAAAAAGAAGGACAAGGAGAAGGAGGAGGAGACAGGAAAAAGAAGGAGAAGGAAGAGGAGGAGGAAGAGGAAGAGGAGAAGGAGGAGGAGGAGGAGGAGAAGGAAGAAGAAGAAAGAACTAGTAGTCGTTGTGCAATAAAGTTTAACTTTCTTTAAATTAGAGACAACCAAACTTATATAATACAAATCTCCTTTTTCTTCCTTATTCAAAGTATTTTTCCCCCAGGAAGCTCTGCTTTTTGCCAACTATTGAGGCCTCAATGCTTACTTGTTCCTACTGCTGAGAACACAGAGCTGCTTGCTGAGGAAGGGCCCAACTGTGTGCTGATGGTCTCCCAGGGCCCATGGAGTGGCCTGATGACTTACCTGCCTGCCCGAAGAGGCCCTTCACTTTACCCTATGTCCCAAGATTGTACAGCATGACTGCCTGGGGAGGTGGAGGGGCACAGAGGATTTGCACTCTCATATCTAGCCAGAGACAAAGCCTGGAATCCCAATATTTACTAAAAGCCTGTTGAAATGCATGCACTGTGGGATCCTCCATCAAACCTTGGGACAGACATCAGTGGGAAAACTGGTAAAATCCAAAAAAAAGAGTGAAGCCGGGCGCGGTGGCTCACGCTTGTAATCCCAGCACTTTGGGAGGCCGAGGCGGGCGGATCACGAGGTCAGGAGATCGAGACCATGGTGAAATCCCGTCTCTACTAAAAATACAAAAAAATTAGCCGGGCGTGGTGGCGGGCGCCTGTAGTCCCAGCTACTCAGAGAGGCTGAGGCAGGAGAATGGCGTGAACCCGGGAGGCGGAGCTTGCAGTGAGCCGAGATTGCGCCACTGCACTCCAGCCTGGGCGACAGAGTGAGACTCCGTCTAAAAAAAAAAAAAAAAAAGAGTGAAGTTTCATGAATAGTAATTTCCCAATATTGGTTCCTTGGTGTTGATAACTATACCATGGTGCTATGTTAACATTTGGGGATACTGAGTGAAAAATCAAATAACTCTGTATTATTTCTGCTACTTTTCTACAGATCTAAAATTATTCAAAAATAGAGTTTCAGAGTGATATTAGCAAGATGGTGGAACAGACAATCCCCCAGCGTCACGTCCCTGACAAAAACACAATTAGAAACCATTCAACGACAAGAATACTACCATGAATATACCAGAACTCGGGGGGAAGCAGAGAAACCACCAAGACACACAGAATTGAGAGAAGCCATGACAGGTAGGATGAACAGTCATTTCACACTGTGCCACCACTTCCCCTAAGCTGGCATAGTGCCACTCACAGAGATTTTCCCTAGACCCATGGTTGCTAGTGAAGGAGGGAACTGGAGGTGAATATTCGATCTCCCCACTGGTCTAGGAATCTTCATGGGAAGTCCATTCCGGTCCTATTCGATCAGAACCATTGGGAGTGTCGGGAAAGCTTAACTACTTGGGGTGAGTTGGAAACAATGACCAGGGTGTTCATCACAGAAAGCTGATCTCAGCACTCTGATCAGTGGAGATGCCAAGTTAAACAAATTGGCCAGGACCACAGTGCCTCAGGGGCACAATCCAGAGGAAGGCCCAAATCCCCAGCTGGGTTTCCCACAAATCCCAGGTGCATGAGTGGAGTCTTCCTCTAGCTCAGAAACAACTAAAAGGTCGAGATTAAGTTCCAGTGCCCATTTAAGTCTTCCCCAGACTGGAAAACAACGGCAGGGCAGCAGTGTTGTTTCAGGGCAGCATTTAAACTCTGGTATTTGCTATAAGTCTTCCCCAGACAAGGAAACAATGGCAAGGCAGCAATTTAGTTCCAGAACATCATTTAATTTTTGATATTCACTGTGCCTTTACAAGACTGGAAATGACAACAGGGCAACAAGTTCATTCCAGTACAGTCGTTTAGTTTCGGTGCTCAATATAAGTCCTCCCCAGAATGGGAAGTGAAATTTGAAAAACAATCCAGAAACAAAAAGAGACAATGACAAAGAAATAGAAAAAATTAAAAGAAATCAACGAGAAATCCTAAAACTAAGAATACAATAACTGAACTGAAAAACTCCTGAGAAAGCTTTAACGGCAGACTTGATTAAACAGAGGAAATAATTAGCAAGCTTCAAGCCAGAACATATGAAAATTACCCAGTCAGAGAAGCAAACAGAAAAGAGAATGAAAACAGTGAAGAAGGCCTACAAAAAATTATGTTACACCACCAAGTGTACTAACCTCCATGTAATTGGAATTCCCAAAGCGGACAAGGAAAAAAAAAGGCCTAGAAAGTATATTTAAAGAATGAATGGCTGAAAATTTCCCAAATTTAGAGAAAGGCGAACAGCATCCAGGTACAGAAGCTGAGAAGTCACCAATCAAATTCAAATGAAAGAGGAATTCTCCCCAAAGCGCATCATAATCAAATTAGCAGAAAACAAAGACAAAGAGAGAAAAACTCCAATCAGCAAGACAAAAGAAACATATCACATCCAATACAGCTTTCAGCAGACTTCTCAGTGGAAACCCTACAGGCCAGGAAAGGACATGATGTTATATTCAAAGTGCTGAAGAGAATGTCAACCAAGAATACCCTATCCAGCAAAGCTATCCTTAAAACACAAAGGATAAGAAACACAAACATACATACAAAAGCTGACGGAATTAATCAACACCATACCCATTTTATAAGAAATGCTAAACAGAGTTCTGCAATCTGAATATAATGGATGCTAACATGTAATAGGAAAACATCTAGCTGGACATAGTGGCTCATACCTGTAATCCCAGCACTTTGGGAGGCTGAGGTGGGTGGATCACTTGAGGCCAAGAGTTTAAGACCCACATGGCCAACATAGCAAAATCCCATCTCTACTAAAAAAAAAAAAATAATAAACAAGACATCTGAAGGTATAAAACTCACTGGTAAAAGTAATAAAACAGACAAAATCAGAATAATACTGTAAATGTGGAAAGTAAACCGCTTATATCACAAGACTGAAAACTGAAAGACAAAACTATTAAAAACAATAATAACTGTACAAATTGGTTAAGAATAGGCAATATAAAAATATGTAAATTTTTTAACAAAAAGTCAAAATGTGGGGGGTGGATTAGACTAGAGTTTATTTTTCATAGTTTTCCTTGTAATAAAAGTTAAATCATTATCAGTTTAAAATAACCTGTTAAAATTCTTAGATGTTTTTGTAATACTCTTGGTAACCACAAAGCAAAAACCTACAACAGATGTGCTAAAAATAAAGAGCATGGAATCAAAACATGTTACTAGAGGAAATCACTTAATCACAAAGAAATATAGGAAGAAAGGAAAAACAGAAGAAAGGATCTACAAAACAACCTAGAAACAAGTAACAAAATGGCAGTAGTAAACCCTTAACTATCAATAATAGTCTTGACTATAAAGGGATTAAATTTTTAAATTAAAAGACATCTAGAGGCTGAATGGATTTTTTTTAAAAAATACAAGACCAAAGTCTATGCCGTCTATAAGAAACTCACTTCACCTATAAAGACACCCAGACTGAAAGTGAAGGGATGGAAAAAGATATTCCATGCAAATGGAAACCAAAAAACAGCAGGACTAGCTACAATTGTATCAGATTACTTTAAGAATGGTTAAAAAAAAAAAAAGACAAAAAGGATCCCTTTATAATGATAAAGGGGTCAATTCAGCAAGAGGATGTAACAATTGTAGTATGTATCCAACACCAGTGCACCCAAATATATAATACCAATATTAATAAACCTAAAGGGAGAAATTGAATGCAATACAATAATAGAGGACTTCAATACCTCACTTTCAGCAATGGGCAGGTAATTCTGACAGAAAATTAACAAGGAATATTGGAGTTAAATTGCATTTCAAATCAAACAGACCTAGTAGACACTTACAGAACACTCCATCAAACAGCTGCAGAATACATATTTTTCTCAAAAGCAAATGGAACATTCTCCAAGACAGACCCAATTCTTAACAAATTTTTATTTTTATTTATTTATTTATTTATTTTGAGATGGAGTCTCACTCTGTCGCCCAGGCTCACTCTGTCGCCCAGGAACATTCTCCAAGACAGACCCAATTCTTAACAAATTTTTATTTTTATTTATTTATTTTGAGATGGAGTCTCACTCTGTCGCCCAGATGGAGTGCAGTGGCGCGATCTCGGCTCACTGCAAGCTCCACCTCCCGGGTTCACTCCATTCTCCTGCCTCAGCCTCCCGAGTAGCTGGGACTACAGGCGCCTGCCACCACGCCTGGCTAATTTTTTGTATTTTTACTAGAGATGGGGTTTCACCGTGTTAGCCAGGATGGTCTCGATCTCCTGACTTTGTGATCCACCCGCCTCAGCCTCCCAAAGTGTTGGGATTATAGGCGTGAGCCACCACGCCCGGCCAACAAATTTTTAAAAGTTGAAATAATATCAAGTATCTTTTCTGACCACAATGGAACAAAACTAGAAATCAATAACAGAAACAATGTTGGTAACTGTACAAATTCATGAAAATTAACATACTTCTGAACAATCAATGGGTCTATGAAGAAATTTAAAAGGAAATCTAAAAATTCCTTGTGACAAATGAAAATGTAAGTACAACATACCAAAACCTATGTGATACAGCAAAAACAGTTCTAATGGGAAAGTTTATAGGAATAAACACCTCCATCAAAAAATAGAAATATTTCAAATAAACAATCTAACCATGCACCTCAAGGAAACAGAAAAGCAAGAACAAACCAAACCCAAAATTAATAGAAGGAAAGAAATAATAAAGATCAGAGCAGAAATAAATTGAGACTAAAAAAATACAGAAGAACAAAAGTTGTTTTTTTAAAAAATAAGCAAAATCAACAAACCATTACGTAGACTATTTAAGAAAAAAAGAGAGAAGGCCCAAATAAATAAAATCAGAGAAAAAAAAGAAGACATTACAGCTTATACCACAAAAATATAAGGAATCATTAGGACCATTATGAACTATATGACAACAAATTAGAAAACCTAGGAAAAAAAGATAAATTCCTAAATACATATAACCTACTAGGATTGAACTATGCAGAAATACGAAACCTGTAAGACCAACGAGTGACAAGATTGAACCAGTAATAAATCCTCCCATCAAAAAAAAAAAAAAAAAAAAAAAAAAATCAAAACAAAACAAAAAAAACCCAGAACCTGACAGATTCACTGTTGAATTCTACCAAACATTTAAAGAAGAGCTAATACCATTTCTATCCAAACTATTCTAGAGAATTAAAGAGAAGGGAATACTTCTATGAGGCCAGCATTACCCTGATATCCAAACCAGACAAGGATATAACAAAAAAAGATCTGATATCTCTGATGAACACAGATGCAAAAAATCCTCAAGAAAATACAAGCAAACTAAATTCAACAACACTTTAGAAAGATCTCACATGATCAAGTAAGATTCATTCCAAGGATGCAAGGACGGTTAAACATACACAAATCAATAAACACAATACCTCACATTAACAGAATCAAGAAAAACCATAAAATCATTTCAACAGGTGCTGAATATTCACTAAAATTCAACATCCCTTCATAATAAAAACTCTCAAAAAACTAGGTATACAAGGAACATACTTCAAAACAATAAAGGCCATATATGTGGCAAAACCCCGTCTCTACAAAAAATACAAAAATTAGCTGGGTGTTGGTGGCTAACACTTGTAGTCCCAGCTACTCAGAAGGCTGAGATGGGAGGACTGCTTGAGCCCAAGTGGCAGAGGTTGCAGTGAGACAAGATCATACCACCAGACTCTAGCCTGGGTGACAGAGCAAGACTCTGTCTCCATAATAAGAGGAAAACTGAAAACCTTTCCTCAAAGATCTGGAAGAAGATAAAGATGCCCACTTTCACCACTTTTATTCAACACACTACTAGAAGTCCTAGCCAAGGCAATTAGGCAAGAAAGAAGCGGCATCCAAATTGGAGAGGAAGAAGCCAAATTATCCTTGTTCACAGGCAACATGATCTCATATTTAGAAAAATATAAAGACTCCACCAAAAACTATTAGAACTGAAAAATTCAGTATAGTTACAGGATACGAAATCAGCATACAAAAATCAGTAGCATTTCTATACACCAATAGCTAACAATTTGAAAAAGAAATCAAGAAAACAATCCTATTTACAATAGCTACAAAAAACTAAATACCCAGGAATAAATTTAACCAAAGTGAAGGATCTCTATAATGAAAACATAAAACACTGATGAAAGAAATGGAAGAAGACAAAAATAAATGGAAAGATTTCCGATGCCCATGGATTGAAAGAGCTAATACTGTTAAATATCTATAGTACCCAAGGCAATCTATAGATTCAATGCCAGCCCTATTAAAATACCAATAAAATTCTTCACAGAAATAAAAAAAAACTATTCTAAAATTCATATGTATCACAAAAGACTCCTAATAGCCAAAGCAACCCTGAGAAAAAAAAGCTAAAGGCATCACATTACCTGAATTAAAAATATACTACAGGCAAGGCGCGGTGGCTCATGCCTGTAATCCCAGCACTTTGGGAGGCCGAGGTGGGCGGATCATGAGGTCAGGAGATCGAGACCATCTTGGCTGACACGGTGAAACCCTGTCTCTACTAAAAATTCAAAAATTAGCCAGGTGTGGTGGCGGGCGCCTGTAGTCCCAGCTATTTGGGAGGCTGAGGCAGAAGAATGGCGTGAACCCAGGAGGTGGAGCTTGCAGTGAGCCAAGATCATGCCACTGCACTCCAGCCTAGGTGACAGAGTGAGACTCCGTCTCAAAAAAAAAAAAAAAAACTACAAAGCCATACGAACCAGAACAACATGGTACTGGCATGAAAACAGGCACATACATAGACTGATAGAACAGAATAGAGAACCCAGAAATAAATTCACATGTTTACAGCCAAGTCATTTTTGACAATGGTGCCAAGAACATACATTACAGAAAGGACAGCCTCTTCAATAACTGGTGCTGAGAAAACTGGATATCCATATGCAGAAGAATGAAACTAGATTCCATACCTCTCACTATGTATAAAAACCAAATCGAAATGGATGAAATTAAGACCTGAAACTATTATATAAAACTACTAGAAGAAAAACATTGGGGAAATGCTTCAGGACACTGGCCTGAGCAAAGATTTTTTGGGTAAGACCTCAAAAGCACAGGCAGCAACAGCAAAAATAGATAAATATGATTACATAAAGCTAAAAAGCTTCTGCGCAGGAGTGGGAACAATCAACAGAGTAAAGATACAACCTACAGAATGGGAGGAGATATTTGCAAACTGTCTATCCAATAAAAGATTAACCAGAATGTATAAAGAACTCAAACAATTCAAGAGTTAAAAAAAAAAAATGTGATTTAGAAATGGGCAAATGATCTAAATAGACATTTCTCAAAAGAAGACCTATAAATAGCCAACAGGTATTTGAAAAAACACTCAATATCACTAATAATGAGGGAAATGAAAATCAAAACCACAGTGAGATACCATCTCATCCTTGTTAAAATGACTGTTATCTAAAAGACAAAAAATAACAGACACTGGCAGGAATGCAGAGAAAGGGGAATGCTCACACCCTTTGGTGGGAATGTAAATTAGTGCCAGTATAGAAAACAGTATGGAGATTCCTCAAAAAACTAAAAATAGATCTACTATATGATCCAGCAATCCCACTGCTGCATATATGTCCAAAATTTGAAAGGAAATCAGTATGTCAAAGAGACATCTGCATTCCCAAGTTTGTTGCAGCACTGTTCACAATAACCACAATATAGACTCAACCTAAATATCCATCAACAGATGCATGGATAAAGAAAATGTGGTCTATAAACATGAGGGAATATTATTCAGTCATGAAAAAAGAATGAAATCTTACCATTTGCAGCAACATGGATGAACTGGAGGTCACGATGTTAACTGAAATAAGCCAGGCACAGAAAGACAAATATTGCACGTTCTCATTCAAATGTGGGAGCTACGAAAGTTGCTCTCATGCAGGTAGAGAATAGAATGATAGTTACCAGAGGCTGGGCAAATACTAGGAGGAGAGGGGTAAAAAGAGGTTGGTTAATGGGTACAAAAATACAGTTAGATAGAAGGAATAAGCTCTATTGTTTGATAGCACAATAGGGTGGCTATATTTAATAATTTATTGTATGTTTAAAAATAGCTAGAACATTTGGAATGTAACCAACAAAAAGAAATGATAGATGTTTTGATATCTTAATTACCTAGGTTTCATCATTATGCATTGTATGCTTGTATCGAAATATCACAAGTACCCCATAATAGGTGCAACCATGTACCAATAAAAAAGTATTCAAAAATAAAAAGCTTATTAATAAAAGAAAAAAATAGTCTTCTGAAAAAAAGAATTCTACAGAGAAGGATCCCCTAAAGGGTATGAAGTCCATCCCTCTCTGTGTTTTACAAAGGGGCTTGTCTTAGTCCAGTCAAGCCACTATAACAAAATGCCAAACACTAGGTAATTTACAACAGGAATTTATTTTTCACAGTTCTGCAGGCTGGGAAATCCAAGATCAAAGCACTGGTGGTGTCTGGCAAGGGCCTACTTTCTCACACATTGTGCCTTCCTGCTGTGTCCTCACATGGTAGGGAGGGCAAGGCACCTCTCTGGGTTCTCTTTTATAAGGGAACTAATACCACTCATGAGGTTCTGCCCTCATGATATAATCACCTCCCAAAGACCTCACCTCCTAATACCATCATCTTGGGGGTTAGGTTTCAACACATAAATTTTAAGAGGGAAACAAACATTCAGACCATAGCAGTGCCCACTGGCATCTTGGGCAGGATAAAGAGGAATTGTTCTATGCAATGCAAGGCATTAAGCATACCTGCTTCCTGGCTACTAACTACCAACAGAGACCTCCAGCTTCACTTGAGACCCACTGCAAATGACATGAGAACTGCACTGATCACTACTGAATTGCACACTGGCAGCAAAACAAAACTCAGTGTGATGTCATTGCAGATACGCGGAACTCAGTGCGATGTCTTCGCAGATATGTGGTCAAAGAAGTTACCTGCCACATTACAACATTCCTTTTTATTTGGCTACTGAGCAGCCTTAGTCCAATTTGTTGCCCCTCTCTAGCAGCTGGGCATAACACAGATTAATAGTCAAGTCCAGGTCCCACTATTTTGTGATAATGAGCAACTATTTTCTCCAAACATTAATTCCTTCATGTGAAAAACTGGGATAATAATGGTAATTCTAATTACTGAGAGCTTATTATGTGCTAAGCGCTATTCTATATGCTTTCCATTAATTCATTTAATCCTCACAACAACTCCATGAGGTAGGCACTATTTCTGTTCTCATTTTGAAGAGGAAGAAAATGAGACAGAGAGAGGTTAAGAAACCTGCCCAAGGTCAAACAGCTAGTAAATAGCAGAGCCAGGAGGACCCTGGTAATGGCAATTAAACTAGTTAGTGCATAGCAAATGTTGGTGCAGGATCTCATACGGGTCTGGTACACCGCACACAATTAATACAGGTTAGTTATTATTAGGTCAAAACCTTAGTATTAATATCTACTTCTGTGGGTTAATCTTAGTTAAAACTTGATTTTCTTACCTCTGAGGCAAATAAGCCCAAAGAGTTGTTCTCTCTGATTCAACATCAAATGATGACTCAAGTTCCTCCTAACACTTCAAGAAGGTTTTTCACTCTGTTACTGTGATTTTGGCAAGTCTCCCTCATAAGGATTGGTAAGTTTTTTTCTGTAAAGGGCTAGATAATATGTTAGGCCATCCAGTCTCTGTCATATTTCCTTCCATTTTTAAAGTTTTCAACCCTTTTAAAATGTAAAAACTGTTTTAGCCCATGGGCCATAGTTTGCCAACCCCTGCTCTCTGGGATTATTAGTAAGAGTACCATATAAAACATCAAGAGACTTTCACATGGACTAGATGGAACCATCAGAATTTGCTAATTGCCTCATTACACTGTCATTGATCCCCACCCACCACAATAAAGTTGCCAGATAATTTCATTAAAGTGGTAAATGACTAAAACAATGAAGAAGCATCTGAAAGTTTTCAGGGGACGGAAGGTTGGTAGGTGGGTAGGCAAATCCAGAAATGCCTATGCAGAAGATGTAAGTCCTCTAAAGCATTGGTAATGAAGGGGAAAAGGAAACTATCTTAGAAAAATCATAGTGTTTTAGAAGCAGCACGAGATTTCATTCATGCGACAAATCTTTAGAAATATGTATTGGGTATCTCTATGTTCAGGCACTCTCTCAGTAATGGAATTATAAAATTTTAGAGCTCAAAGTAAACTTAGAAATTATCTGATCCAATCTCATTTCATGGATGAGAATTCTGAGGCCTCAAAGTTAGCTAAAATAATTTGGCAATTTCTGTGCAAAATTAAATATAGTGGGGTTTGTTTTTAACCCCTCAAATGTAGCACTTATGTAGATTATTAAATGTTTGTTGAATGGAGCTTATTAATGGAAAGCTCCTATTCTCTTTACTACCTTTTTAATCTGGCAAAACAATACATTTTACTTGCTTTACCAATTTACTTAAAATCCTTTTTTTCTTTTTTTCTGTGTCTCACAAACTTTTGGTGTGCTTAAGTGGCCTAACAATCACCAATCATTAAATGAACCAGTCTCTGATCCACCTTTAGCGCCTCCTTCTCCCTGCAGGCTCCTAGCCCCTCCACTCACTCCCCCTACCTCTCCTCAGACACTCTTCCCTAGTTCTGCTGCTGCCACTGTCACTGCTGTCTCAGCTCCTGTCTTTCTGCTTCAGTCCTTCCCACCTCAATACCTCCAGATTTAGACCATCCACATTTTCCTTCTTAAGACCCGGCTCAGGTCTTACCACCCTCAGGTTCTGAACATTGAAACAAATCCTACTTGACTACTGCTAAAGTTCCAGTGTTAGGCTAGTTCCTCAGCCCCAAATCTACCTTCTTTCTCCCAAGTCTTACTTACCATTATTTACTATTATTTGCCTATTTCCTCTGATGTTCCCTTCAAACTGTTCCTGGCTCTTACCTAAATATGCCCCAATGTTTGAGCCTTTGCTAAAGCCTCCCTCTCCATGAGAAACACCTTTTCATCCATCCCAACCTTCAAAAACTTCATTCTTCCTTAATGCCATCTGCCCTTGCCCCTGCTTTCTTCTCCATTTCTGCAGCACTTGGCTCTACTTTCTCATGCAGGAATCAAATCTGACCTTCTATCAGTTTATCTGAGTATATGACCTAATGCTTCTACTGAAAGCAAGCTATCCATTCTGCAAGTACAATAAGAAATAGTTTTAAGTTAAAACACCAAATTTATTGCATAATATTGAACTATATGCACACACATAGAAAATAAACATTTCATATAACTGTATATATATTTTTAATCCTGTATTTATAAAGACTGAAAAACTACCAATTTAGCAATTGGAATAAGTTTTAAAAACAAAAAGCAAAAATCTACAATCCTTCATCAAGATTTGATGCTTTATCACAGTTCATAAATACTTCATTTTATATAAATAAGTCTTTTCTCTAGTTACTAGGAATTTAAAATTAGACTTACATGGATTCTTTAATCATGTAGAATTTTCTTACTCCATGATGAGGAAGGTTGAGCATGTCATTATTTTTAAAATACATATATTTGATTTAAACACAATCCCCCCTAAAATCCCACTGTAAACAAACATTTCGAATGTGATAAAGTTTCATAATAAAGAACGTCCTTAAATCTTAGCAATCAGGGAAGAGGAAAAAAAATCTGAGTAAAAATTTTGCAATTTAAATAAAAATTGAAAAAAAGGCTGCATGCATCCACTAGAAGGAGAAGAGAGGAAGGGAGCACTGAGTCAAGTAACAGAGAATGGGATAAAATAAAGAAGAAACGAAAGGAAAATCAGGGAGGACGCAGGGTATGAAAAGGAGAAAATAAGGGAAAGGAGGAAGGAGAAAATGGTAGAGGACATAAGGTGATAGAAAAAGGGAAAGTAAATTTATTATTTCTACTTTTCTTGGACAATATAGAGACTCAAAATAGTTAATGCAACTTGCTCCAAAAGCGAGAGTGGAAGAGGTGGTGGGTCTATCAATTAACCTTATTGTCAAAGGGACAAGGATGAGCAAGAAAAAATTAGGCTCAGCTGCAATGAATGCTAAGCTGCTCTGCACATCTTTTAAAAGGTCTAGGAAATAGGCACAGCCATGGGAAAGTTGCTATTCCCTCAAGAACTTTTTAAAAGCAAGATATGTTTATATAGGCTCCCATAAATTCTTAGGAGTTCTGCCAAAATAATGGACCCAGACTCAGCTTTTTGGAATTGGGAGTTCCTGAAGTAGTCCTTTCCTCCTTTGGGTTAAAGGAGGGCTGCAACAAGCCAGAGGCATTTCCAAGTGTACAGAGGAAGATGATGTTCTTGCATGCGCAGATAAGAAAGGATGGGTCAGTCTAAATCATTCTTATAGAGGAATGAGAGGTTAAGAGAAGAACGAGGAAGCACTGTGAGAAAAGATCAGGGCTGAGAGAGACATTTGGGAAATTAAAGTTTAACAATCCACTGCCATTTCATCCAGCAGAGTGCAACACATTCACAAGTGCAAGGAATACTGGGTAGTTTGGTTTAAAACAAAAACAAAAACACCTCCCATACAAGGGCCAATTTTTCACCCCATCCCCAACCTCTAATTTTTCAAAAAGGTTGTTTACTGCTATACAATCCCAGAAACACATCAACCAGGCTCAGTATTTAAAAGTCCCAACCCACTTAGACAATAAAAAAATAGAAATCACTCCCCATGATTTTCTGTATAGGCCTCAATGTGGACATTGAGGAACGAAGGGAAATATTGGACAAGCTGAGGAGCCTCAGGCCAAACTAAACCCTTCATAGTTGTCAAGGGCCTGGGTCAGCCGGGCACTCAGAATCTCTTTGCTGCTGTACTTGGGGAGGTCAAGAAGGTTGTAGCAAGTGTGGGCCACCGGCAAGTACTCCTCCCCGCTGGCTGTGGACTGGATGACAATCTGCAGACTGGCCATGCCGTAGATGGGAATCCGATCGCTGCCTGTCAGGAACACTGGGGAGAACGAGAAATGGCATTAGCAGCTAAGCAAATGGAAAATGGATCTCAGAGATCCTTCTAGCAACAGGAGAGGAAGGCATGACACCCTGTGGCTTGCATGAGAAGTACAATTACATTTATGTGCCAATATGCATCCTGTGGAATGATGCTTAGATGCCCTTAAGAAAAAAAAAGGCCTCAATCAAATGTATGCCTTCACAAATGTTAGGAGATTTCACAAAAATCAAAGAGGGAAGGAATTGTTGTCATAGGAAAAGAGGAGCTGATCTTAAGGGGAAAACAGGAAGAAGACTGAAGTCTCTGACCTCAGGGTCTCCTCTCACCTCAAGTGCCTGATGCCTGTACCACCTTGTCTACGGAATTCCATTTAGGATCTATTTGCTCTCCTTTCCACGTCTCCATTTTTCTTAAACCCGAAGAGCTGACCCAAACATTATGTTAGACATTGCACTCTTGTGACATGCACTGTGACTTGGCAAAAGACAGAGAGGGAGACAGACAGAGAAAGACAGCCAGCTGTCTTTCCTTGTTTTCTAGTGCTGAACAACATTCTCATAGTTGAATTGCTGGAAATTACTATAAGAAAATCATCAGTTAAGAAGCACTTTCAAATAATCTGCCATTCCCTGAGGCTGTGATACATAAACTTTCTTGCCAAAAATCTCCAGAGTTGACAAACATTTCCATAAGTCTAATGAACAGAAAGTGCCATTTTCTAGGGAAATCCCAGGACCATGAGCAGGCATCTCTTGAAGGTCACAGCCCTACAAGCTCATTTGGCAAACCTTAACCTGTCATTCAGCTCTTCCACTACTGCTTCTCAATAGCCAATGCAGCCAGGCAGAAGAGAAGTGGTCCCTCTTTTTAAGAATTCTTGTGTAAGATCTCCACTTCCTCTCATCCTTGCTCCCATGTGAGCAGCAGAACCTGTTAAGTCCTACATTAATACCAATACATGCTCCATCTTATAAAGCAAAATAGACTGCCTATCAAACCCCGTGCTTTGATTTTACATGACTAAAATTCCATACTATGCACTAGCTAATTTCTGACACTGATTACACACAGACACAAACTGAGAAATAGTTCAACTATTTTTAAAAGGCTGAATTTGTTCATGTAAATTAGAATTCATTCTCCTTTCCAAAGGTATTATTACCCTTCTCAAATGTCATTCAGCCAGCCACAAAGGTCTACATATTGTATGATTCAATTTGCATGAAATATCCAGAATAGGCAAATCCATAGAGATAGAAAGACTGGTGGGGGAGTTGGGAAGAAATGGAGAATGACTGCTAATAGGTATGGGGTTTCTTTTTTGAGGTTATGAATGTATTCTACAATTGACTGTGTGATAGTTTCACAACTGTGTGTATACTGAAATATACACTTTAAATAAGTATGGTATATAAATTATAGCCCAATAAAGCTGCTATAAATCACACCTTCCGAGTTCCATCTGGATACTTTGTAATATATTTTAAAGGCTAGAGAGATAAGAGAGGTTAATCCTAACAATTTGACTTCATAAATGTAATACTTGAATAACTTACATATAAAATAATTGGTATTATTAGAATAATTTAAAAATCAGGCCGGGCGTGGTGGCTCATATCTGTAATCCCAGCATTTTGGGAAGCCAAAACAGGCGGATCACTTGAGGTCAGGAGTTCAAGACCAGGACCAAGACCAGTCTGGGCAACATGGTGAAACCCTATCTCTACTAAAAATACAAAAATCTGCCGTGCATGGTGGCAGGTGCCTGTAGTCCTAGCTACTTGGGAGGCTGAGGCATGAGAATCACTTGAACCCAGGAGGCAGAGGCTGCAGTGAGCTGAGATCACACCACTGCACTCCAGCCTGGGCAACAGAGTAAGACTCTGTCTCAAAAAAATAAGAAAGAAAGAAAAGAAAAATCAGTGAGATGCTTCTTTTCTTCCTTTCATGCAACCCCTCTTGTTAGGCAACAGATCTGGATGAACAACCTATATTGTGCCTGAGATATCATTAAGACAAAAAGCATACATATAGTGAATTACCTGGTCTTTACCATTTAAATGAGTTAAGCCTCAGCTGTGAAGCATATCATCCTATACTGTATGTAAGACTAAAATGTAGACAAATACCATATTGAGATTACTGATACTTACAGAGAAACTTCTTCTTCTTTTCCAGTGGAAACTCATGAAATGTTTCCCAAAATAGTTTTACAGTGGGATGTGTGGCCGAGTAATCTCCCTTGTAGATGGCAGTCTGTCCAAAAAAGAGAAAAAGAAAAAAATGTATCTTGGAAGAATATTATAGTAGACATTATATATCATTTGCATTTGAGGCTAAGAAATAAGTGCTGAGATACAGGACACCTCTAAATCTAACTCAACCACAGTATGCTTGGAACGAGACCAGGCTCTGGGAACACCTCCCCAGGCTGCTGCTGCTTCGCTGGAGTTAAAGGAGTTAAAGAATCTTTTGTGCTTACCTCTTCCAGTTCTTCCCAGTTATAGTTGCTGTTCCCCACCATCATAGCCCTCAGTTCTGAAGGCTGGAAGAGCTCAAGTACTTTGCCACCACACACCTTTAGGAAGCCACTAGAGAAGGCTGTGTACCATTCATGAACTGAGATTTGGAAGACATAATTCACATAAGCATCCACAAATTCCTGCCTGCCAGAACACAAAAGAAATCAATACATTTAGCTCAAAGTCTTGTAAAGCTTATGAAGTTACCCTTCTAAACTGAGATTAGGAGTGATAAAAAATGGAATTTCATCAAATTCTCACATCAGGAGGCATCTTAAGGCATCATATAGGTTACCAGCTCTCCTCTCCTCCCTCTCCATCCCCAGCCCTAACATTCCACCAAGTGCCTCAGGTGATCCAAGGCAGGATAAGCCAGCCAGGTAGGAAGGGGAGCAGGCCAGGTATATAGAACTAAACTACTGGCTTTACCTGAGGTATTCCAGTTTTCATGTTAAAAGTCCTGCTTAAAATTTAGTGTGGAAAAAATAATAAGACTTTTTCTGCTTAAAATAAAAAGTCTAAGATAACAGTTCTAGGCCACTTTCCCTATCCTCAGAAGCAAATAAAGCTAAACCACTTGATATTTGTATCCTCACCTATTTTAAAAGGTTCATTTTATAACTCCTTGTTTATAAAACCTTTACCTCTGGGAAGAACCATCTCAAATAATGGCTCCATCTCACTAATAATCAGGCAAATGCAAATGAAGATGAGTGAATTGTCATTTGCACTCATCAGACTGGCCTAAGTTTAAAAATGAGATTATAGGCCGGGTGCGGTGGCTCACGCTTGTAATCCCAGCACTTTGGGAGGCCGAGGTGGACGGATCACAAGGTCAGGAGATCAAGACCACGGTGAAACCCCATCTCTACTGAAAGTACAAAAAAATTAGCCGGGCGTGGTGGCGGGCGCCTGTAGTCCCAGCTACTCGGAGAGGCTGAGGCAGAAGAATGGCGTGAACCCGGGAGGCGGAGCGTGCAGTGAGCCGAGATCACGCCACTGCACTCCAGCCTGGGGGACAGAGCGAGACTCCGTCTCAAAAAACTAAAAAAAAATAAAAAATAAATAAAAATAAAAATAAAAATGAGATTATATCAATATGGTGAAGGTGTGGGGAAAATGGAAACCTCACAGGCAGCTGGTAGGAAGATAAACTGAAATGATGGGAATCACATATCGCAACCATGGAAAATATATAAAGATCAACCAAATGAGAAGAGCAAAGGCTATTTTTTCAGAGCTGCTATAGCAAGAGAGTCAGCCACTGTCACTTGTGTTGTGGCAGAGACTCAAAGTCAAGCAGAGGAGTGAAAAAGCTTTACAGTGGAAAGAGGGAAGGCTTCAGGTACACTCTGATTGGAGGCTGCTAGTCTGGGGAAGCTGCAGGTGGGCTAACTAGAAGTGGGGCATCCTATGTGACTGGTTAAGGGTGCGTATTTGGCTTTCTCTGGTTGGCCCTAAGTTGGAAGTAGGAACAAAAATTAGGGAAGTTGCTGATTATTAAACACATCCTGGCCTATTTGGGCCCACCGTTACAGAAGTTATCGAGAGAGATGGCAATCAGGCTGCCTGCAAGTCTGACTTATAGCAGGCTGGCTTCCTGGGCTGCTTATTGCAGATAAGAGGTTGGTTTCCTGGGCAGGTTGCTGCAGATTGTGGGTCTCAGCTCCATGTTTATTTATATATGGCCTGGCCATTGTCCATAGGTATATTCAGTCTCTCACAAGTGGAAATATAAACTGTGAACCTAGACATAAACATTTTGGGGGGAAATTCTGTCAATATCTAGAGAAGTTGAAAATGTAAATACCCTTGACCATGCTACTGTGCTAGAGGGTAGGTAATGCAGAGACGCTAACATATGTGCATAAGAAGATGAGTGCAGGGAAGTTTACTGCAGCATTTTCTTGTAATATAGAGAATTTAGAGAAACAAAACTAAATATCCATTAATATGAACATGGACAAGGAAAAGATGGTAGAGTCACATGATGGAAACCATAAAGCAGAGCACTTTGATGGAATTAACTAGATCTATACTTAGCAAAATGAATAGAATCTCAAGAACAATGCTGAGTGAAAATCGAGTATTTGCATGTTCAGTAAAATATGACAGCATTTATGTAAGTTGTGTTTTAACACTTAAACAATGCTACTTATAAAAGATAGTAGCTCTGTCACTTAGAGCATGTGACCCTTGGGCAAGTTATTTAATTTCTCCATGCCTCTGTGTCCTCATTGGTAAAATGGGGAGAGTAAGAGTAGATAACTCATGGGACTGCTTTAGGATTAAATGAGTGAATACATGTAAGAGTGCTTAAACCAAGGCTGGTGTATAACAATTGCTTTGTAAGTATTAGCTAGTATTATCGTATTGTTTATGGATATAAGATTTTGCTTATGAGTATGAAATTACAAATATGATGCATACATAAGATGTGTAAGTGTTCATTTTTAAAAACAAAGACATTAATGTAAAAAGATCTTTGTCTAGCCAGGTGCGGTGGCTCATGCCTATAATCCCAGCACTTTGGGAGACTGAGGCAGGCAGATGGCTTCAGCCCAGAATTCAAAACCAGCCTGGGCAACACGGCGAGACCCAGTCTCTACAAAAAATTAGCCAGGCCTGGTGGTGCATGCCTGTAGTCCCAGCTGCTCAGAAGGCTGAGGTGGGAGGATCGCCTGAGCCCAGGAGGTCAAGGCTGCAGTGAGCTATGATCACACCACTGTACTTCAGTCCAGGTGACAAAGCAAGACCCTGTCTCAAAAAAAAAAAAAAATCTGATTTAACACATATGTTTATTATAAAAAGTATAAAAACATAAAAAAAATCAAATTCATAAGAGTTTTGTCTGTGTAAGAAAGAAGGGAAGACGGGAATGGAATTAAGGGTATGTACAGTGGTATCAGTAATTTTTTTCTTTTATTAAAAAATCTGAAGCAAATACCTGTTGACTGTGGATCATATATGCAAATGTTTGTCACATTAACTTTTTGTATTTTAGATTAAAAACAATTTCAAAACTTCACATCATGAAGATAGTTAGTTACTACTTATCCATCACTGTAATTTAATACTTCATAAAGCTACATTTGAATTATTGGGTTTCCTCCAAGCAGATACTTTTTACATGTTCACCATCCACACCAATAACTAGCCAACAAATGGTGTAATACAGTGGATAAGTGAGGCAGACAGGGGTTCAAATCCAGATCCTGCCATCTTCTGTATCTTAACTAGTAAGCCTCTCTTTTCCCATTTTTAAAATGGTATAAGTGTGCAATCTTTAAAATAAAGCCACTAATGTAAAAAGATTATTGTACATGTCAATCATTGATACTGAAAGTTTCTAACACCATATATAACACCTCACTTCTCTGAAACCCATCACACTAAACTAATGACATTTTTCTGATACAATTACCCAAGAGAAACACCATCACAACAATTTTTATTACAGACTGTGATGGTTAATTTTATAGGTCAACTTGGCTAGGCTATGGCATCCAGCTGTTTGGTCAAACACCAGTCTGGATGTTGTTAAGATATTTTTTTAGTCGGGATAAACATTTAAATTCATCGACTTTGAGTAAAGCAGGTTACCCTCCATAATGTGGGTAGGCCATATCCAATCATTTGAAGGCCTTAAGAGAAGAAGACTTGAGGTCCTCCAAAGACGAATGAATTCTGCCTCCAGACTCTTTGGACTCAAGATTTAAATATTAACTATTGCCAGAATTTCTAGCCTGACAGCCTACCCTACAGATTTCGGGTTTGACAGCCCCCACAATCACATGAGCCAATTCTTTAAAATAAATCCCTCCCTGCCCCCACCCCCCTCGGCCTCACACCCTGTTGGTTCTGTTTCTCTGGAGAACACTGACATATAGATTTCGGTACTAAGAAGTACAGTACTGCAACAGCAAATACCTAAAAATGTAGATGTGCCTTTGAAATTAGGAAATAGGTAGAGCCTGAAAGAGTTTTGAGGAGCTTGATAGAAAAACCTAGATTTCACTTAAGAGACTACTGGTAGAAACAGCTCAACAGTCTCAGGAAGCAGCCTGAGACTCTCACCATCTACATGCCCAATCTTGAACCTTTTAGCTAGCAGCCTCCAGTCTTCCTTTTTAGCAACACTAAACAGACTAAAGCCACTTTGGAAAACAGTGTGGCAGCTTCTTATGAAGTTAAGCATACATTTACTGTATGACCCAGCAATCCCACTGCTAGGTATCTACCCAAGAGAAATAAAAGTCCATGCTCATAGAGAAACCTATAGATGAATGATCACAGCATTATTCACAATTATGAAAAACTGCAAACAACACAAATGGGAATACTATCCAATAATAAAAAGTAAAATAAAAAATAATAAAAAATAAATTTACTAATATATACAACAACATAAATCAATCTCAAATGTACTCTGCTAGTAAAAAAAAAGCCAGGCTCAAATGGCTACACTCATATGATTCAATTTACCTGACATTCTGGATAAAACAGAAGTACTGAGACAGAGAACAGCGCAGTGCTCACCAGGGCTGGATGCTGGGGAAGGGCCACAAGGGACTTCTAGGGGGCTATTTACTGTTCTATATCTTGATTACTACAGTGCTTACCTTACTGTATTTGCTTGTGAAAGCACCCCCAAAAGGGCGAATTTTACTGTTACGTAAATGATACCTCAATAAGCCAGACTTTTTAAAAAACAGTCTAGTTTAACACTAAGTTTTAAGATCTGTTGAGACAGGAAAATAAAAATCTTGAAAGATGAACATGCCCTAAATATTTTAAGCAAGTTAAGTCAGTCAAACGAATTTAACCAAAATGTGGGATATTTTTTAAAGTCTGTCACGACTTCCATACTGTAGGGGTCAAAAGGCCTATTTTCTGCCCCCGAATCTGCCAATTAAGTGATACATGCAGTAAGATGATTTCACTGTATTTGCCTCTAAGTTTACTATCTGTAAAATGAGAAATATCATTCCTAATCTCAAGGTAGCTGTAGCCATCAAAAGAGATGATATATGAGAGTGGGAAAGAAGGTGGAGAAGACGACGGTGAGCCAGTAAGATGGTGAGCAGGGTAAAGAAGATGGTTGGGGGAAGGTGGGGAAGACCATGGGGGAAGGTGGGGAAGAAGACAGATCTTGGGGAAGAAGATGGTGGGCAGGGTGGGGACGAAGAGGGTGGGGCTGGGTGGGTAGGTGGGTGGAGAAGAAGGTGGGGCTGGGTGGGTGGGAAGAGGGTGGGGCTGGGTGGGTGGGTGGGGGGAAGAGGGTGGGGCTGGGTGGGTGGGTGGGGAAGAAGAGGGTGGGGCTGGGTGGGTGGGTGGGGAAGAAGAGGGGTGGGGCTGGGTGGGTGGGTGGGGAAGAAGAGGGTGGGGCTGGGTGGGGAAGAAGAGGGTGGGGCTGGGTGGGTGGGGAAGAGGGGGGGGTGGGTGGGGTGGGGAAGAAGAGGGTGGGGCTGGGTGGGTGGGGAAGAAGAGGGTGGGGCTGGGTGGGTGGGGAAGAAGAGGGTGGGGCTGGGTGGGTGGGGCTGGGTGGGTGGGTGGGGAAGAAGAGGGTGGGGCTGGGTGGGTGGGTGGGGAAGAAGAGGGTGGGGCTGGGTGGGGGTGGGGAAGAAGAGGGTGGGCTGGGTGGGTGGGGAAGAAGAGGGTGGGGCTGGGTGGGTGGGTGGGGAAGAAGAGGGTGGGGCTGGGTGGGGGGTGGGGGGGGGTGGGTGGGTGGGGGGGAAGAGGGTGGGGCTGGGGGGGGTGGGGAAGAGGGTGGGGCTGGGTGGGGGGGGGAAGAGGGGGGGGGGTGGGTGGGGGGAAGAAGAGGGTGGGGCTGGGTGGGTGGGTGGGGAAGAAGAGGGTGGGGCTGGGTGGGTGGGTGGGGAAGAAGAGGGTGGGGCTGGGTGGGGGGTGGGGAAGAAGAGGGTGGGCTGGGTGGGTGGGGAAGAAGAGGGTGGGGCTGGGTGGGTGGGTGGGGAAGAAGAGGGTGGGGCTGGGTGGGTGGGTGGGGAAGAAGAGGGTGGGCTGGGTGGGGGTGGGGTGGGTGGGTGGGGAAGAAGAGGGTGGGGCTGGGTGGGTGGGTGGGGAAGAAGAGGGTGGGGCTGGGTGGGGGGGGGGAGGGTGGGGCTGGTGGGTGGGTGGGGAAGAAGAGGGTGGGGCTGCGTGGGTGGTTGGGGAAGAAGAGGGTGGGGCTGCGTGGGTGGTTGGGGAAGAAGAGGGTAGGGGTGGGTGGGTGGTGGGGAGGAAGAGGGTAGGGGTGGGTGGGTGGTGGGGAAGAAGAGGGTAGGGGTGGGTGGGTGGGGAAGAAGAGGGTAGGGGTGGGTGGGTGGGGAAGAAGAGAGTAGGGGTGGGTGGGTGGGGAGGAAGAAGGCAGGGCTGGGGGTGCGTGGGAAGAGTGTGGGGCTAGGGGGTGGGGAAGAAGAGGGTGAGGAGGATGGGGAAGAAGAGGGTGAAGAGGGTGAGAAAGAAGAGGGTAAGGAGAGAGAGGAAAAAGTGCGGGGGTGGGGAGGTGAGGAAGAAGGCAGTGAGTGGGGAAGAAGAGGGTGAGGATGGTGGGGGAAGAAGAGGGTGAGGAGGGTGGGGAAAAGGACAGTGCGGGGTGGGGGGAAGGTGAGGAAGAAGGCAGTGAGTGGGGAAGAAGGCGGGGAAGAAGATGGGCAGAAGGTGGGGCATAAGACAGTGCGAGGGAGGGGCAGGAGGGAGGGAGAAGACGTGGTGTGGAAAGGTGTGAAAACAGATAGTGGGGAAGGCAGGGAAGCAGACGGTGTTGGGGGAAGGCCGGGAAGACGAATGTGAGCGGGGTAGGATAGATGGCACATGCTTTAACCAAGATAAGAGGGGGCCTTGGCCCTGGGCCCCATGCTTTAGAGAGATTTGCTTTTTTTCAGCCCTCCTCAAGCTTTAGTCCTTCCCACAGGCCAAAGATTCTGTAGGATCTTCTAGAACACACACCAGGACACCGGGAGCTCTGAGATTTCCTGCCCAAATGGCTCCAAAACTGCTTCCAGGGGCGCCCTGCTGAGAGACGACCTTGCCACCAGGATATGTGCCGCTAGGTGTGTGGAAGGGCCAAGGGGGTGTTGGGTGGACACACAAGTACAGAGCTTGGATATGCAAGCTGTCCTATCCACACACATGCACCCCAGGTCCCCAAAGGGGTGGAATGGAGCCAGCTTGCCCGTTCCTCCACTGCATGGAGAGGAATGTGGAGGAATCTAAGAGGTGATCAAACGCCAGCTATGGAGAGAGATGCAGAGGAAAGCGAAGACATATGCACTGGCATTTGTAGAAGGGCCCGGATGGGGGTGAGGAGCACACGGAAAACGGTCTGAGGCTATCTATGCAGTTCCTGAAGCACCTCGGGCAACCACTGACACTCTCAGCCCAGCTCTACAGGGGGTGGGTACATGGGTGGGCTGGGAACAGGGTGTCTGTCCAACAGGCGGGTGTTGAGGGCCCAGAAGATGTCAGGGTAGCAGCAGGACGAATCTGGTGCAGTATGAGTGCACGGCCGTCAGCTGATAGTGGGAAGCCAGTCAAGTGCCGCGAAAGCAGGAGGCGGGGCCGCGGCCGACGTCATTCCCGCGGCCGCGCGTCACCGCCACTTGCCGCATCCACAAGATCTCTCTGGACCAGCTCGGGTGCAGGGCCTCTGCGGGAGCCCTCCTAGACCTCTGCGGCTTCTCCTCTAACATGGCCGACTCAGAAAACCAGGGGCCTGCGGAGCCTAGCCAGGCGGCGGCAGCGGCGGAGGCAGCGGCGGAGGAGGTAATGGCGGAAGGCGGTGCGCAGGGTGGAGACTGTGACAGCGCGGCTGGTGACCCTGACAGCGCGGCTGGTCAGATGGCTGAGGAGCCCCAGACCCCTGCAGAGAATGCCCCAAAGCCGAAAAATGACTTTATCGAGAGCCTGCCTAACTCGGTGAAATGCCGAGTCCTGGCCCTCAAAAAGCTGCAGAAGCGATGCGATAAGATAGAAGCCAAATTTGATAAGGAATTTCAGGCTCTGGAAAAAAAGTATAATGACATCTATAAGCCTCTACTCGCCAAGATCCAAGAGCTCACCGGCGAGATGGAGGGGTGTGCATGGACCTTGGAGGGGGAGGAGGAGGAGGAAGAGGAGTACGAGGATGACGAGGAGGAGGGGGAAGAGGAGGAGGAGGAGGAGGAGGCTGCGGCAGAGGCTGCCGCGGGGGCCAAACATGACGATGCCCACGCCGAGATGCCTGATGACGCCAAGAAGTAAGGGGGGCAGAGATGGATGAAGAGAAAGCCCACGAAGAAAAAAGCCTGGTTTTGTTTTTCCCAGAATATTGGTGGACTTAAAAAGGCTCAGGTTTTTGACCAAAATACAATGTGAATTTATTCTGACATTCCTAAAATAGATTAAAGTGAAGCAATTAGGTCCTGGCCAGCTCGATTCAAATTTGACTTTCATTTTGAACATAATAAATATATCAAAAAGTGTTAAAGAAAACCGAATTAAACCCAAAATTATGTTTTCATGGTCTCTTCTCTGAGGATTGAGGTTTACAAAGGGTGTCAGTAGATGCGAAGTAAAGAACGTCACTTTGAAACCCATTCATCACACAGCATACGCTACACATGGAACACCCAAGCCATGAATGAACACGTTCTCAGTGCTTAATTCTTAAATTTCTTTACTCATGACATTTCGCAGTGCAGAGAAGGCAGAACCCAAGAAAAACGTCATCTCTGAGACTTTGCTTTTGTAACGCAGACATCAGCTTTACGCTTCACAGGAGATTGATGGCACTGAGGAAGACTGCAATGGAGATCATGACACTACTGTTAATAAGGCCAAGAAAACTGCCATTTCAAGTTCTGAAAAATGTTTTGAGTATTTGAATTTAGAGAAACAACATGGTTCCAAGAAGGAGGGTGTAAAACCTGTAAAATACTGTCAACATATGTATTCATCAGTTACAATCTCATGTTTGTGTTTTCTTAGTAGTGTCTATTTACAAAGACGTAAAAAATACCCCAAATATGTTTAAGTATTAAATCACTTTACCTAGCGTTTTAGAAATATTAATTTACTTGAAGAGATGTAGAATGTAGCAAATTCTGTAAAGCATGTGTATCCAGTGTTACGTACTTTGAGCCTTGTGACGTCTTTCTGTCATGTAGCTTTTAGGGTGTAGCTGTGAAAATCATCAGAACTCTTCACTGAAGCTAATGTTTGGAAAATATATATACTTGAAGAACCAATCCAAGTGTGTGCCCCTACCCCCAGCTCAGAAGTAGAAAGGGTTTAAGTTTGCTTGTATTAGCTGTGCCTTCATTATTTTGCTATGTAAATGTGACACATTAATTATAAAATGGTGCATAATCAAATTTTACTGCTTGAGGACAGATGCATACAGTAAGGATTTTTAGGAAGAATATATTTAATGTAAAGACTCTTAGCTTCTGTGTGGGTTTTGAATTATGTGTGAGCCAGTGATCTATAAAGAAACATAAGCTTAAAGTTGTTTATCACTGTGGTGTTAATAAAACAGTATTTTCCAAAAATATATATAAAAGACTCGGTACTGTGACTGCCTGTATTCAAATCCCAGCTCTGCCTCCTATTAGTAATGTACCTTAGGCAACTCAGCTAATACTCTCAGTGCTCAGTTTCTCCTCATCTACAAAAGGGAATAAGAATAGTCCCTTCCTCATGGGTTACTATGAAGAGCAAATGGATTAATACATATAAAGCCTATAGAATAGCGTCCAAACCATGGTAAGTGCTGAATAATTCTTAGCTATTATTATTACATGAAAGATAAAGACAGTGATTGGAAATTCAATCCTCCTTCTCTCCTGTTACAAAATGGGAGAAAGGGACATCACTACATCCCTCCCTATGTTTATGATTCCTTATTATGAGAGAAGAATGTGGCCTTTAATTCAGAAATGCAGGAAATTAAATAAACTATCTTGTTTTGTTTTCCTCAATATCAGGTTTTTATCATCTCCCAGAAAGGATAAAAAAGGCTATTTCAACTTTATGTTTGCTTCATTCTGAATGAAGCAGAAAGTTTTTTTTAAAAACTGGACTCCAAAAAAATTAAAAAATCAGATGCCATTTGCTTCCTTTTCCCTGAAGGGTTAAAATTACAAAGAAGCAAAATTATATTGCTTTATCCTAGGGAATGGAAGGCAGCACTGACCTGCTGCAAATAACAACAGATTGTTGAGTACAAACAACCTTAGGGTAATGTTAATCTTCCTTATGCTCAGGCCAACCAAAAGAGAAAATCAGAATAATACATTACACATGAAGTTCTGATTATCTTAATTATATGATTATCTTAATAGAGAAAAAAATCTAATAAAATTTAATATTCATTTCTTATATCCAGGAATGAGAGAGACTATCATTTTACTATTTTTCTGGGTCCAGTAAAAAGCAAAAATGATTGAAACACAACTAAGAGGTTAAGTATTGGGAAATGTTTTTTACGTATAGAAAACCCAAGAGAATCAACTGGAAAACAATTCAATTTAATAAGTTTGATGAATCGACCAGTTATCAGATAAATACACAAAAACCAATAACCATTTATAGGCACTAATAATGATCAAAATATATGTGAAAGGCTCTCACAGTAAAAATAAGCAATCAAAACATTTATAAAACCTCTAATAAGAAATGTGTATAACCTATGTAAAAATAAAAAACAAATCAACATAACATAAGCCTTTGGGTAGTAAGATTGAATATCACAAAAATGTCAGTTCTTCCCAAATTAACTTTTATCACAATTCTAATCAAAACTCAAACTGGATCTGGAACCTAATATAATTACCATAATGTTCACCTTAAGAACAGCTAAGAAAACCTTTAGCAATTTGGAAACAATTTAGATTTTTACCTCAGACTACAGACTAATTGAAGAAAATATATTAAATATCAATTACTGGACAGGGAATGGCTAGGATTAGAGTGATATAAGACCAAAAGAAATAACACACATGACAACACAAAAATTAAGAAATCACAGAGTCAAAGACACTCTACATTTTCAAAACCAAAAACAGAGGATAAAACCTACAATAAATATGGATGGCAAAGGGTTAATAGTCATAAACATAATGAAGAGTTCCTATGAATCATATGAAAATTATTAAGTCCTACTAGAGAAATACATAAAGGACATCAGCAGAGTCTCTAAAAAGAGGAAAGACTGCAAACCCTGCCTGAGGCAGAAAGAACTCACCTAGTGCTGCGTGTTCCGGAACCTGCAGCACTAGGTGAGCCGGGGCTCTGGCAGGGTCTAGAGACAAGTGTTCCTAGCTATGTGCTCTGGCCAGCAATCTTTCTTTTGTTTATGATAAGACTTTAGCTATGGGGTTTTCTAGCTTAGAGAATTGTTGGCCACTTCTCTAAGGATACAGGAATGTTTGTGATGTCAAGCGATTTCTGCCATTTCCTAACTGGGCTAATCTTTATATTGTTTCCTGGACTGCTTATTTGATAGTTTCTCTGGCAACCCTAAAACCTGCATGTTAACATCTAGCAGGATACCCTTGCTTCAAGGTAGGTCAAACACTATCATTCATAAACCATTTTAACCTATTATAGGCCAAAATTAGTCAACAAAGCACAAAATAACTGGCAGAAAGAAAGGCAGCATGCAATACACACTCAACCAACTCTGAGTATTACACAGAAAACTGGCATGCCGATGCTTACTGTGAAAAATGGCATGGCAGCTCTCTCTGCCTGAGAATGTACACTCAATGCATACACATAGACACATTTACACATATATACACACGTACACACTTTTTATTGAGGTGAAATTCACATAACATAAAATTAACCATTTTAAAGGGAACAATTCAGTGGCATTTTGTACATTCACAATGCTGTGCAACCACCACCTTCTAGTTAATTCATTTTTTAAACAAATATTTTAGATGTACAGCAGTAAAATAGATCAATACTGTGTACAGTATGTAAAGTAGCCTATGTGTGAAAGAAATGCAACTTTTTTTTTTTTTAAAGAACACACACCATGTTTCTAAGGACTGGGTGAAATGGTGATAATGACACATAAGGGAGTATAATTCATTAGCAAAATCAATTTATCAAAAATATCTACCAACAAATTCAAATGTTATACGTTTTAATTCCATTTCACCCCTGAGACCTTATCATTAAAAAGCAATTTTAAAGGCACAAAATCCTTTATACACAAAGGATACTTGATACAGTCTTATTAAAAATGGTGGTGGGGGGGAAGAGAAAAAAGAGGAATAAAAAAGAACACACAAACAAGCCAAACATTCAACAGTGAAGAAACAGAAAAATACACATTCACATAGCAGACCATGCAGTCACAATTAAGGGCATTCATGAGGACTCTGAAATAGCATTTTAAATATAAGCATTGTCTTCACCTAAGTTTAAATATTCAGACATTCCATTTCATATGTATATTAGTTATGTTTTTAACTATTCCAATTTTGCTTTTTAAAAACATTACCTAGTCAGCCTGAAACGAAAAACAGCAAAGTCTTCAAAGTCATTTTTCTTCCTAGGGGGAAAGGACGATGGGAACTCTTGAGCTCCAGCCTTAGCCCTTGAGAGGCCATATGCTGATGCCCATGGAGCGCAGTCTAACTCAAACCACCTGGCTTTGAATCCTGGCTCTGGTTTGGAATCCTGGACTTCTAGCTGTGTAACCTTAAACAAGAGACTTATGCCTGTCTGTGCCTCAGTTTCCTCATCAGTAAATGAGGGGAGGCTTACATGTAAAATATTTCAAATAGTGTCTGACGCATGGTAAGCACTCAAGAAGTGTTACTGGCATTTTAATTCTGCTGTTCCTATAATAGTCCAGTGCAAATACAATGCAGATCTTAAAGACTGCATCCCTCAGAAACTATCCTGAAAGATCAACTGAAGTCTGCCAGCAGTCCTGAAGTAGATCTTAAGGGCAAAGAAGTGTTTGTCATACATGAGTTTTATTCTCAGGTTCTCACTAGGGAATCTAAATGCCCTTTGAAGCACTTACCTTAAGTTTGGCATTTCTCACTATGTGATCTTTTTACTCTACTCTCTGCCCCCCACTGCCCCACCAGCCCCATGTGTGTGTGTCATCTGTTTCTTTTTTAATATGGGGAAATGGGAAGACAGCAACTGCATTTAATTTGATTGCATCAAATTAAGGTAAATTTTAGGGAATCTAGAATGATATATGGGTTTTTCACTAATGGTTATAACACCATGTTATAGACCATAAGAAATGCTTAACCATGAGTAGTCATGTGATGTAGTATTATCCAGATGTGACTACCAGCTGGTGGCAAGATTTGTCTATGATGCAGCCACCAGTAATCAGCCACAGATGTTCTTTTACCTGGATGCCTACAACTCATTTGACTGTGTAGGTTCTGTCCAAGGATAGAAAGCATTTTAAAACCAAATGAAATGGAATAAATTATGAATACAGAATTGGTATTCCTCTGGCATTTTCCCCTGGGGCAGCAATGCCAGCAAATATCTTACTGTTAACAAAAACAGCCTCAATGCCAGAAGTATCTGTGAATACAACTGCCTAAGTTAAAAGTCCAGTAAGTATTCTTCTTATAGCTCTTTCATTTTCTTAGTCATATAATTTAGGACTGCCAATGACTACATTATGGCACATAGCCAAGGAAATAATGACTATAATGATCAATCTTTTATAACTTCATACAGCCTTTCTTACCAGGACCTCAATGTACTTTGTTGGTAAGATTTCTATTTTGTGCAGCATAAAATGAAAAGAAAAAAAATTCATTCATGTCTTTTTCTGGTGGTCCCTAACCAAAACAGCTATAGTAAAGAGTACAGCAGTAACCATAAATGGGACTGGTGTCCTTATAAGAGTCATGAGAGCTTGCTTCCCATCGCTGCTCTCCACCATGCTAGGATACAACGAGAAGTCAGCAGTCTGCAACATGGAAGAAGGCCCTCGCCGGAACGTAACCATGCTGGCAGCCTAATCTTGGACTTCCAGCCTCCAGAACGTGACAAATACATTTGTGTTGTTTATAAGCCATCCAGTTTATCGTACTTTTTTACAGTGGCCCAAACAAAGACAAACAAGTAACTGTGACAGCAACAGGGTCTCCTGCCTGTCACTGAGTGACACAGACATGTACATCAGTGCCTAAAGCAGCATGGATGAGTTCACAGTGTACTCAATGAGTACTCTGAAAAACCAAAATCTAAATTTCTACCTAGTACAGAAGCTGTTTCGTACATCTTGAACGCAGTATAATGCAATCAAAATTTCTCTGTCTGAAACGACAACTCAGATTTTTCCATCACTTTACAGAGCACCTTTCATGTTTATATCCTCTTCTCTACTTTCTAGTATCCAAATCTTAGTAGGCTTCCAAACTTAGCTCTATCCCATACTTGTCCTCCCAGATGCATCTGTCCAAGCTGACTTCTCTGAACGCCTTCAGATTCAACCACCCAATTTAGTCTTCATATTCCATTTATGGTTGCATCTGAGAACAGCTTATCACCCTAAACGAACTGTGTTATATTTTACTATTCCTGCAGTTTCTCCCACAACTGTTGAGTCAATTCGATTGTTGATTCAAATAAATGTCTGTTGAATAAGGAGAAAGACAGTGAGAGTCACAGGGAGAGAGAAATGGAGAAACAGAAAGAGAGAAAAATTCAGACTCAGAAAGAGAACAAAAAAGACAGAGACAAAAAATATGCTAAGAGAAATAACTTGACAAAGATATGAAAAGGAGTAATAATTTCTGGCCACTGCCTCAATTGCAGACTACATTGCCAATTGCCTATTCCTGCACTAGGTCATTCATTTCCCCAGCCACTGTATCATACTCACAGAGCACTATGATGACTCACCAGAGGATGAGGACACTCTGAATGTTCCCCTTCCTCAGGATGCTTGCCTATCCCATTGTTAGCTTCTAACAAATGATGCACACATTACCTTGTTTGAAACTTAATGCAAAAGCTAAGACATTGTTTGAAAGACTAAAGGCTATGTATGTATCTACATACATACTTACACGCATCTACAATGTTATAAAGCAATCCCCAAAACCAGGAGGGAAGAGAAATCAGCTGGGCCAAAAAATCTGCTTTATGATCTGCCATAAATTTCCCAATTCTAAAAACATTATCTGACTATATGGAATAAAAAGCCTGTTCTTATTAAGGAAATAAACATCCTGAAAATAAATTATTTACTGTTAACAAAAGTACACAATGTTATATAGATAAAGGAAAATGCTTTTAGCCCCAAAAGATTCTTATCAAGGGTTTTGATTGCACCATTCTTACTTGAATCAAGACTAGCCTCTACATTAGGTTTCCAGAGCCAAGATAATTCCATCAACTGAAGCCATTTTTGTTGGGTGTCTGGGTGGCTTCTGCATCATTTCACTCAACTCTGATACTATAGCTCACTTTCCCCAAAGCTAAGGCTTCTTGGATAGTCTGGAAGGTTTACATGACAAAAAAAAAAAAAAAAAAAAAAAAATGGTTACTGAATGCTGTATGAGATCATACTAGCTTCAAGTTGTTTGTTAAAATGTCAAGGATGGGCCAGGAGCGGTGGCTCATGCCTGTAATCCCAGCACCTTGGGAGGCCGAGGCGGGCAGATCAGCTCAGGTCAGGAGTTTGAGACCAGCCTGGCGAACATGGCAAAACCCCGTCTCTACTAAAAATATAAAAATTAGCCAGGCATGGTGGTACATGCCTGTAATCCTGGTTATGCGGGAGGCCGAGGCAGAAGAATCACTTGAATCCAGGAGGTGAAGGTTGCAGTGAGCCGAGATTGCACCACTGCACTCCAGCCTTGGAGACAGAGTGAGACTCTGTCTCGGAAAAAAAAAAAAAAAAAAAAAAAAAAAGTAGTCAAGGATAGAATAAGTCTGTCGATATTTTTCTATCTTTTTTTTTTCTTTTTTTTTTTGCCAGGGAGAGATGAGGTCTTGCTTTGTTGTCCAGGCTGGAGTGTAGAGGCATGATCATGGCTCACTACAGCCTCCACTTTCCAAGCTCAAGTGATCCTCCCACCTTAGCCTCCTGAGTAGCTGGAACTACAGATGTGCATTGCCACACACCTGGCTAATTTTTTTTTTTGTTTTGTACTTTTTTGTAGAGACTTGGTTTTGCTATCTTGCCCATGCTGGTCTTGAACTTCTGAGCTCAAGCAATTCACCCACCTTGGCCTCCCAAAGTTCTGGGATTACAGGCATGAGCCCCTGCATCCAGCCCATTCCTATTTTCAAAAGGAAAGATTATGGAAGAAAATCAAGATAGATCACTTGGACAGAGTGAATTTAATAGGATCTCCAATTGCATCTTCCCAATTATTTAGAGGAAGAAGCCAATAAAAGTCCAGAGTGAGTTTTACTTAATTTTCCTGCATGCGTACAAACAGCATCTAGTTTCTCCACATCTGTATCTTTTTTCATAGCTTAAATGAAACCTTGCTTTCCTCTCTAAAGGCTTCCAAAGAAAGACTGTCATTCTCTCACCTTTCCCACCCCCTACCTGCTCTTTCCTTAAGCCAAGTAGTTTCAATGCTAGCCTGTGTGCAAATTATGCTCAAATCCTCAAGAGTCTGCATTTTATTCTAACTTATATAGCTCCTCTAAGAAATTACATTTTCCTTGTCCTTGTTTTTCATTTCACTTCTTTCTTGTTGATTCTTGCTGTAAGCGACCTCAAATTTAATAGTGATTGAGGCTCACATAACTAATTAAAAAATATTCATATAAGACTTCTTTATTGAGATATATAAATTTTCTGCTCTAAACACAATCACCTGGGTATCACAAAGACATATCAAAATCAATATATTCAAAACGGAACTTTCCCTTGAACCTGCTTTATAGACTCTGTTTCCTATTAGTGTTTGAATTAGAAACCTCAGCATTATTATTAATATACGCCTCTCTCATACCATCCATATATAATCAGACACTAGCTCCTATTTGGTTATTTAATCAACTCTGCTTCCCACTGACTGCATTCTGGCTGTCAACATCCTTTACCTGAGCTACCTCAAAAGCCTCCTAATGGGTATCCCTGCACATGGTCTATTTCCACATGACCCCCAAAGTAATCTTTCTAAAATAGAAACCAACCATGTTCTACTCCAAGCACCGTTCAAGGCCTTGATAACCTCCACTCTGATGCTACTACAGTCTCCCTTCATCCGTACACCAGTCCCCACTCCACAAGTACCCAACATTCTCTACCATGTGTCAAACTGGAGAGTCCCGACTCATCTGGTGCCTAAAATGTTTCCTCCAACTTGCATTCTTTAATGTCTGATAGAAGTGTTGTAGCCTCTTACCCTAGTACCGTGGCACCTAGGCTACAACTTCTATCACATACACTGGATTCTATCGCAATTATTCTATACATTGACCCTTCTAAACTAATCCCAAGCTTCTAAGGATAGAAGTTATTCACCCTCTATACCCAGCAATATGGCTGGCACACAGTGGGCACTCAGTGTTTATAAAGTAAATTGATTTCATGCAGATTAGCATAATTTAATATAAAAGTAAGCAAAATTGAGTATCTTCTCTCCTCTAAAGAGTTAACTCAGAGATTATGAATCATCCTGAAAAGTCAAATGTACCTGAATTTGTTATGATCCAGAGGGAATAACTTAATTTAAAACCTCTATGACAAATCATTCAGCAGTAAAATAGCAGCGATAGTAAGCACCTTTATAAAATTCATTTATTTGACACATATTTTTTGAGTATTTTTGTGCCAGGCACTCTGTTAGATACTAGAAACTCTGTGCTAGATGCTGGGAGTCCATTCATTCCAAAGTATTTTCCTGTAAATTATCTCATTTCATTCTCACAACCATCCCATGAAGTAGAGAGGACAGTGATTATAATCCCCATTTGGCAGATGAGACAACTGAAACCAGTTTATGTAACTTGCTCAGAGTCAAAGCCAAAAAGATGCAGCTCTAGAACTAAAACAGTCACCTCCTGAACCTAGGCCTGGTGCTTGCTCTGCTTTAAAAATTATTTAAAATCTGTAAATTCTTGCCCTATCACCTTACCTCCTCTGAAGAAGGTATTAATATTAAAAGGTAATTTTTATTTTGGTCTTAAATGTAAAACTGCAGAAATATGAAGTAGCAGCATCTGCAACAGTCCAAGGTCAGGACTAACCTGTTATCCTTGCACACAGTCACATTATCTCCCCCAGGTATCAGCTTCTTCTGTTCGATCACTCCATAGCTTTCTCGGCAGATCTATATTTAAGGTGGAAAAAAGAAATATTTCAATTTTGTTGACGATTCATCTTTCTGGAACTCAAGTGACTGAGAGAGGCTTTAGGAACAAATGTAGTTTCATGACTATTACAGAAAATTAGTGGGAGAATAATCAGAACTTGAGTCAGAAAACATTAGCACGTTAAAAAACATCTTTTGTTTTAGGACATGGAGTTGCCAATAAATGCAATCAAGGAGAAAATGACATGAACTCAAGAATATGTGTCAAGAGTAGGAAGGATCATTTCTTCAATAAGTTTCCTAAGTGCACGGATTAATCATTCATTCATTTATTCAACACACTCACTGAACCCCTATAACACTCAAGACACTATGACTAAAATAATTTGATTCAAAGAAGTCTCTGACTTTTTTCTATGACTTGAAGAAGAACTAATGTTAATTATCACTCTAAAGATAGTAAGAGAGACAGCCACAATCCTAAGTAAACTGTGGAAATTCTTACCGTGAAGTTGAGGCAGAAAGTCTCCTCCACATCCTCCCCGGGGTAATCTAAAAGCTCCTGGAGACTCCTAATCACAGAATGACAGAAAAGGAAAAGTGTCAAGTCAGACACTGCTGCAACAGTGTTTCTACATCAGTTACATGTCCAGACCATTTCCAAGGAAAAACTATGAAAGAAGATTCTGGAAAAAACATAAATCCAGATGGAGAGAAAATCATGTACCTACACCTTGCAGAGTATTATGGCACTAGACCTATAAAACATTAATTAATTATTCTCTCTTCTTACCGACAAATCTTATTAGACTTGAAAAGAAATTCAGATGGATTTTTAATCTGACATACTTGTGTCTCTTAACTCTGGTGTAGCTTGCAAGTGTGTGTGTATACATACAAATGAGGAGATGGTATTGCAGGGGCCCTCCAGCCAGCTTCACTGGCTTATGCATTAGTAAAATAATCCTTCCATCATACAAAATTTAAAAAGCCACAAAGTCACCACAGCCACTGAGGAATCTTAATGGCTTACTTGTTAATGCAGAAGTCTCTATATGGTAAAGACCGGGGTGCCCAACCTTTTGGCTTCCCTGGGCCACACTGGAAGAAGAAGAATTGCCTTGGGCCATACATAAAATACACTCACACTAATTTTTTTTTAAGAGATGGAGAGAGGAAAAGAAGTTGAGAGGGTATGCATTGCACAGGCGTAACAAGCTGATACTTTGCATGTCAAATGTGTCCATAAAAATATACTGTCTCTGTGTAATTCAGCATAAAACACTGCTAAATGTCTTCAACAACAATATAATTTTAAAAGATTGATTTCAGACACTCCAAAAATTCACAAGCCAAGAAAACTATCATAGTTGTTCACCTTCTCCCTAATGTTAACCCGTGGAAAAAGAGCTTCTTTTTAAATAGTTTTTTCTTCCTTGAGACTGAAGAGACATAAAAATAAGTCTGGTTTTGTTATTAGTACACAGATAAAATATATATTGAAGAAAACATATCTTTACTTTTTTTTTCACCCAGTTAGACTGGCTTTATTATTATTATTTTACTTTAAGTTCTGGGATACATGTGCAGAACGTGCAGGTTTGTTACATAGGTATACAAGTGCTATGGTGGTTTGCTGCACCTATCAACCTGTCATCTAGGTTTTAAGCCCCACATGCATTAGGTATTTGTCAAAATGCTCTCCATCCCCTTCCTCCTCCACCCCCCAACACACCCCACTGTGTGATGTTCCCCTCCCTGTGTCCACACGTTCTCATTGTTCAACTCCCACTTATAAGTGAGAACATGCGGTGTTTGGTTTTCTGTTCCTGTGTTAGCTTGCTAAGAATGATGGCTTCCAGCTTCATCCATGTCCCTGCAAAGGACATAAACTCATTCATTTTTATGGCTGCATAGTATTCCATGGTGTGTATGGGCCACATTTTCTTTATCCAGTCTATCATTGATGGGCATTTGGGTTGGTTCCAAGTCTTTGCTATTGTAAATAGTGCTGCAATAAACATACATGTGTGCATGTGTCTTTATAGTAGAATGATTTATAATCCTTTGGATATATACCCAGTAATGGGACAGCTGGGTCAAATAGTATTTCTACTTCTAGATCCTTGAGGAATCGCCACACTGTCTTCCACAATGGTTGAACTAATTTACACTCCCACCAAGAGTGTAAAAGCATTCCTGTTTCTTCAGAGCCTTGCCAGCATCTATTGTTTCCTGACTTCTTAATAATCGCCATTCTGACTGGCGTGAGATGGTATCTCATTGTGGTTTTGATTTACATTTCTCTAATGACCAGTGATGATGAGCTTTTTTTCATATGTTTGTTTGCCACATAAATGTCTCCTTTTGTGCTCGCTTCGGCAGCACATATACTAAAATTGGAACAATATAGAGAAGATTAGCATGGCCCCTGTGTAAGGATGACATGCAAATTTGTGAAGCGTTCCATATTTAAAAAAAAAAAAAAAAAAGTCTTCTTTTGAGAAGCACCTGTTCGTATCCTTTGCCCACTTTTTGATGGGGTTGTTTTTTTCTTGTAAATTTGTTTAAGTTCCTTGTAGATTCTGGATATTAGACCTTTGTCAGATGGAGAGATTGCAAAAATTTTCCCCATTCTGTAGGTTTTCTGTTCTCTCTGCTGACAGTTTCTTTCACTGTGCAGAAGCTCTTTAGTTCAATTAGATCTCATTTGTCAATTTTGGCTTTTGTTGCCCTTGCTTTTGGTGTTTTAGACGTGAAGTCTTTGCCCATGCCTATGTCCTGAATGGTATTACCTAGGTTTTCTTCTAGAGTTTTTACGGTTTTGGGTTTTTACATTTAAGTCTTTAATCCGTCTTGAGTTAATTTTTGTATAAGGTATAAGGAAGGGGTCCAGTTTCTGTTTTCTGCATATGGCTAGCCAGTTTTCCCAGCACCATTTATTAAAGAGGGAATCCTTTCCTCATTGCTTGTTTTTGTCAGGTTTGTCAAAAATCAGATGATTGTAGATGTGTGGTATTATTTCTGAGGTCTCTGTTCTGTTCTATTGGTCTATATATCTGTTTTGGTACCAGTACCATGTTGTTTTGGTTACTATAGCCTTGTAGTATAGTTTAAAGTCAAGTAGCATAATGTCTCCAGCTTTGCTTTTGCTTAGGATTGTCTTGGCTATACAGGCTCTTTTTTGGTTCCATACAAAATTTAAAGTAGTTTTTTATAATTCTGAACGGAAAGTCAATGGTAGCTTGATGGGAATAGTACTGAATCTATAAATTACTTCAGGAAGTAGGCCATTTTCACAATATTGATTCTTCCTATCCATGAGCATGGAATTTCTTTCCATTTGTTTCTGTTGTCTCTTATTTCTTTGGGAAGTAGTACACTAACACTAATGATAGCTAATGAACTAAAAGAAGAAAAATTGCAAAAAGAATCTCATGATGTTTTAAGAAAGTTTGTGAGTTTGTGTTGGGCTGCATTCAAAGCCGTCCTGGACCACACACAGTCTGCAGGCCGAGGGTTAGACAAGCTTGGTAAAAACACTTTATTATCTCTGTCACACTAACTAAAGAATAATGAAAAAAATGTACTCTAAAAAGAAGAGTATGTTTATGACAACAACAGTCATATCATAGCTCTCAAGAGAATACATTCTTATAACTAGATCTCATTCACACTTCCTTCTTTAGTGAGCTCCAGTCTTGCAATTCTATCAAGAGTTGCCTGGAAAGAAAAGTCCTAGTGTGGAATTTAAATCTGCCACCAGTTAATCAGCCAAAGTCATTACTTGAAATACAAATTCTCAGCCACATAGGCAAAGTAAGGGATGCATATTTCTGTTGCTCTCTAGCCTTCTCTTTCAGTTACCAAAAAATTAACACTGTCTGGGTCTCCTGAGCCACTTTTTAGTATTACTTCTAAGTTTTTTCTTCGACTCTGTGTGCTCTCCCATCCTTTATAGTTTCTCAATATTGGTGTCCTATACGAGAGGGATGCTCTCATTTATGGAGGGTACCTTCATTGGTATACCTTCTCTACAAAAAGATGTTCCCTCCTGTTAAAGTTGTCCTTTTATATACTTGATCTGATGTGACCCAAAACCAATACAGAGAAACTCAAGAATAAAAGGAATTTTAAGAGCCAGAAAGAGAATAACATAACATAAAAATGTGGCTCTACTATTTTGGAAACATTGTGGCAGTTCCTCAAAAGGATAAATACAGAGTTACTCAGCAATTATACTCCTAGGCATATACCAAGAGAAATGAAAACTTGCATTTGTACAAAAACTGCACAAATGTTCATGGCAGCATTATTCATAATAGTCAAAATTGGAAACAACCCGATGTCCATCAACTGATGAATGGATAAATAAAATGTGGCATATCCATATAATGAAACATTATTTGGCAGTTTAAAAAATAAAATACAGTTGGCCCTTCATATCCACATGTTTCCACATCCATGGATTCAACCAAAGGCCAATCAAAATTATAGTATTTTCAGAGAGGTTGACTGATGGGCACAAATACACATTTTGATAGAAGAAATATGACCTTAGTATTTGATAGATCAGTAGGATGACCATAGTTTACAATAATCTATTGTATATTTCAAAATAGAATAATTCGAGTGTTTCTAACATAAAGAGAAATATTTAAGGTGATGGATATCCCAGTTACACTGGTTTGAACTTTACAAATTATATAATGTA
The DNA here is from genome assembly GCF_006542625.1 of Nomascus leucogenys. Lineage (NCBI taxonomy): Eukaryota > Metazoa > Chordata > Mammalia > Primates > Hylobatidae > Nomascus > Nomascus leucogenys. The sequence continues at coordinate 71,411,121 of NC_044389.1, read as the reverse complement.
TTATCACATGTACCCCCAAAATATGTATATCTATTTTGCCTCAACAACAAAGACAGTTTAATTAAAGAAAGAAAATACAGTATTTGCAGGGTGTAAAACCCAAGGATATGGAAGGCCAACTTTTACAATCCATGGGTTCTTCCAGGGCCCCTGCAGGACTTGAGCATATGTGGATTTTGGTATCTGCAGGGTGTCCTGGAACTAATACCCCTCGGATACCAATACTGTACTGATAACACAGGCAATGTTTCAAGCAAGTAGCTGTACAGCTACATCTTAAACACAACACACATAACAGGGTCTAACCATAGGATGCAATAAACTCAGACTTGTACAGATGGTATTTTCAACCTTTAATCCTCATGCCACAGGCAGCCACAACAGTTTCAGATACCAATCGCCTTTTAGCTTTGTACCTTCCTTCAGTGGGTGACAACTCCTTTAAGTCTTCCAAGCCAGGCTTTACGTTGAGTAACTTCTTGTAGAGAGCCAATGGGAAGTGGAGATCAACTACAGTGGAGTTGTAGATAGCTAGTCCACAGGTTATACCAATCAAGTGAAACCAGTTGTGCTCTACAAAACACTTTTCAGGACATATACAAATGTGTTAAAAAGAAATGCAATGTTTGTGGCCTTCAAACATTCTATCATTTCCCTCAAAATATTTTCAAAATAAAAGAATAAAGGTCTCATTAATATTTAGTTACCTTCTGTAGCAAAGAAACACCCTGACAAAAGTTGTTATCCATTAAAGATGCAATGTAGACAGAGTTAAGCATTTGTACCCACTGATACAGAGAACAGCTCACAGTCATCTAGAGCAGGGCTATCCAACAGAACTTTCAGCCATGATAGAAACATTCTATTCTGTCCCATCTTATATGGTAGCCACTGGATACATGTGTCTACTAGGCACAGGAAATGTGGCTAGTACTATGGAGCAAATGAATCTTTGCTGTTACTTACTTTTAAATAAATAATACATAAATAGCCACATGTGGCTAGTGCCTAGTGGCTACCTTTTGGTATGGTGCAGATCTAGGAAGAAAACTCTCATAGAAAAAAATGTAAATGACAGTCTGATTGAAATTAGAACGCCTTTAAAAACTTAGCTCTCCTACTGAAGTTTCAAAAATAAAGTGTGCATGCATATGTGTGTGTGTGATAATATATTATCATAGTTATTAAAATCAGACATATTTCATTATTGACCTTCCACATGTCACAAAACCAATTTATCACACTGTTTCCTTTCACCCTTCTCAGATAACAAGACTTGGATCTTACCTACTAGAAATGGAAATGGGACTGATGGCTCACAAAATGCACTATGAGGTCTTGGCAACAAGTATAAATGAAGACCGGATAAACATTTTAATTACTTATAAACATTTTGAATTATTATCCTTGTTATGTTCCCCTTTGCAAAGTTAGAAGTTAGGGGATTGGTCTGACAACAAAAAGAAAAGGAAAGTTTAATTTAATCCATCTGTTTAACTGTGACACCACTTACTTACCGTATCTGAAAACCACAAGAGATTTGAATCTTGATAGTAGGTAAACATTCCATAGATGGGATTCAAAAGTTCTTTTAACAGCAAAAGAAAAAATTCCTTTGTAACACCACCAGCATCCACTGCTTCTTCACCATCAAAGATTACCTTAAAATAATAGAATAGAATTAATGCTTCAGGGAAATCTATGACAAATTTTATCTCTTTTTAGCAGACAATTTTCTAAACTCAGGACAAAGGAAGGAAAGCATAACAAAGAATATACACTGATGCAATGAAAACTGCAAGGTGTGTCTGTTGATTATTGCTGGTAAAGTTTTAACAAGGTACTTACAGATACATACAATTTTTACTAGGTGCTTCCAGGGATACAAAGGAAGTCAGAAATTTACCATGTGTCCTTAGAAAGTCTACCACCTATTGGCTGGGCGCGGTGGCTCACACCTGTAATCCTAGCACTTTGGGAGGCCAAGGCAGGCAGATCACCTGAGGTCAGGAGTTCAAGACCAGCCTGGCAAACATGGTGAAACCCTGTCTCTACTAAAAATACAAAAATGAGCCTGGCGTGGTGGCGGGCACCTGTAATCCACTAGTCGGGAGGATGAGACAGGAGTGTCGCTTGAATCTGGGAGGCAGAGGTTGCAATGAGCCGAGATCGCACCACTGCACTCCAGCCTGGGCAACAAAGAGTGAAACTCCGACAAAAAAAAAAAAAAAAAAAAAAAAAAAAAGTCTACCATCTACTTAAGGGCGGAAAGACAAACATAAAAGAAGCAGAGAATACTTTTTATTTTTAAAGAGTCAAATATATAATGAGAGGTAAATATTCTGGCACATAGAAAAAAATGATTTTTCATTTAACTTGAATAAAAGAACATTTTCTGGGAGAAATCACTCTCAATAGGGTTCTTGAAGTAACTGCTACATGTAGAAGAGAAGAGGGTATTCTAATCAGACACAGACATGGGCTCTGTGAGGGAGTGGAAGTGGGCATGCTGGATACATAATGGTTATTAACTAACAACTACAGCAAATCAACAAATGGCATGGAGTTTACTACATGCCAGCTCTTAAACTCTATAAACCTAATCCTCAGAACAGCCTTACGCATAGGGTACTATTATCATCCCCATTTCATAGATAATGACTCGGGCAGGCACAGAACTGCCCGAGCATTCAACAAAGCTTACACTTATGGCTGTCTTCAAGACTGCCTAGAGCAGGACAAGAGGAAAAGTGGGACAGAGACTAGGACCTGGATTACACAGATGCCAGAAGAATACTGCTACAAAGCAAGAACTGCCTCACCTGAATTACCTATTGAAAACGGGCAAAAAGAAAAGCTGTATCAAAAATATAACCCAGAAGTTCTGGGGAGAACAACCAGGCAGATTGATGTGACTGATGCTACTTATTAGGAATTTTGGAAAGGATAACAATATTATGGAGATGATCAGTTCATTTCATGCCTATTACATTTCTGAAAGTGAAACCTATAACAAGATTAGCAATAGGGATATGGAAGTTGTCTGAGGGAAAAGATGAATGACTTTAAACAATCTCAAATAATTCACTAAGTATTTCTGGAATACCTACTGTGTACCAAGCATTATGCCAAGCCCTGGAAATATGCATGATCTATGGAGAGAGAAATTTTTTTTCATTTAATAATTTGCAGGTACTAGGTGTGCCTCTCATAATAGGCCAATAGCTTCCTAGATGATTTTACTACCTTTCCATTTTCCTATTTTACCTTCTTTCTCTTAAATCTTTGATATCCACAATCTTCCTAAATGACAGCTTAATAGTGGGAATTAGTCAAAGCTTTCGTTTTTGTTGTTGTTTGCTTGTTTTTGATAGAGCTAGAACTGGTACACCAAAGACAGCAGAAGAAGACAAAGAAAGCACTCTAATCTTTCAAATAATCCACTGGTATTTTCATCCAATGTTACACTGAGGTGTTCTGTTTGGTGATTTGACAAAAGGAGGTGATTAAATTCTTGCAAAATGAATGAAAGAATGGCTGCACCCCACAATTTTAATAAGATCACTGCTGCTTAATCAACACTGTTCAAAGAAAAATTGCAAAGGTATTTAGAGGAATACCCTGAAGGAACTCACTTTGAGAGGCTTTTTCAAATCAATATCAGAATGAATGCTCAGCTCTCTTAGGGCATCTCCAACAAGGTTGTTCCTGCGAACGTGAAGGACCAGGAAGGGGCTTCTGGCCAGCAGAGGCTCCAGGGTGAGAAGCATGAAGACATTCTGCAGGTTGGCTCCATTGACTGCCACCTGGAATGGCACAGTCAAAAACACAATTACTCAGAGCACACGTGTGAGTTGGGAGAGCAGTCAGCTGTGCTTCTGGACTTGAGGGCACTGACTGCATCTCCATTTTGTTCATTTTTTTACCTCTTAACTTCCACAGATTTTCTAAGTTACTTATGTTTATACAGCACATAAGTCTTTCTAATCTGGACTCACAGAAATTAACTAAAACAGTTTATGGGTCATATGATCTATAACCAGGTCCAGGAAAGTGACTTAAACTAGCTGATTAATACTAAAATAGTATCATGCTTGAAGAAACATGGTAGAAAGTAGGTAAAAACCACAACTTTCAAAATGGCAGGAAAAGAAAGCTAATAACCGCTTGTCAAAAAGAGTTATTCTTTGAAAAATGTTCATTTCTCTTGAAAACCTCTGAACTGTCAATATCACAGATACAGCAATACGAAAACAAACATATACATAGATAGATGCAGTCAGAGCTGGAAAGAGACAGACAAGCAGACAGAGAGATGGAGAGGGAAAGATAAATGAAGTTATGTATCTATATCTACCAACGGTAGGAATTGGAGGACCTGAGCTGCTAATTCACAAATGTTTTTGTGGCTTGTCAAAATCAATTATACTTTATAATAAAAATGTGTATTTAAAATAGATTATTAAATAAATCTCTATAACAAGTTTTTATTCAACAAAGAATTCCCAAGTTCCATTTAATTCTCTATGTCAGGAGTCAGCAAACTGAGGCCCCACACATCAAATCCAGCCTGCTGCCTGTTTTTTCATAGCTCTTGAGCTAATAATGGCTTCTACTTTTTTTTTCTTTTGAGAAGAGTCTTGCTCTGTCGCTCAGGCTGGAGTGTGTTGGCGCAATCTCGGCTCACTGAAACCTCCACATCCCAGGTTCAAGTGATTCTCCTGTCTCAGCCTCCCGAGTAGCTGAGATTACAGGTGGGCGCCACCAAGCCCAACTAAGTTTTGTATTTAGAGACAGGGTTTTACCACGTTGGCCAGGCTGGTCTTCCCAACCTCTGATAAGCCCGCCTCGGCCTCCCAAAGTGTTAGGATTATAGGCATGAGCCACTGCGCCCGGCATGGTTTCCACATTTTTTTAATGGGTGAAAAAAATCAAATGAAGAATAATCTTTCGCCACATGTAAAAATTATATAATATGCAAATTTCAACATACATAAAGTTTTGTTGGAATATAGCCATGCTCATTCATTTATATATTGTCTATCAATGCTTTTGTGCTAAAACAGGGTTGAATAGTTGTAACAGAGACCATATGGTCCCCAAAGCTTAAAACATTTACTAAGCTGTCCTTTTGCCAATCTCTACTACATAAATGTGTATTCACCTATGTGTGTTATATTCAACACAAAATTACTGAAAAGTTTCAAACAGTTTTAAGAATTATAACAGAATTTCAACCAAATATGTTTTCTCCTACTAGAAAAAACTACAACTGAATGTCTAGAATGGGAGAAACACAGTAAAAAGAGGAAATAATTTCTAAAATATGATACCTGCATCTGTAGTTCAGCATCTGTCTGTAACATTTTGGTCTTGGCTTGGGCATCAAAGATGAAAGGGTAGGAACAAAGTGTTACAGTATCCTAGAATAAAGCACATTAATGACAGTATTACACTATTCCACAGAAAGTATGGCTGGAAAAATATAAAAGCAAATTTAAAAAGGATCATTTACCTGTATTATTGATGGTCTAGCCTTCTGTGTAAAGAAAAATAAAAAGTCTCTTACTTAAATTGTAAAACCTGAATTTTAATCCCTCCAAAAGTAAAATATAAATAACAAAACACAGAATCAATCTGACTACTGGCCATAGAACTAACACCATTTGAAAGGCTAAATTTTGAGGGAAAAGATGTTTTGATGGCCACAGAATGAGAAAAAGAGCAAAAGCAATTAAAAAATATTCTTATGCCCATTAAAGGGCATGTCACTAACTCTCCACAATTCACAGCATTAATAGAATTCTCTTTTATAAGAAATCTAATTCCAAAACAGGAGCTTTACAACCTTGACTTCACAGGTTAATTTTTGTTGGGTAAAGTGGACAATACAAATTAGATTTTGTTAAATGATGTTGCATCTTCCTACACACACACACACACACACACACACACACACACAGGCTGCTACTCTTAGGAGAAACCAAGTATTTGAAAAGAATTTCAGGTGCTTCTAAAAAGGACTTTATCTAGTAAGCTGTCGCTGACTCAGCACTTAGTCTAGTACTTGGCCTACAGAACACATTCCATCAATATGTGAATGCACCTGTGAATAAACTTTGGAGGGGAGTAATGGTAAAAACCCACAACCACAATGAAGGACGTCTAGGAGATAATGTTATAGTTTCACTTTTTGTTAAGTTACGTAACAAACATTAACTTAATATTAACTTAATAGAAACAAAAAAAATCAACAATATAGGTCATGTTGATCTGTAGCAAGAATTCTCAAAGAGAAAACCATGGGTGTATTCTCAGAGATCTGGGAGTGCTCTATGTATTTCTTAATGATATCCTAAACAAAATTAGTAAAACACATCAAGTTACATTTGTTTGAATAACTGCATTGGCATCATGTTATTATTTAATTGTCCAGGTGTAGTGAGAAAAGAGAGAAGCAGTCTTGGCATGTGGATGCTCCATCTGCACCTAAGAAAAGGCCAATGCGGTCCTGGCTTGCTGCATAAACATGGTTTAACAGCAGTTGAAGGAGAAAACAGAAGTGAATCATCCCAGCCAGATGGGCGGTGGAACTCAAGCACCAGGGCCTGACAGCAGGCAGGCCACATCCACAATGCAACTGGGATTTGGGTTCAATAAGGCATGTTTGATCATCACATAAAATCAATGAGGCTAATCTGCATTTTATTGCTGTTAGAGTTTTGTTTGTATTTAATTTATAAATTTGGTTTGGTTTTATAATTGTACTATATCAGTACTATATGAATAAGCAGCATGTGCCTTCTTTTGTCCTTATGGATATTTAAATAAAATCATTTAAAAGCAATTTTAATTAAAATCTACCCTGTTAACCCTTTATACCTAGGTTCCTCCAGGGATCTTGGCACATTTCTCTAGACAGAAAAGCACTAATTGAAGAAACAATTCCAGTCCAGTGAGATCAGGTATGAAATCCTGCATATATAATCCAGACCAATCTTACTCACTCTCATATCCAATTACTTTGAAGTTAGAAATCTAGATGACTAAAAACAAAAAAACAAAATCACACCATAAAACAGCACTATACAAAGCTAAGTCATCTTCTAGTCTAGGTACCTACAAAAGATATAAGCATCCTGGGAAAGAAAGTAGGCTTAAAACTGGTGCCAATATTCAGAATTGCCTAATCTGTTTCTCAGAAGAGATTAGTTTATGCAAAGCATTATCTGCCTATTCTCAAGGGAAAAGAAAGATCTCGAATGTGTGTTGGTCTATAAAGCAAGATAAAGTTTTAGATATTTCAAATATAAAAGTGACTGTGGAAGAAGTGATAATAAAAACAGTTCTGGCATTACAGAGTCCGAGCCTACTTAGTATTTTTAAGTACATACTGACATTTTAGTTGGTGTAATGCAGTTATTTCAGACATCAATCAGCAGTTTTGTCTATATTCCTTGGCTCTTTCCAGTCCCACTCCTGTTCTGACTCTCTCCCCCCACCCTCTTCCTATAACCCCCACCTCGAGCCTCCCTGCACCCCTTAAATACCCACCTTCTGCAGCTCGTAGTCCCTCTCAGCATCCCTCACCTGACCCCTTCCCACACCCCAGAGGTGAAGGAACCCAGTTCTGGAATCGGGCTGATCTCTCTACTGCAGAAGGGGAGGAGTTAAATTGAGGGCAGGGTCACCATTCTCTCTGTTGAGTGGGATGGCTGGGAAGAAATCCAAAACTGCCTCAGTTAGGAGCCACAGCCAAAGCCAGAGAGACACTGCCCAGAGCTGGTGGTCTAGAGAAGTCTCAGGTGAGCCAGCAAGGCAGGCAGGAAGATATGGAAGCCTTACAAAACAGAAGTGCCAGCTCTAAGGAAGGCAAAGGATGGAGCGGTATTCAGTCAAAAGAAGCCGCGAATCTGTAACAAAGGTCTGCTTACACACCCACAGACTTTTCATAAGTCTGTAAGTTTTTGTATTTGACATATAATAATTTAATTGTGTTAACTTTTATTCTGTGAATACTGAATATTTTAGAAATTCTACTCACACTGATATTTCCATATTATACAAAAGAAGTCTGCATGATTTTGTGCTACTATTGCTATTCATAACCTAGAAGGATGCATATGAACTGATAAGATATATGATTATCTCCTGAGAGGCTACTTGTCTTGGACTATGCATTCCTCAAAAATGAGTATCACAGACTTAAAACTAGTAAAGTACTAGTGGACCATATTTCAAGTCTCCCTGCCTGAAACGGGGCTGCGCTGTGACCTAAGCTCATTTTTAAAGTATATGAAATAGAAGCAATGAATAAGTAAATGGGATAGAACAGAAAAATTGGGAATATCATTTTTTTTAAATACGAAGTCAACATTTGCTAAATGTGGCTGCAAGTGGGGCAGGAGGCACTACACGCACACTTGCAATACTGGAGAAGAAATACAGCCTCCTCTGCCTTAGGACCTGTCTTGTCTCACACGTGCACAATACTCACAACTGGGGACAAAACACTGCCTGGCTGCGTCTCCTTTAACACATACAGCAAGATGTCCAGCTTTATCTAGCTTTTATTTTTGAAGGATTTACATTGTGGCACTGACTTTCCCCACTTGTGCTGCCCTCTAGAGGAGCCCACCACTCCCACACTCTGTGCTGTTTGGTTTTTAAGTGCAGATAATGGCAAGTTACTGATTGAAGTAAAGGAATCACTACCACCTCTTCTTTAAAAGGAGTAAAAATCAGCCACTTTAGAATGTTCCTTCTGCACACATGTGTTAGATCCCTTTGGAATTTTTCACTGCTGCTTCTGGGATAAACACTCTGCAAAGGCAGACACCATATCCATACATGTTTCCACTCCGTGACTAGCAGGCAGACACGGCACACATTAGGTGCTCAAGAACTGCTTAGTGAAAAATAGTTATTGAGGGCTTATTATATACTAAGTACTCGGCTAAGCAAGGTCTTTCCATGCTTTCTCCCATTTAATTTCCACAATCTGTTATAATTCTTATTCACAAAAGAGGATGCTGGGCCTATAGAAATTAGGTAACTTGTCTAAGGCCACGGCCATTAGACCAGAGTGGGGAACTGAACCCAGGTCTTTTTGACTGGAGCATGTGCTCAACAATATACTACACAGCCTCAGCTAGTAACAAGCTAAAAATGCCAACACACATCAAAAAAATCCATTTATTATTTAAAAGTAGTTAAAATAAACAAAAATAACATATGAAATAGCTTTAGTATTTTAAACTCCAAAATATCAAGAAATTTAAAATTCAATTTCTAATAGCATTGTACCTCATACAACAAAAAAAATTCCACAAAAATCACAAAAGGTCACACACTAATTTCATGTAATTTTTCCATATTTCTTTAACAACTATAATAGTTATTGAAGAGATGAGCATCTGTTATTCAAGATCTGATATTTGTTTATCAAATGTTGAGAAAGGAAGTTTAAAATATTGTAAAAGTTACTTAAATATCTCTACTCAGAGACTACTGTCATAATAATCTAGATTTTAACATGAGCAACTTCTTTTTCAGAGTAAAAAAGAATTACAATTTGTTAGACTTATTTTATTCAGCATCAAGTCACAGAAAGGGTAGATTAGAAATCAGAAGAATTGACTTTTATTGCTAATGAAATTAGTGGAGAAATTGTTTAACTTCCATTTCCTCATCTAGAAACAAAGCAGTTGGCCTAAATAATTCATCAGGCTTATTTTTCCACTCATAATGTTATTATTCAGTGAATAATTATTCATAAATTGATAAAAGAGAAGGGCTTATTTTTTAATAATTCCTAAATTTGAAAGTGAAAACAGAGTTCATTACTAGCCTCCATGTTAAATTTCCCAAGTCAACCCATTTAGAACACTCTAACTCATTTATATTAAAAAGTACTATCCTGGCCAGGCACAGTGGCTTACCCCTGTAATCCCAGCACTTTGGGAGGCCGAGGCTGGTGAATCACTTGAGCTCATGAGTTCAAGGCCAGTTTGGGAAACATTACAAAACCCCATCTCTACAAAAAATACACAAATTAGCCAGGCATGATGGCACGCACCTGTAGTCCCAGCTACTCGGGAGGCTGAGGTGGGAGAATGGCTTGAGCCTGGGAAGCAGAGGTTGCAGTGAGCCAAGATGGTGACACTGCACTCCAGCCTGGGTGATAGAGCCAGACCTTGTCTCAAAAAAAAGTTTTGTTTTCTCAGGGTAATCATAAAATCTTATTTAAAAATAAAACATTGTATGCATTTTTTAAGTCTCTAGAGAAAAAAATACAACATTGTGTCTAGCATTCACCATATATTATTTGACAAAGAAAACAATCCCGCTTGTTCAGTTAGATCAGCCTATTTAAATGCCTTGCTTTTGGAGACAACTGCTGACTTCCAAAAACCCCACAGGAAAAATATTGCCCTAATATTGGTGATGAACCTGCTACACTGGCAAGGACTCACCTCAAATCTGCTGCACATGGCTTCACAAAATACAATAACCAAATTATCATTCTGTTTTCTGACCTAACTCAAATTTGCACATACTCCACAGATGGGAGATCCTTAAGAGCCTTGCATATATCCCAAGCCGGTGTGCTATCAAAAGGAGCAGTTCCTGCCATGCCAGAGGTGGTAGGCAGGAATCCGCAGGCCCCTGAATGGCATATCTAAAATACGGTGAGACAGCACTTGGTCAGGGATGTGTGACACTTTCACACACATAATTCTCAATCAGAAGAGGCCTACGGGGTCCAGGTAGCTGACATATGACGACTGGAGTAGGCTGTCAGAAGATGATAATTAGCAAATGATCCTTCCTCAATGTCAAGGATAAATTAAGCTGCAGTGGGAATTGTGGCATATACATAAGCCTCATCTAAAGAGTCACTCTTGAACTCCAGCCACTTGGTGTCCTATGGGAAGACAGGTCGTGTTGTCAGGTCTTCCAAGTTTCGAGGAAACCTAAAAATTCGTATTTGTATGTGTCTTGTTTTTTTTTTTTTGAAATTATGGTTTAAAAAAACCTAACATAACATGTACCATCTTAAGCATTTTTAAGTGTACAGTTCAGCAGGGTTAAGTATATTCACACTGGTGTACAATTGGATTTCCAAACTTTCTTATCTTGCAAAACTGAAACTATACTCATTAAATAGCAACTCTCCATTTTCCCCTGCCTCCAGCCCCTAGCAATCACCATTCTACTTTCTGTTTCTGTGAATTTGACTACTTTAGATACTCTGATTTTTTTAAAGGGGGCAACAGATAAAATGTGTAACATTCTGGGTGACTACTCATTTATGACTCCTTATAACATTGATGATTACTTAAGGCACTTCCAAGTTTCTAGAATGCAAAAGGCCAGCTGGATGAAGAATAGGTGAGACATTGACATCAAAGTCAAAGACATATTATACAGCTCACATGTGCTTTTGTTATAAAAAGACTAAAGCTTTAAAATATGCTTTATGAATTCTTACCATCCCTGCTTGATGCAAGAACCACATGAGGTAGTCTTCCTGAATGTCCACAAGATTGGAAATCTCAGGAATGTAAAATGTATCATATTCCACATGCTTCACTTTAAGATTTACCTAATGAAGAACAAAATACAGACAACTGAAACATGGCTTCTTAGACAGCATCTCACTAGGACATTTTACCCTACCATCTAATCACCCCCTCCCCACTAGCACCTCCTATGCTCACCTTATATAACTTCTCCAAGAGTTTGAGAGCTGCTGTAATATAATTGTTAAACAGTACGGGAATTAAGAATGTCTTTCTTCCCCTCAGTAGATAAAGGACTGCACCTTTATAGAGGTTTACCAGCTTCATGAAATATTTCGGGCATACCTGAGACCACCAGTTATCTTTAGAAAGAAAGAAAAGACATATTTCAACATGTAATCTTGGGCAAGTATTTATATCTTCTGCCTGCCAGTTAAAAATTGCTTTGTCTAGAAGATAAACATTAGTCTAAAATACATTTTCCCAAAACTGACTTTAAAAAAGAATCCATTAAAACCTTTTTGGGGAGAACAACAGCTGTACAAGAATCCCTGGAGCTTTTTTTGTAAAGCCTGGTCTGATTTTTTGCGAAGACTCAATCTGAAGGTTAACTTAAAAGTCCAATTCCAGACTACATGTGGACAAGATACACATATTTTGGGCAGGAGTGATGCCCAATGTATTAATCCAAAAAGCATTCTTATGTCCTAGCGCTTTTAGCCAGACTGCTCCACTAAATCCTGAAGCAGAAATGCAAAGGATGACACACCACACACCCTAGAAGCAGCACCAATATGGCAACCATTCCCTTCCCCTTAAGAGGTATCATTAGTTGAAAAACTACCATTTTTATTTCTCACCAAAAAATGCTTTCTCATAACCAGACAAGAAGATTATATCACTGGCTTATACTTCATTGGAAATAAACTCAGCCATACTGAAATACTTAAAGAATGAAATAGTATGTCTGAGATTTCCTTTAAAATACTCCAACAAAAAATAAAAAGGTGGCGAGGGCGAGGGACAGATGAAATAAAATGGGCAAAATACTGACAACTGCTGAAGTTGTGTGGTGACTACCTGTAGCATACTCTGTACTTTGGGATATTCTTTTAAATATCAATAGTTAGAAGTCAACAATAAATTAAGTGTAAAATTGAACAATTATGTTATCTTTGTATTGTCCAGCCTGGAAAAATAAAAATGAAAAAACTCTAAAACTTGAAAGTCGGGTAAGATTTCTTCTGAGATTGCCACCTCTCTGTTTCACATCAACTAGAACACCTGAGAAAATGTGCTCCAAAATGCTTTTGATCTTAAAAAAAATTAAGTACTAACATTTTACTAGTGCTTTCATTATTATTTCTGTTTTTATCTCTTCCACAAAGGTGGAAGCAATATAGAAAAGCCAGTATTCCACCTTCAGGAACACAATCTCTTTATTCATGGCGAGACCACACTCAAGTAACGTCCCAGTTCATCTGGAACACAGAAATTACTGAGCTGCAATGACACCTAACAAAATTTACCAGGGGGGGGGAAAAAGTAAAAAGCCAGGTGATAGACTTCCTGCACTTGATTAATAAAAACATTTCAGGTGCTACTCCCATGAAAGACACTCTCCAAATCACTGAGGAACGGAAGGTTTTTATCTCAGCAAAGTGTCCGGAGCCTGCAAAAATCAGTGTGGACTCAACTGTCCTAAAAAAGAAAAACAAAACAAACATTTGGTAAGTCCACACTAGGTCATTTTCTTCCTCTTCTTTTTTGGAGACCTCTGTATCACCAAAACTGTTCACTTCACTCCCATCCCCTAAATTAGACATATGAGAAAGACCAATGTACAGTAAATACTGAGGTCCTATTTACTATAAGCAAATGTGGTAGAAAAAATAGTTTCAAGTTAAATAAATTAGGTTTGTGAATACTATAAAATCAAGATTATTCTGGCATGAGTTATTTCAAATAATCTAAATAATGGTTTTATTTTCAACTTGAAAATAGGGTTAGCTAAAAATTAACAGCAAAGAAAAAAAGGTTTTAAGTATTAAGGATATTAAATGGCAACAAATAGATTCTTGGATCTCAATCCACTGAGAGCCAGGAGTCATACCAACAAAACAAATGACCACAAAACCACTGATATCGAGGTTAGCAAATTCACCTAGTACTTTGCTGGGGTTTGTATCCAGCCGAAGAATGGCCATAGCCAAGGGAATAGTCAATGTTATATAATACTTGGAATCCTGGAGTAGGGGAAACTCAGGTAGTATTAAATAGATTCTCATGGCTTCAACATCTGGTGGTGAGCTTGACAACTGGGGAATCAGACAACTTTCAAAACTGTTCAAAATCTGTATGAGGGAAAACAGTAATGAGAAATTCAAACATACTTGAGATCTAGTTAACTTTCTCTAAGTTCATAAGCTATTTGATAGACTCAACTCTCATTCACTCACTATGCACTGAGAACCTACTATGAGCCCGACACCGGTCTAGGCCCTCAGTACACATCCATGAAAAGAAAAGCCAAGGATCCCTGCCAGTGCAAACTGTATATTCTAGAGGGGCATTGCCTTGGAAAGGTTTAAGCCAAAAGAAAGCAAAAGGTAGGTCTAATTCCCAAAGTAAATACTTTACAAAATTAAGATTTGGAGACTTTCACTTTTTCATCTTACTCTTTTTCTCTTGAAATTGAATTCATCAATACAAAAATGCATTTTTAAGAATGCACTTTACAAATATAAGAAACATACCTGTTCTAGAATCATGGAGTGCTGAGAGTTCATTAACTTCTCAAATAACACTCTAGTTGAGTTCAGGTCAATCCCAGGGATTTTGGGACTCGTTTTAAAATGTTCATCAATTCTAAACAAACAACATCAAAAAAGTATGTAATAAAAGAAAAAGCAAACACTCTGATAGGAATTATAAACAAGTAAACAAAATACTGTGTTCTTACCAATCAGATTTAAATTTGATCTGGCAGATAAGATCCACAAAAATACTACACTTTGCATAAAATCTCAAAATAATAAACCCAAAATACAGAATATTATTCTTTCACAAAGAATAAACCACACTGGAATTCCTTTTACAAGAATTTTCAAATTTTTAAATCTGTTTTCCTTCAAGTCAAAGTACAAGGACTGTCATAACAAGTTAAGGCTATCTTGAAGTTTATAAACAAATAATTATTTCCCTGATTTCGTCTTGTGTTTTTTGGGTTTTTTCTGTATTTGTGGCTCATTGAACTAGATGTAGATGTAGATGCTGTGGCTTGGTGCAAATAACATCCCCTGTGCAAATTGGTCCACTCATCAACAAATGACAGTAGAACTTCCTTGTTGAAAGCCTTTCTTACCAAAGTATTTAAAATAAAAATGATCCATAGTGAATGCAAAGTTAATGTCTCTCATCATTAACACAAAGGATAAAATTACATTCACCCAAGGACTAATTTCATTGCTACTATTTTTAACTTTCTAGCAACTAAATCATTTTTTTAACCTTAAATAAAATCTTAGCATTTTTGAGACTTAGAGAATATCTCATATATCCCGCTCTTGAACCTACCCCATCTGTTAATATACAAGAGCTATCTATTTGCAAAGCAGGCTTCTGTTTTTGAGTAATGGACACATTCAGATGATTTTAATACACTCTGACAGCAATGTTTTAATTTTTGAAAACATAAAAGAGTTTCTAACATTTTAAAAAATCATAATTATATGTATTGGAACCCCTATGCTCAAATGAAGATAAATTGCTTGTACTTTGTTTTTTAGGTCTTTCGTTGTTGTTGTTATTGTTTTTAAAATAAATCTGCCCAAAATATAGAAATGAATTCTGGTTTCCCATATGTAATTTTCCATATGCTTACAGGTACTTTTTGCTATGCTGTTGAGAAAACAAAAACAAAATGTTTTATCTATACGTATTTATTGCTTTGTAAATCTGGTCTTCATTTTGATTGGTTTCCTGTGATGCATCCTATGTACGCTACAGGAGTAGACTTTCTGAAATATACAGATGTCAGTTTGAAAAAATATAAAAGGCTTTCCCCACAACTCTATACGAAATCTGTGATACTAAGGATGAACAACCTAACAAATCTGGCCAAGAGCCCTTCCCAAATGTCATGAAAGCTATCCATCTAGAACAGGGTTTCTCAACCTTGGCACTATTGACTTTTGGGGCCAGAGGATTCTTTGCTGGGCAGGTGGGAATGAAGGATGTTAAGCAGCATCCCTGGGTTGTACCCACTGGATGCCAATAGCAAGTCCCTCCCCATTGTACCAACCAAAAATGTCACCAGAAATTGCCAAATGTCCTTTGGGGAGCAAAATCACCCTGGTTGAGAACCCCTGTTCTGGAAGGCCAACATCAGTATAATACAGAATATCTTTCCCTAGAGGAAAAAACTAATTACTAAATATGAAATGAATTGGGTGAGCTCATCCCAGCTGCCTTAATTATAAAAGTAAATGACTTTATAATCTCTAAATGTAACCAAAGAGAGTTTCTGAAGTGACCTCCTGGAACCCAGCTAGGGACTCATTTGTGGGGAGAGGGTGGTGATGGTTGAATTTAGGAGTCAACATGACTAGATTAAGGAATACCCAGATAGCTGGTAAAGTATTATTTCTGGGTATGTCTGGGTCAGTTTTCTGTAACAGACTGGCATTTGAATTAGTGACTAAGTAAAGAAAATCCATCCTGATCCAGTGTGGGTAAGCACCACCCAGTCAGCTGAAAGCCCAGAACAAAAAGGCAGAGCAAAGACAAATTCTGTCTCTCTCTCTTCTGGAACTAAGACATCCTTCTTCTCCTGCCCTTGTACATCAGAACTCCAGGTTCTGTGGTCTTTGCACTCCAATACTTACACCAGCAGCCTCCACCCATTTCTCAGGCCTTCAGCCTCAGACTGAGAGTTACACCATCAGCTTCCCTGGTTCCCAGGCCTTTGGACTTATACTAAGCTATGATGCTGGCTCGCCTGGTTCTCCAGATTACAGATGCCTATGGCAGGATCTCTCAACCTCCATAATCAGGTGAACCAATTCCCGCAGTAAATCTCCTCTCTTCCTCTCCCTCTTTCTAGATACATCCATCTATCTATTTATCTCTCTCCTATTTGTTCCGTTTCTCTGAAGAACCTTGACTAACACAGGGATCGAGGGGTAGGGGTGGGATTCACACACAGAAATGAAGTCTAATTCATCTTGAGATCTCATTAGCCTGGTCACTGGCAGAAAGGACTGAGAAATAATTAGGACTTGGGATTACCAAAGATCCAAACCCATGACAAGACCCTTTTGCTGCATCAGGTTCCTGAGGGAGATATTTGCAGAAGGGATAAGGCTAAGCAAATAAACATTCTGTTTACTACTGGGGAGTTCAACCTCAAATATAATTCTCTGGTGAGCTAGGCTGGACCTAAATCCAAGGAGCCCCTGAAGCCTCCTTAGAATTACTCCCTGAAATTCACTCCTTTTGAGAGAAAAAAATAAAAAATGATAAAAATTTAAAAACTGTGGCAAAGCAAACCAAAGAAATCAAGAAAATTATCTGAGGAATTAAGAATTTAAAATTATGACACATCTTAGAATACTGTGAAAATCTTACTGATGATTCTACCAATTATTTCTGAGATACAGTCTCTCTCGGCAATCTGCTTTTCTGCCATCCAGGTATGAATCAGCATTGCTCTTCCTGAAGTCCTCTCATTACCATTATTAGGCATTCCAATTTTTGTGCAAAGCATCAGTTTACCCATTAAATTAAGGCCAACCACCATCAAAGAGAAGAAAAGTCTCTCATAGCCTTTGCTGAGTAAGTATTTGCATCACATGTGGGGTTTTAAGAAACTTTTTTTAAAAAGATGGGGCCTCACTATGTTGTCCAGGCTGGAATTCAGTGGCTATTCACAGGCATGATCATAGCATCCTAAAGCCCCAAATTCCTATGTCAAGCAATCCTCCTGTGTTAGCCTTCCAAATAGCTGAGACTACAGGTACACATGAGGGTTTTTTAAGGCTCTAAGTCACTTACTTTTTTTCAAGAAAACTTCCATTCCAACAGGCCGCAGAAGATAATATCTGAACAACACCACTGCTCAAAGAAAAGAAGGGAAGGGGAAGCCTTTAATAATTACAAATAAATGGTTATTTAAGCATCAACAATAAAGTAATCATCTACTCAAGGATTTCATTAATAGCAGCTCTTTGTCAGCTGAAGCTTTGGAAAATGTACATTTGCTTTAGAAAAACAGGATGTCACATCTCAAAATGAAGAAGAACTTAAGTTTTCCATGTTAGGAAAAAAAAAGAGTATCAAAGCTCCTGAAAGAAAACCTCTTGTCCCAATAATGTTCTTGAACATTTTTCTACCACCAACCATCTAAGAAGTGCCCTAAACTCCAAAGAGAAACATAGAATAAAACCAAAAAAGAGAAGCCAAGCTGTTACTTCCTGAACACAGAAATTATCTTTGCAAATTAATAACTGAAAAATTACTTCTATTTTGCTGCATATCTGAGACGGAAATTAAAAAATAGTGAAACAAGTGCTTATTCCCATTACCTTCTATTACACAGGCTCTGGGGAAACAGCTAATTCTGAGGACCCAAAATGAAACTGGACATCAGGAACCCTGGGCCTTTCCATTCAGTGTAAGGAAAAGGGAAAGAATAACACAAATATACGGCTGGGGAGGGGATTACAGTAGTTTCTGTTAATCACAGAATTTAGGTCAGGAAAGATCTTTAAAGATCATTTCTTCTATCCATTCATTTTATAAATAAGAAAACAGAGAACTAATGGTAAAGTGTCACCGTTTCCCTTGCTGGACCCCAGCTAGCCCTCATCTCCTCTCCCCTGCTACCCTTCTAGCCTGAGCTCCTTGGCAGAGCCATCCTAAGGTTAGAGGGATTCTGAAGACTGCCACAGAGCTGCTCTAGGGCGTTCCTAATGCTCTCTCACTCAAAAAGTTACTAGCTCAAGTGCCTCAAAGTTTAGAGTCCTGGTCATTTGGCCCACTACAATCTATGTCATAATGCAGGAACCATTATGTACGTTTCTGGGAATAACCACAACTTAGTGCACAGAGCTTGATTTATTCTTCCCAAGAATCAGACTTTGCAGAAAAAGTGGAGAGGCTGAGGAAAGCCAATGAAAATGTGTAAAAATGTGCAAACGAAAATTGTCCTTTAAATTTGATAAAAGGTCTCAATCCTACTTACTGTTGGTTTTTTTTTTCTATGACTCTGAATTACCATCTCAATCATTTTGAATAGGAAAATGCTAGAAATTATTAAGATTAGGTAAGATAACAGCTATCTCAGATTTGGGATGTTTTGGAACATGCATACGCTAAAACCCATGGGAGTTACACAACCATAACGCTAAGCTCTCTTAGCAGAATCACCAACTCAGACCTTCATCAGTCAGGATTTTTAAGATCTTACAATAAACAAGGCAGGTTGAGGCATATACTGTGTGTGAGAATTGGGGATCCATCCATCATGCTATTTGGGGCTAAGGAGATCAACCCTGAAATAGTAACCAAAAAAAAAAACCATGATTCCCTATAATGTAAAACCCCATTTACATTCACAGTATCAATATGCAAGTAGGGAAAATCACACTAAGCTAAAAAGTTATAACATACTTTGTGGAAAACAAAATGAAGACAAGCAGCCACATACTTGATTGTATTTGCATTACTGTGTTCTGAGAGTTTTTGTCTCCAAACCGCTATGGTTTCATCATTTATTAAACTGGTATAATGTGCTTGGTTCATAGTCCTGAAGTCAACAGCAGGAGAAGAATTCTGGAGAATTAAATGTAACAGTAAAAAGAAGATAATACGTAGCATGGATCTTGTCTCCTCTCCTTTCTCCCACATATTCTCCATTTTATGTTTCACTTATGATCTAAATGCTGCGGTGTGCCACCCAGATCCCCTCCATCCTTCAGAATGGAGGCTCCTGACAGATCCCAGCTGGGTTGCTGTCCAGGACTTGGCATTGACTGTTGCTTCACTATCACATCCAATGGCAGGTAGAGGCGTAGTGTAAAGGTCCAGCCCGCTTGCCTCAACTCAGGACTGGCTGAAAGACCATCACAACTTCAGTGCTCCTCATGGGACTGGCTGAGGCCTCTGTTATAACTGAATTGCATTTCAACCCCTCCCTCTGTGCAATCCTGCCTCCTTCATCCCTCAATAGATGTTTTTCTAGAGAGCACTCTCCCAAAAACCTTTGAGTCTCAGGTCTGTTTCCCAGAGAAACCAAGTCATTATAATTTTCCCAGACTTCTTTCCCCTTTGCTTTGAATCACCATAACAGCAGGTTTTTAAGGTATTAGTCATCTGCCATAAATGTCCACCAAACTTCAACAAAATGTATTACAAAAGAGCCAGAGTTCAGTTATAATCTATATGACAAATAACCTATAAAAACAATGACTCTTAATTTCTTGCTTCAAGTATATAGCTATTATAAGAAAAATGGCAGAAAAAGATGTTAATAATGCATGTCCTTGAAAATTCCAAATGCTGCCCAACACTGTACATCTTTTATTCGGTGAGATTAAAGAAAAAAAAAACATAATAAGCACTTTCCTTTTCTAAAATTGCTTGTTTTCAACTTATTTTCCCCAAGCCTTGTTCTTGATTGAGAACTAAGAAAAAGTTGATGGTGCTTTATACTCCTATTCTTATCTCCAGTGAAGAGGAGAAAGGTAATATTAAAGCACTCATTCATCAGCTCATGAGATTTTTTTCTCCTTTGTACCTACACATAAAAACATAACTTTCAAAGTAAATTTTCTTGGTTACTTTCCCATAGCTTCAAGTTAAGGTATCATTATGGGAGGAAAGAGTAGAGCATGTAAGAAAACAGAGATGCCTGACAAAGTTTGTGATCACCTGGTTATTGGTAACTATTCTACTAAAATGGCCACAGATATCTATTGAGAGAACAAAAATCATCTTGAAGTACATACAGGAAACTCATAATCCAAAGCGGATGCTGGAGTACACACAGAGATTGTCTTCCTACCTCCTTGTAAAACCACTGTTGTTATGTAAATTTTATTTATTTCCCTCATTCAAAGGGGCAGCTGAACATCAATTCTAACACAAACCTACAATAAAATACAGACTTGGAACTATTTTCTCATTCCTTATCATATGTCCAATAAACCAGAGATGCCTTGGGTGAAGTACAAGTTCAGAATCACTTAAAGAACCAAGAAAAAACATCATTCTTCCTGTCTTTAATACTTACAGGCAAAAAATGAAAAATTGCTCTTAGGTCAGTGTTTCTCAACTTTGGCTGGACTTTTAATCACCATGGGAGCGTTCAATAATCCTGATGACCAAGTCATACTCCAGACTTATTAAATCAGAATCTCTAGAGTCATCAGTATTTTGTAGAGCTCCGGTGATTCCAGTAGGCAGCCAAGGTTAAGAATCACTGTTCTAGGAAAAAGAAGATTATGAGATAGACACACACACAAACACACACACATGCACACACAATTCTAACAATCCCAACCACATTCCCTCTCCAATTCTATCCAGGGAACAAAACGACAGGAAAAGGAGATGCTATGGTTTACATTCACTAAATTCCCAAGACCTAGAATCAGTGTAGCAAAGGGGTATCTGAATATAACTCCTTCCCTCCCTTCTTTCACCTAAGGCCTGGCAGTAATGAATGAGTCAGGCTTTTATAAAAATAGAGGCTGTGGCCGGGCGTGGTGGATCACGCCTGTAATCCTAGCACTTTGGGAGGCCGAGGATGGTGGATCACTTGAGGTTAGGAGTTCAAAAGCAGCCTGGCCAACATGGTGAAACCGGTCTCTACTAAAAATACAAAAAAAAATTACCCAGGCATGGTAGTGGACGCCTGTAATCCCAGCTACTCAGAAGGCTGAGGCAGGAGAATCGCTTGAAACCAGGAGGTGGAGGTTGCAGTGAGCCAGGATCACACCATTGTACCCCAGCCTGGGCAACAAAGCAAGACTCCATCTCAAAAAAAAAAAAAAAAATAGAGGCTGTAACTATACAGGTGCTTTTTCTTGGTTCTTTAAGTGATATGGTAACAGGGTAAGCATATGATTTGATCAGTCTCTGTATCTAAATCATTTCTGGTTAATAGTTTAAGTAAATGTGAATAGGTTTCAGTTTCAAAAGAAAGAGCAACATCTTCTTAAGTAATATTTACTTTCCTTTTTCTTTGTGATCTTACGCTTTTCATGCATACCTATCCCTCTTTCCAGTTGTTTAAAGTTTAACCTGCCCTGTCTCTCTAATAGTATGCTACTTCACTTCCTTCTCATCAGTGTGTTGTTTTCCAGGCCCAAGGTGTTAATTACAATAATAAAAATCAGTTACATATATCAGATACTATATTTACAAAAGAAAACTGAATTTCATGTTAAATTTCACAGGAAAATTAAAGTTGGATACTATTTAATAATACTATTCAATACTAGTCAGTTTCTAGGGGAAATAAATATTTAAAACTCTACTACTTATGGACAAAAACTGATTATCCTCCACAGAGTCAGTGCCTTTTGTATTTTGTTTTATTGACATCGTGAAGAAACAAAGAAAAACCTCAGGTTTCCTCAGGATTTCTCTGTAATACACACCCTGAGGCTGGGTCTAAAATAAGTCTAAGGCAGCAGTTCCATCCAAATCATGCCAGATGGTAGCACTAAGCCACCTTCTTCAGGCACCTGACCTGGAAAATAGCTAATCATCAGCTTCAGCTGTCCAGCCTACAGCCTCGGGCTCCACCAGGACCTTTTCCAACCGAATCATAGAATCAGAGTGACAAGAAGGCAAAAACTTTGTGTACTTAAAGATAGCTAAGTATCAAACTAATAGAGAAAGTTTCCAAGACGGAAAGAGCCCCTGGTTTCCACAGTTGCTCATTTTCTTCCCAGTCAATTCTGACTCCTTTTTCATCACTAACAGCCCATTCCCTTGCTCCTCCAGGAGAGTATAAGGATCCATGCACCACTCAGAGCTGGTCCTGTTGAAATGTTTGCTGAATAAAAGCAGGAAGGGTGGGGAAGGAGAAGAGGAGAGAAGAGGAGAGGAGAGGAGAGGGGAGGGGAGGGGAGGGGAGGGGAGAGGGGAGGGGAGGAGAGAGGGGAGGGGAGGGGAGGGGATGGGAGGGGAGAGGGGAGGGGGGAGGGGAGAGGGGAGGAGAGAGGGGAGGGGAGACGGGAGGGGAGGGGAGAGGGGAGGAGAGAGGAGGGGGAGGGGAGGGGAGGGGGGAGGGGAGGGGAGGGAAAGAACAGGGGAAGGAGTGCAGCACTGACAACAAATCTGTGGAGTTTTTCTGACTGAATTCCCCCAGCAACCAAGAGTGGAAGGAATTCCAGCCCTGTCACAGAAACCTGGATCCACACTCTACCTTCAAGCAGAAAGACAATGTCGCACTGTCTTTATCCACTACAGTGATGCAGGAGACAATGGGAGGGAAATTTTGGTGTCATGTCATGAGCAGATTACAAATAATAAAATACATCTGAAAACTGTGGTATCTCTTACATACATATATATACTCAATCACATCAAACAAACCCACCAAGTTCTCAAATACCTAGCATTTGTTGCCACTTAACAGGGAAGAAATGGAAAATCAAATAATGCCAAAGTAAGCACAAACTCCCTAGGCATCCTTTACAGTGTTTCTGGAACAAGTACAAATATAAATAAATAATTTCAAATTGTAAATTAGAACTCCATAATACCAGGAGAATTGTTGGCACTTCAAGGGAGCCAAATGGAGACAACTTCTTCCAGATTTAGTTTGCTTATTTTAGAAATAACATAGGATTGGTAGAAACAAAGAGTAACATTGCTCTTTATGTTGTAATTACTTGTTAAAATAAATATTGGTTCACTATTATTCCTACCTGGAAATAAGAGTCACAAGAAAAATTTTACCTCGTATTTGGAGCAAAGTACAAAAGTTTGGTCTCCTCCAGAGAAGATCTGCTTAACGATATGATATTTAAAGCGGTCTGTCAAAAAAAAATTCCGAAAGCATATTTTTCATTAATTGAAGTTTCTCCTTGATCCCCTTTTCTACTGTTGCAGAATACGCTTCAGAGTGGGTACCTATCCATTTTAATTGTGTCACAGAAGTAAGAAATCTCCCCTGGCTCACTGCCTAGGACTGTTTCTACTTCAATTAAAAATAAATATATAAAATAGTATCCTCCACTCTAACTCTTCTTCTGCCCCTCCCCAACTGCCAGCGAATCCTGACCTCGTTTCTCTTTTTCATTCTAACTCTGTCATGCCACTGACCTGAAATCTGAAATGGGCACTATTCTTTATGGTAACAAATAATTCAGCATGTGAGTGTGGTGGGCCCACGCCCCTTCGGGACGAATCTTGCCGTGGAAGGACCTCCATTTCCTGCTCCCTGCTTTACCTCCCATCACACTGTGTCCAAGGTGACACTCTCCTACTACCACGTTGCCTTTATTTCTAATACACCACAGTATTTCACATCTCGGTGCCTCCTCCCTCTGCTGCCCCTGGCACACAGGATTCTCCATGAATGTGCCCACCGAGAGCATAACCTAAATGTGCTTCTGGAACTGCACCTTGGTGGTGCTCACACCAACTCCCTCACAGTCCTCTACACCTGGCTAACTCCAAATCATCCTTCAAGGCACAGCTCAAACTTCCTCTAACCACAATACTCCTCCATGCCTTCCTCTGTGCTCCCACATTACCAAGAGGGTTCCTAAAACCATGTCATTTACATAACTGACATTTACCTGCTTATGTTATAAAATCATTTTGGCAAACATCCAAGCACAAATTTAGGACCACGGAAGTCAGGTTATAATTCAACTTCAAAAATTTGTGGCTTCAAAATAACCAAAAAACACTTGAGTTGGTAAACTTTCTAAATAAATGTATTCCACATCTGAGTACAATGTCTTGGAGAAAAGAATTTACAAATTACACAGAAGAGGACACAAAGCCATTCTTTTGCTTTTGGGAACATCACCCAAACAAAATCTTTTTATTTATATTTTAAGTTGCACTACATTTCAGATGCTCATATATTCATTCCAAAAATGTCTCCTGAGTGACAAGTTCATGCCAGGTCCTGTGCTATATGCTAGCTTTACAAAAAGGAAAAGAGTTTGTCTGTGTCCTTGAGTTTCTTATAATCCAGTACTAAAACTTATGATGGTTACTGTTTCAAACAAATTCCTGATCAAGGCAAGGCATAAGGGTGTCACTTTATCGACTTCAAAATCAAAATTAATTATTAAATTACACTTCCTTTTAATGATTCTCTAGCTCCATTTCAGCCTCAGATTTATTATTTCAAGGTGAAGCAGTCATTCAATATTAATGACTGCCTTACTTTGATTTCCAGTGAAACCAAGACTGCTATTTATTTTTTAAGGTAAGAAAAATAAATGGCATAAAAAGAAATCACATCATGTTATATACCAAAACGCCAACAGCAAAGTAGAGGTAACATAGTACACAGGATTTAGAATGACCTGGGTTTAAATCTTGCCTCCAGAATCTATGTGATCTTGGGCAAATTACTTGACCTCCTTAAGACTTTGTTCCCTTATCTCTAACATGGGGATAACAACCACTAACTAGTTCTTAGGTTATTTTGAGTGCTTTGCATAGTAATGAAACGTCATTAAACATTCAGCATGTGTGAACTGTCATTATTAGCAACAACAATAAAATGTATACACCACTACCAAGGTCTGTGGAAACAAAATAACTAGTATAGTTTGAATGTATGTTCTGGTCAAAACTCACGTTGAACTGCAGTAATCCCCAGTGTTGGAGGTGGGCCATGGTGGGATGTGTTTAGATCATGTGGGCGGATCCCTCATGAATGGCTTGGGCCATCCCCTTGGTGATAAGTGAGCTTTTTTCTGAGTTCACATGAGATCTGGTGGTGTAAAATGTATGGCACCTCCCCTCCACTCTTTCTCTTGCTCCTGCTTCTGCCATGTGAAGTGTCTGCTCCTTCTTCGCCTTCTGCCATAACTGTAAGATTCCCGAGGCCTCCCCAGAAGCCTAGCAGATGGCTGCATCATGGTCCATGAAGGGCCTGCAGAACTGTGAGCCAATTAAAACTCTTTTCTTCATAAATCGCCCTGTCTCAGGTGCTCTTTATAGCAATGCAAGAACGGCCTAACACAACAGTATTTCCTGATTTATTTATTCTCTAGGATCTCAACTATACAGCTTCATGCATAGTAAGTATTGAAGTTATTAATTGATGTTAAAAAATACCTTATCTTCATTCCCTCCAAAAGACCTCAAAGTAAGTAACAGATACGTATTCTGTAAACTACTGTTTTCATCACTTAAAATACCATTAAATTCCAGAGACAGTCATTCTTACCAGCTCGGGCTGAAAGCTGGCCACTGTGGGCAGCCCAGTAACCCTTGACAGGAGATGGGCACTTAACATTACAAGTGTGCCCAGTTCCTAATTGACCTCTTGCTCCACAACCAAATGCATAGATGAGTCCGGAAGAAGGCACGAAGGCTAGGGTATGTTGTCTGTGAAAAAATAATTTAACTCATCAGCATAGTTTCTACTAATGTGGATGTACACTCTGACTCTGACTTTTAACTTCCACATGTGCACAGCACAGGGTACTCCTATAGAGCCGTCCCCATGTTAACACGTGACTCTTCTTGCAGCGGCTGCTCTCCATTATACTATCCTTCTCTAACACTCTAGATCATGAGAAGGGTGGCAAGTCAGGAAAGAGCTGAATGATCTGCTGCATGTGGCCTCTAAGATGAACGGAGAGAAGCAGGGTAGACTCAGGCAAAAATTTCCAAGAAGTTATTTGGGACTCTCTCACTTTTCCTTTCTTTATCCCTTCCCCACATCCTGCTACTCTTTATCCCAAAAGAAGCCTAATGTCTCCGAGTTGCTCTGCTTATCTAAAACCCTTCCTTGCCACACTCTACCAAGGTCTTTCTCCACATTTCACCATAGGCGTGCATGCAGTTAAGATCTCTTAAAATGACGGTGACTAGGTATAATCACATTCTTCATCACTACAAAGATAAGACCAATTTCTGGGTCCTAGTGAATACAAGGAAGCTTTGAGGAGCACTCACCTGCCACAAGCAATCTGAGTTACTTCACTACCCATCAGCTCTAGAACTCTTCTAGGATTAACCTCATCATTCATGGAGTCATGTCCAAGTTGCCCACAGGAACCAGCGCCAAAGGTAAACACACCTCCACTCTAACAAGGAACAAACACCATAGGACTTCACTGTATCTTTAAGGGTACACCTCTAAAACCTGTATACAAAATGCCTATCACAATGTGCACAAGAGCACTACATTCACTTGACACTTGGCCAAAATCACTTTGTAAGGATGTTCATTAAGTAGAAAAATAATAAAAAGGGACTTTCAGACTGCATCTTTATGGAACAAAGATAGCACTGCTCAAAGGAATGTGTGCCTTCTGTAAATTTTTAAAATTGTTTAAAAGTATAATGATGTGTTAGGAAGCAAAATTTTAAAAAAGGAGAAACAAGGAGCTAGGCTAAATGAGATGATTTTACATGATCATTCACGTGTAAGAAATTAAGTGCTCTACAAATTCCTTGGTAAGTAAGCTCTTTTTTTAACAGCTGTATTTAAATAAATGTTAAGGCATTTTATCAAAGTGAACCTAGAATAATATTTGTTCAATATAAAAATACATTTTCATTCTCTCTAGAATGTATTTAGAAGCAAAAGAAACATGATTATTTTAAAACATTAAATTGCTGTTTCTTTTTTATATATTTAAATGACTTGTTTTAAAGGAACATAGGACATCATTTTATATATATTATATGTAATATATAATATATATATAAAATAACAAACAAAAATAACAAAGTGCTTTGTTCCATAAAGAATCAAGGAATTTATATATATATAAATATATATAATGTAGATTTATATATATTTAAATCTACATTTTATATATATATAAATATATACATTATATTAATATATATAATCTACATTTTATATATATACATTATATTTATATATATAATCTACATTTTATATATATAATCTACATTTTATATATAATCTACATTATATATAAAATCTACATTATATATATATAAAATCTACAAGATTACAAAAGAGGATAATACAGACATATAAAAAAGTAGTCTTTTTCTATTCCTTTGGAAAACAACAAACCCAAATAAAAGAGCATTCAATTTCAAGCCACAATACTGTAATCACACACCATCACTACACTAACATAATCAAGCAATTCTAATCACCCATCTTATCCCCAGCACCAAAGTAGAATACTCTGAGCTCCTTACCTTTGTGAGAACTGCTGTGTGTTCTTCTCCACAACTAATATAGACAACTTTTTGCGTGCGTAAGAGTTTTACATGGCATGGAGATTCTCGATCTAGAATAAATTAAATATCAGAATATCACTACCATTTGCCTTTGAGATGAAATATACACAACTATCTTGGCATGAATTTTGGATTCCTGGATTCCTGACGCATGTTCAGTTTCCTGCCTGCATCTGTACTTGGATATCCAACAGACTTCTCAGTTTTAATTTACCTAAAACCTACCTCATGGTTTCCCTACACTCTCCAACCCTGCCCACTCTCCAGCTCACTTTACTACACACAGTTTTCCCCATTTCAGAAACAGTCATTTTGCCCTTCCAGCAGTTCCTTTATTTCAAACCACACACCCAACAATGAACAAAACCAACTGGCCTCATCTTCAAAATACGTTTAAAATCTGACTTTACTCCCACAACCTCCAAGCTGGTCTTCCAGCTTCCCCCTTGACCCACTACAGCCAAAGCCAAAGTGGATCACGCCTCTCCTCCAAACCCTCAGGGTCTTCCCCTCTCACTGAGAAAACCAGTTAAATCCTCACCCTGCCCCTCAGGGCCCTGCATAACTGGGTCTACACGACCTCTCTGACCTGCAGCTGTGCTACTCTTCCCCTTCTCTCCAACTACATCTCTTCCCACATGAGCACCTTTGCACACCCAGTTCTCTCTGATAGGAACGTTTTTCACCCAGACATCTACATGTCCCATCTCCCACCCGATTTCCTACAGGTTCTGCTCAAACATTTTCTTATCAGAGGGGCCCTTCCTCACCACCTTATGTAAAGCAGGAAGCTGCACTCTCAAACCCTGTGTATTTACTGGTTTTGTTGCACCTCCACTCACTAGAATACAGTCTCCACTAAGACGAGGATGTTCTGTATTTTGTTCACTGCTGCTCCCTTAGTATCTCACATGGGGCTAGCACATAGCAGATCCTCAAGAAGCATGTGTTAAATGAGTGTGCTTTTAAACTAAATACATACATATGAAGGGTTTACCTACCTTTTTCATCACTGAGCCCTAGCTGCCCTGCATTATTCATCCCCCAGCCAAAAACAGCTCCTGAGAGAGACAGGGCAAAGCTGTGAGCCCCTCCGGCAGCCACCTGAGCCAATGGGATCCCCTCCAGGGACCTCACCCTCTGCGGGCTGGCTTGGGAGGGGAACTCCTTCCCTAAGCCAAGCTGCCCATGGCTGTTCTTTCCCCAGGTGAAGAACTGGCCATCTGAAATAACAGGATAACTGGTATTACCATAAAATGATACAAGCTCCACACACAAAAATAATCTAGTTATTAGGGTCATTTGCCAGTTGCCCCCCAACACCAAACCCACCCAAGAGCAAAGGAATAGAGATACTTCATGCTGTCAGACTGCCAAAACCAAAACTCCCAAGTGATATAACAGAAAGGTAAGCTGAGTCTTACTGCCCTTCAAAGACTATTAAAATTTATACACAGAAAATATTAAATGTATAAGTAAATTCAATTTTGAACAGGCCAATTACCAGGCTTAAGCAAGATCACACTAGTTCTGACCACACTAAGACTATGAGACTCAAGACTTCGGGAGATCCAGCTATGACCACTTGGTCTACTCTGCAGATAATCAAGCAGGAGGACACAGAAGTGGAGATTTATTTAGGTTTCTCCAACTCCTTCTTTTTCATTCATTTGGGAGCTTGATAGTGGAATGTAGCTTGAGAGTTGGCTGTCGCTAAGAAAAATCAATCTTCTCCAAGCTCAGAACACCTAGGTATGGTCCTGCCCCCTGCTCATCTTCCCCTGTGAAAGTTGGAGCAGCAATGATGACCACCTACTTCATCATCCACACCCTGAGAAAAGGATGAGCTATGCAAAGCCCATCTGAGAATTGTCACTGTCCAACAGCAATGCATAGACCCTAACCAGTTAATTCAAAGTTTTGAGTTAGATAATATCACACAAAAAGACAAAGAGAAATGTTTTCAAAATTAACACAGCATTAGCATATGTTTAATGTTACTTTACCAGCCGCAAGAGCCAAGCAATGCCAGTTGCCACAGGAAACTTGTAATATTGTTTGCTGGTTCAGCTTTTGTATTAACCTAAAACAGAAAAGGCTTTCTTTTTCAGATAGATATTCATGCACAAACACAATTATCAGAAATATTCCCAATTAAATATCAGTAATAAATAACATCATCTTGCCTAAAAGTCTTTTTAAGGCCAGGCACAGTGGCTCACACTTGTAATCTCAGCACTTTAGGAGGCCGAGGTGGGCTAATCACCTGAGGTCAGGAGTTCGAGACTAGCCTGGCCAATATGGTGAAATCCCATCTCTACTAAAAATACAAAAAAAATTAGCCGGGCGTTGTGGCACATGCCTGTAATCCCAGCTACTCGGGAGGCTGAGGCAGGAGAATTGCTTAAACCTGGGAGGCAGAGGTTGCAGTGAGCCGAGATCGCACCACTGCACTCCTGCCTGAGCAACAAAGCGAGACTCTGTCCCCCACCCCCCTCCAAAAAAAGTCTTTTTAAAATCAAATATATAATCTTACATGATATAATTCTATTAGGTCTTTCATCAGCCTCCTGTCTCTTAGGTAGTTACTGTTTAAAACAACAACAACAAAAAAACACTTTTGCATTTAGACCCATTGCCACAATCCTCCGTCATTTCTCACCTCGTCTTCTTCAATTCAGGGCCAAATGGAAAGAGCTGCAGAAGAAAGATCCTAAGAATATGGCTGGTGTCTATGTGGCTTTCAAAATAACAGCAATGCCACCATCCAAAATAAGTGAAATGTCAATTTCACTTCTGGGTATATACATACAATATGGTACATACACACAACAGAATATTCATCAGCCTTAAAAGGGAAGGAAGTTCTGACACATGCTTTAACATGGATGAACCTAGAGGACATTATGCTAAATGAAATGAGCCCATCACAAAAAGCTGAAACTGTATGATTCCACTTATATGAAGTACCTACTGTAGTCAAATTCATAGAAATTGATTTTGCAAGATAAAAAAGTTCTAGAGGCCGGGCACGGTGGCTCATCACTGTAATCCCACCACTTCGGGAGGCCAAGGTCGGAGAATCACTTGAAGCCAGGAATTCAAGATCAGCCTAGGCAACAAATCAAGACCCCATTTCTACAAAAACTATCAAAATCAGCTGGGTGTGGTGCCATGCGCCTGCATTCCTAGCTACTTGGAAGTCTGAGGTGGTAGGATCATCTGAGTCCAGGAGTTCGAGGCAGTGAGCTGTGATCACACCACCACACTCTAGCCTGGACTACAGAGTGAGACCCTGTCTCCAAAAAGAAAAAAAAAGGCAAGAAAAAAGAAAGTTCCAGGGATTGGTTATACAACAATGTGAACATATTTAACACTACTGAGCTACACATTTAAAAATAGTTAAGATGGTAAATATTATGTTATGTGTATTTTACCACAATTAAAAAAAATAATAAGGGCCATGCCTCCCAAACCCGAACTTCCTGGGATAGTAAAGAGGAGGGTCACATGATTTTTTTCAAATCTTACTCCCCTGCTTGTTCATGTGAAAGAGAGAGAACAGCACCTATTTCATAGAGTTGTGGCGAGAATTAAATGAAAAATTCCAGTTAAAGTGCTTGGTACTACCCAAGAAAGTTGGGCACCCTGGGAATACCTCCTGCTCTCTATTTTAATAGTTGACAAGTTGTCATGTTCATCTTCCGTAAGTGTATTGTGCCCTGGAAACTAAGGGGTCAGATGTATACCCCTTGGAAGAGGGGTATCTTTGAAGATAGATATCCTTTAGGGGAGAGGATAGAGGATTATTTAGATCAACACTTAGATAATGCTTTTGTTCATGTTTTATTTTCTCAGATATAAAAATCTAAAATACAGTTCACAAACACATTTAGTACCAAATATAAATGAACTTTTATTCTTATAACTGCAGATTCATGTGCAATTATAAGAAATAATATAGAGAGATCCCTTTACACTTTGTCCAGTTTCCCCTAATGATAACATTTTGCAAAACTGTGTATAATATTATAACCCGGATATTAACATTAATCCAATTTACCAATCATATTCATATTTCTCCAGTTTTACTTGTACTCATTTCTGGGTATTAATTTTATCGTGTAAGTGTATCCACTCTGCCACAGTCATGATACCAAACAGTTTCAACACCATGAGAATTCCTCATATTAAACTTTTATAACCACTCCTCCCCTTCCCCTGTTCCTAACTTCTGGCAACCACTAGTGTATCCTCTATTTCAAAAATGTTGTTATTTTAAAAATACTATATAAATGAAATCATACAGTAGGTAATCTTTTGGGATTGGCTTTTTTCACTTAGACTAATTCCCTGGATATTCACCCAAGTTGTGTTAATCAATAGTTTGTAGAACAGCACTATTTTCTAAAATTGAAACGTGCATTACTGCCTATGAGACCAATGTTTCTCAGATTGCTATACACCAACAACCCTTTTTCCTATCAAGTTTACACTCAAATTCCCCATCACCATTACTCTTGTCACAATCCGTTGTAGACAAGAAGCAGGTCAGAAGAACAAAAATAATAGAGAAATTGTACCCTTGAGGTGGGGAAGAGGGGGTTCATACAGTGCAAGCACATACTGTATTTTACCTACTTGTCTCCTTCTATCCTCTCCATAACTCTGTAAGGTACACAGTAAGTAATTCCATTTTTAAGTTAGGAAACTGAGGCTTAGAAAAGTTAACCTGCCCAAGGTCATTCACCTTACAAGTAAAAGTATTGGAATCCAAGGCTTGTTTGACATCAAAGCTATGTTACTTTCCACAATACAAAGGTATAAATTAATGAACTTATTTCAATTAACTTATAATAGAAAACTATATACAAATCAAAGTCTTGGAAGTCATCCATAATTTGAACATGAACAGTGAATATTAAGCTACTACTGTAGCACAGATTACTTCATTTTTAAAAACGAAATGCCGTTAAAAACCTTAATTGTGTTTTGGTCATCAACAAATATTTTTGCCATTAATGTTATAAACATTTTCCCTAATATTACATACAACATAACATCTAGCACTTCTTTTTTCTTACTGCCTCTCTTCCTCTCCCCACAAAATTAAATTAATTTTTGGAAGAAATGAATCTAAGACATTACCTGTCCTAAATCAGGAACTGAATCAAATCACTCTTACCTCCATGGTCCTCTTATTTAACACAACTTTTGATTAAGGAGACAAAAATCTAAGAAGGGCAAAAAAGAAGAGGAAGAAGAATATGCTGTTCTTTAAAGGGGACGATAATTAGGCAGATGAGGAGAGGCCATTTATTAAATTTGTACTCAGCAATGTATGTGACAGGCACTCCTAGCAATGGTGATACTAAAATAAATCATCCAATTATCCTGCCATTAATAGCTCACATCTTTGTAGTAAAAACAGATATTAAATAAACAATTACAAAGAATGTGTACTACAGTAGTGGTATGTGGAACATCTGTAGCACAAAGGAGTAAGAATTAAATAAAGGAAATAAAATGGCAGCTCTTTGATCATTAAGAACCTTCAACAAACTGAGACACCACCACTAAAAAGTCCATTTGAAAGTAACTTCAATATTTGGGATGTTCTCTTAGTGGCAACTATTAGATACTTCGCTAAATCATCTAAGGTTTAGATTTAAGTAAATCTTTCAGAGACTCGAAACCTACTGTATTAATATTTTTGCATTAAAGAATCTATGTATATCTGGTATTTTAGCTGTTTGTAATGCTTAAGATTGGCCTATCAGAGTAACAGGTCAGCTTTGTGATTCTATTTTAAAGTACTTAATTGAGTAATTCAGACTTGCAATTTTCAGTTGAAGGTTAATAAGCCTATGATGTGAAAGATGTCTTTTTTATTCAAACATTTATCGACTGCCAGGCACTCAGCAAGCAACCAGGCTACTAGAATAAATAAAGTACAGTTCCCAACCGACTCACATTTTTGAAACGGAGACAGACACTTCTATAAATAATTGCAACTTTTGTGACAAGTGTTTTAATAGTATAAGGCACTGGAGTGGTGCAAAGGAAATAGCAATTAAACGAAGAAAACAGAAGAAAAACAAGGAGTCTAACAAATAAACAGCAGGAAATAGCATTTAAAACGACTGACATTTGAAAACCTTCTTACCTGGGCACTGCCACAGAATCCTCAGTAGTCATGAGTCCTAGCTGACCATCACTCCCTGCACCCCAAGAAAACAGCTGGCCTCGGTCACTGAGGGCCAGACTGTGGGACT
Source organism: Nomascus leucogenys (assembly GCF_006542625.1). Classification (NCBI taxonomy): domain Eukaryota; kingdom Metazoa; phylum Chordata; class Mammalia; order Primates; family Hylobatidae; genus Nomascus; species Nomascus leucogenys. Next base: position 71,376,881 of record NC_044389.1, on the reverse strand, counting down.
CGCCACATGCCACATGAATGATATGCTGATCTGCCAGAGCTCCGATTTGTTCTGAAAGAGACAAATTGGAGGAGGAAAATGTACAACCCAGAAACAGGAATACTGCTACCATTACACAGGATTATCTTCCTGGGAGGTTTTATTTTTTAACAAGAACCACTTAATCTGAATATTTATAGAGATTATAAATTTCACATATTTCTAAACTCTATCAATTTACATTTGGAGACCCAGGGTAACACACATAACTATAGTAGCACACACCTCCCAGATGTTCCCTGAACCTATACAGCCACGTGCCTGGTGCTTCTCTCTCCAGGGAGAAGCCTGTATTATTTGGAGACGTTCCACCCAAGAGGCCTAAATGTTGAGTGGAAATGAAACGTATTCCTAAAAGTAGCGGGAGTGACTGAAACTCTGCCTGGAACAACGAGACCCTCTCCCCCCACACACAAACACACCCAGAATTCTAAACAACTTTCTCCCCTCAGTTCTGGAACACAGTCTTGTATGTATTCAGCCAGGAAACAGAAGGATCTCTCCCTGAGAAAACTGGCCCAAAAGACAAGACCCACAGATAGTGACATTTGTGCATCCCTCAATGAAATGTCTAGCTTCCCATCAGTCAATAAGAATCACCCATACACACACAGCTCCACTCACATTTTAGCACCTCACCCTTAAATGTAAAAGGCCAGACAAGGATCACCCTATGTGTGAGGAAAACTTAAACATGAAAGGCAAAGAGCAACATAAACAAAAGGAAATGAACTCTGAAAAAACAGATCATGCAGGGAGCAAAGTTTCTTAAAAGTCTTTTGAGAAATCAAAGAAGATATTTCCACTCATGAACTAGAAAGAGAGTGCTATAGGAAAGTATTATTCAAAAAACAAACCAACAGAAATATCTTGGAAACCAAAAATGTGGCAGCATAAATTAAAAAAAAAAAAAACCTTCAAAAGCAGGATTGAAAGTTAGAAATGAAGAGATTTTCTAGGAAATAGAAGAAAAAAGCAAAGAGAAAATCAGAAGGGGAAAAAAGGTAAGAAATTGGAGGATTGTTCCAAGAGATCCAACATCCAAAAAGATAATGGAGAAGACATAAGATATAAATATTTCAAAAAAAAGAATCACAAGAAAATTTCACACTGAAAGGATCTATTAAGTGCCCAGAATAATACCAACAAAATACCTACTGTAGAACCCACCCTTCATCTTGAAATTTCAGAATAACAAGAAAGAGTCTAAAAGTTTCTAGAAAAGAACATGTTTATACACAATAGAACAGGGATCAGAATGGCATCATACTTCTCAGAAGCAACACCGAAAACTGTAAGACAATGGAGGGATGCCCTCACAATTCTGAACGAAAGTAACATCCAATCAAGAATTCAATACACCAACTGTGAATGAAACGTGAGGCAAGGGGAGCAAATGGGCAGTTCTGGAGCGTGTAAAGCTCTCAAAATATTTCACCTCCCATACTGTTTTTCTCAGAAAGCTACTGGAAGATATGCCTCCAAAACAAAGAACTCAGGATTTAGGAACCAGGAATCTTACACAGACAGGAAGGAGGTGAAGAACCTTTCCAGACAGCTATGTAGCATGCCTACAAAGCAAAGGTGGAGGGATGTCTCCAAGGTGAAAAAGAGAACACTATTTAAAGAGTTTTAGAGCATTATGAGTTTTATAATTCTACTAGAGATACAGAGGTTACTGTGGAAAAAAAATTAAAGTCATTAACTTCAGGAAAAACTAAATGATTTATAAGAAAGAAAAGCAATCATGGTACATGCAATCATAATAACCAAACAAAAATACTTTCCATAGTTAATAATTGTCAAATTTTATTTAAAAGATTAACTCTCTGGGGAAGGATGAGTGTCTGGTGGTGAGGAAGAGGAAAGGGTGGGTAGAGAATACAACAGAACTCTAATCTTTGCCAGTGTGAAGTTTCCAGATTATGTCCAATATTGAAAAAAAATCAAGAAATAATATTATAAGCATGTTATTTAGAAACATAAAGGTAAGCAGGAAAAAAAAAAAAAGCTAAAGAGTTGAAATGATAGGGGGTGAGATTCAAGATAAGGACAGGTGAGGCAAGGAACTGTTATTTAACCTGAACACAGTTTGCATAAATATATTCCTTTAAAACAATAACATTTTTAACTGAAAATATGCTCGTGCCAGATAAATTACCATAGTAAACAGAAAGATTCTGTAATTCCTATTGTTCCCATTGTCCATCTTCTTTAACCTCTGCTCACTACTTACTTCCCAACTCAGCCTTGCACCAGGCACAAAGAACAGTCCTATCTTTACCTTGCAAAAATGTAAGGAACGCTATCAAAGGGGCCCAGGTGGCTCAGACTCCACTCTAACCAAATTTCCACCTTGTACCAATTCCAGGACTTGGACGGCTTTTCTGTTCTCTAGGCCTGGGACCTAGCCTGATGCCTTATTCACGACTGAGGTCTGTCTCTTGGTACCTAACCTTCCTGCTACTGACTAGCAGCCTTACCTGTCTGAATGTTAGTATATGGCCTAACACAACACTAATAATTTTCCCCACTATCCTGACAGGACACTGTCGCTCTGATCTGTCTGCCGTTTTCTTTCCCTCAGTCTCTCAATAGCATCCCTCTCTAGAGCTTGTCTTTACTACAGCTTAGTAGCCTCAAAAGGGAACACCTGGATTCCAATGACCATTGACTCCCAGTCACGTCAATCTCTAGGCAAACCAATTCCTGTCCCATCACTCACCAGCCCCACCTGAGCTCCTTTGATAGCATTCCTTACATTTTTGCAAGGTAAAGGACTATTCCTTGTGCCTGGTGCAAGGCTGAGTTGGGAAGTAGTGAGTAGAGGTTAAAGAAGATGGACAATAGGAACAGGAAATCCAGCTACCCTCACCACAACAATAAAACCTGTAGCCACAAAGGCAGAAATACTGTTCAGCAATGCAAATGTTGATGGAGAACCAAACCACTGGTTACACAAGTCTAACTTATTCTTTCTAGCCAGAAAATTGCGCTCGTCTAATTGAGGCTGGAGATCTGTCACTGTGGAACTATAATCCCTCTTCTAGAATCTACCCCCTAGGTCAGCTCAGTGTGCTGATGAATGCCTCATTCACTCCCCTCTCTGAATACACCCCTGCCCCACTTGGGAACATTCAGGCTGAAGTGCCCTCTGATTCATTTTCACATGCAGTCTCTTCTGATTCATTCTGTCAAGAATATACACTATATTTTGCAGATGATGGAACCTCAACCCACACATTAAAATAACTAAACACACTGAAGAAGCATTTGATATTTTTTGAGGATAAAAGTATACTTTCTCTTTGAACCTTTCACAGCAACACTTTAAAGTTTTTAAAACTCTTTAGTAATGTTTCCAGTTCCGAACAAGTCATGGTAGGTAGGGCAGCAGAGTGGCCAATGTGGAGTACTGCTTACAGCAAGTCAGCAGTTCAGCTGGACTTGCATTATTAGGGTCAGTTCTACTTAGCTCTTGAGCCCATCATAATTTTTTAATGTTTTTGAGTTAATGGTAAATTTGTCATTTAACCACCATAAAATGGTAACTGAGAAGGATGATATGCGTCTAGGGGGTAGATGGATGATGCAGATTCTTAAGCCTTGCAACAACCCTGTGAAGCAAGGGCACAGGGTTGTTGTCCTCAGCTTAGAAAGAGGATGTAATTTGGCCAAGGCTCACAACTAATGATTGGTGGAACTGGGATGGACACCAGGTCTGTCTGACTTCAAAGCCCATTATACTTAACTAAGCTATATTGTCTTTCCTCTGGAAAAGAATTAGATAGATTTGAAATTGGTAAAAGTAACCTACAAAGTGAATACCCTACTTATGGATAATGGAAAATTAACTTTTTCCTCATCGTCTGTTCACATGAGAAACACATCCAATGGCTTACAGTTAATAATATCAGCATCTGGGTAGAAAGGACAGTAGTTCCCCTTTATCTGAGGTTTTGCTTTCCAGAGTTTCAGTAACCTGCGATCAGTGCAGTGCAAAAATATTAAGTGGAAATTTCCAGAAATAAGCAACTCATAAGTTTTAAATTGCATACCATTCTGAGTCATGTGACGAAATCTCTCGCTGTCCCGCTCTGCCTGGGACATGAACCATCCCTTTGTCCAGCGTATCCATGCCGCATATGCTCCCTGCCTGTTAGTCCGTTAGTAGCTGCCCCCGTTATCAGATTGAAAAAGCATGGTATATATAGAATTAGGTACTATCCAAGGTTTCAGGTATCTAGTGGGGGTCTTGGAACACATCCCCTGCAGATAAGGAGGGACTACTATATACAGTATATACAAAATTAGTGATTAACAGTTGGCACTAAGTTTTTAATAAAACTATAATAAAATAAATGTAAGCAGTTGATAGTACAAAGAGGGTTAAACTTTCACCACTTAGATGTCTCCTTTCTGCTTTTCTGCAAATTGTCAACTCTACAATTATACTTTTCTTTAATAGTAGAAAACAAGACAGAGACATACTATAGGAAACCCAGCTCTTCACCCTACCATTCTGCACATTCTAAGTCCTCACGTTCACCCTAACTCTTGATTTCCTGTTCCCACTGAACTCTTACCCTCCTGCACATCTTTCCTCCTGCTGCTATACTCTGCTCTTTTGACTGCTTTTTCTCCAAAATACTATCAACCCAGTCTGTGGGGTGCAGCAGACTTTTACTGAAAGTCTGGGTAATGGAGATACACTGCATCTCGGCAAACCGCTCAAAACAAAATATTATACATCCAAGTTCCTCTGCAGTTCCCAACACAGAAGATGGCCTGGTATCTAATTTTCATCCTAGAGTCTCCCTGCCTCCCACAACATGACTAAGCTCTCTTTCCCTCATTTTGTTTGTTTCTGTATCTGAAAGGTCTTTTTCCAAAGCCATATTCCAATTTCTTTCTTAATTAATTACTTCAGTCTAAACATTTTGGGGTATCTGGACTATTTCCCTAAGAGATATTCTATCTTGTTTCTGAGCCAAGGCACTGAAACCAGAGTCAGCTTTAAAAATTTTTTAATTATCATAGAATAAATGACCTTTTTTTGGTGTATAAGTCTATGAATTCAAACACATGTAACTACCACCACAATCAAGGTACAGAACAGTCCCATCACCCCAAAAATGTTCTTCATGCTATTCCTTACAGTTGCATCCTCTCCTCATCCTTAACCCCTG